>NC_061512.1:129409439-129508978 GCF_022539505.1 Lolium rigidum
TGCCGATCTAGGCACTGTCGATGGTACACCCATGAAGTATACCCACAACAAATGGTTTTGTTGAAGGCATTGTTTTGAGAGCGGAGACTATCTGCAAGGTGAAACCTAAGATCTTTTGATCGGGTGACGACGGCGCTTATGCACTATTCCCTTCTTGGAGATATTGTTTGTGGAGAATCTGGATTTCAGGTGTTGTCTTGGTGGTGGATGTACTGCCGTTGCTAGGACTGAAGTACCGTAGCAGGACTTATTTTTCTTTTTCTTTTTTAGCTATGTGCGTCCGTACTACCATTAGGGTACTGCGTTGTTGCATATGATGAATGTATTTGGTAAGATATTCCCTTTATCAAAAAGTCTCTCTTCGTTGTTTTTAATCATATAAAAAAAGAAACCGGAACAGATCAACAGGAGCACGCATGCAGGATGCAGCTACCCAGCTGCGATGCACTACCGCAAAAAAGCAGCACCACATATTTGCTAGTTAAGCTAGTAGAGGTTGGCCTGTTTCATCCACTAGAAAAAAGGTAGCAAAAAGAACTTCCTTTTTCTAACGACGCCAGATGGAACAACACCATCAGGAATGCCTTTCTAACGTGCACACTGTCTAGCGTTCATAGTTTTATTGTGTTTGGTTGCATTTCAGTTAGACTCATGCATATTTCTCGAAACACGATGAAACTTGGCGCAACAAGCTATAAGTAGCTAGGAGAGTAGCCAAATCTGAACGAAGCTGATGTACACGCTGCGTCAGATTCACCGGGTTCATAACACCGTGCACTCTTAACTGCGGGTGACACTCACTAACTAGAATAGGTAGCCAACTAAACTGTCTACCGTTTATCATATACGGGTAGTGATAACACGAGACAGACGGCCTTTCGCCGATCGAGCTGGCGCTCTGACATAACGTTTTTTTGTGGTGTCTTTTGTTGATGTGTCTGTAGTGTTGTAACTTGTGGTGTAATTTCTAGCTGGTTGATAGCTTCGTTAATTTCAAATTAGATATAATTCAAGTTTTTCCTAAAAAAAAGAGGATGCACACATGACACATGCATGCACCGGAAGTTGGCACCAGGTCGCTTGCTACTCCATCTAACTTAAGAAGATGGACAGGACATACAATGGACAATTCACATGGACCATGCATGGCTGTGTAAACTTCCGAGGGAGCAGCCAACGCGCGCTGTCACGGCTCAGCTCCGGTGTCCAGACTCCACACACGCCAACACCAATAGCTCCGGCCAAGTGCATGCCTTGCTCGACTACTTGTAAGCTCCTTAGACTACTCACAATAAAAGTATCATAGCTAGTATCATGCACTACTTGTGTAGTGAGAATATCCGAGTGGTAAACCTACTAATTGATCACACTTGTAAACCTACTAAGAGCTAGGCAAGTATATGCAACTAGGCATCTACTTGTAAAACTGACGTGTATGTTTCTTTTGTCAAGGTAGGAAACGAACAGAACAGAACATAACATATGCTCGCTGTATGGATTTGATCTTGATGGACATATGCTAGCAAGTTAATATATATGAGCCATACGAAATTATGCAAGGATGTTCTAGCTAGCAAGTTAATATGATCCATGCAAAACTTGGATATACTCCACTATATCCGGAGCAAATTTATGTGATCCAGATGAAATTATTCAACGGCATATCCATATTGTAGTACTACCACCAGTTATACTTGTGCTGTTGGGCAGGGGTAGCTGAATGATTCACACGCATTAGCACACTAGCTAAGCATATACCACATCGTCTCGGACCAAATTCCGGCACAATTGTCATACTCCTCAAGTGCTTCTTGCCATTTTCTACCATTTCGGCATCGAGTTAGCTAGTAGTACCCCTAAGCTTTCACGTACTGTACGTATAGAGGACGGCATGCATGCATATCGTACATACTCACATGCTTTCAAAGTACTGTACGTTGAACTTGGTGTATACATACGTTGAACTTGGTGTTTCAAATATATGTATACATATGTTGAACTTAGTGCTTCACCGTCATCGTACTGTACGTATACACGACGGCATTCATGCATGTATTACTAGATAGCTAGGCTAATTTGGCACCAAATTTTAACTAGGCTAACATAGAGTGTCGATCTATGGGTACACGTGGCTCCATCAGAAAGTCAATCTAGCTAGCTGGTTGATTCAGCCTACCTGGCCTCGTTTCCTATTAGAGCAAGTACAATAGAATTCAGTCAGCTGACTATAAGATATTAAATAATATATTTTAGATTACTTGGAGGAGAGAGAAGGGAGGTGGGCTCTTATGCAATAACCAGCTCTTGCGCGTGCTCTTAGGCACTTTGTGAGAGTGAAAGGTGTGTCATATGTTAGTAAAGTACTTCATTCTTATAGACAACTATTGTACATATTAGCTATATAATGACTACAAATGACATGACATCTTGTTATAGCCAGTAAGTTGGCTGTATTATTGGAATCGCTCTTAAACTCTGAAACATGATCAAAGACAGGATAAAAGAAAAAGTAAATGGCAAGGTATCAATTCAAGGGGTGGCTACACCGTTTAAGATCAGTTCAATTAATTAATCCCATGGCACTATCTGCAGATGGATACATGCATCCAGTACGCAAATTCAGGGATAAAAATGACAATGAGCATGCTGCACGCGTGAGCACGGTAAAAAATGTCTCTAGGGATTGTTAATATTTTGGCCAAGATTATCATGCATGCATCTCGAAAGCAATCTCCGAAGGTACGTGCGAGTCGATCGATCGAGATGTTCCTCCGCACGGGAACACAAAACACAGCGATCGTTGGCCCCTCTATGGCAGGCAAAGAGACAAGCAAATGTGTAACTAGGTGACAGACAAACAGCGTGAGCCTAGGAGGGAGCAGCCATGTGACGGCTCAGTCACAGCGCCGCCAGCTCCGACCATGTGGGTTGCTTGACTAGTTGATCCTCCTTTGTGGTTCTGGCCATCATGATGTTGGTACGCTTATCTGCAGCATGCTGCTCGTGATGACAACATACCCCATGCAGGTTTGGTTCATGCCATTTGATAATCGTGGATGTCTCCGGCCTTGGCATCTTGCCAACTGTTGCGCATATATTGACGGCGACTTTGTCAGTTAGATGGAAAACCTACTCAGCACTCAGCAAGCACATATACTACTAATCACTACAATTCGGGAGCTGGCCAGTAGGCAATTTCTAATGCCAACAAATGCCAAGCCCACAACAGAAAGTAACACTTAGGTAAACTCACTTAGGTCGTCTAGTGTAGCCATGCTAGAAGTATCATGCATCGTATGAGAGTGGCATGCATGCATGGATGTATGATGCGACTTTTCATTAAGGTCAACTCACCAAAGAAGTATGCAAACCTTTTCTTGGTTACAAGTGTGATCTTTTTTTTAACAGGGAAGGCCTCGAAGGGCCGAGAAGCTCCATTAAACGGTGGGCATAATTACATAAAGGACCTTAGCTTGAGAAACAATAGCACAAAAGTCCTGTAAAATTACAAGGACCCCAGAAAGATAAATTGAAAAGCAATCAAGTCCTTCTTTTCCACCGCGACGTTGACTGAATCTCGGGCCACGGTCGCTGGCGGTGATGCGGGGACTATGCCACTTGGTTCGCCATCAGGATGGACCACCGTGCCGAGATTGTAGATCCTCCACATCGGCACAAAGGCCTGGATTCTCCCCGGAACAGATTCTCCCGAGGCGCGGAGAGGCCCCCTTGGCCAAGGATAGCGGCGGCTGAAGTCATCGACGCTTGGGATCTGCCGCAGATTGAGCTTCTTGGCATCCCACTTCCGTCGAAGCTCCGCTTCCTGCATCACCTCCCTGCTGGTTCTCCCCTCGCCACCTCGGCCGTCCAGAGGAAGAAGAAGGGAGGGATGCAGTGAATCAGAAGCCGGAACGGCCCAGTCCCTTGCTGGTTTGGGCGGGCCAGAACCGCAGCACGACCTCCCCTCGCCACCATGGCCGACCAGAGAGAGAGTTGCGACCCGAAGCGCCCTCGCAGGTACAGCAGATGCTGCGCAAGCCCAAATCCTCCCGCCACCTCGGTCGGCCAGACAGGGGAACGCAGCAAAGTCAGACTGTACCTGCAAGAGAAGACTCACAACGATTTTATTTGACGGTGCAGTGGTCTCCACCACCGGTCCCAACTCCGACCAGAGGAGCTGGAACAAGGCGAGGAAGAACCCTAGCTTCTAGATCTCGCCAGACCAATCTAGACCTGCGCCTACACTAAACCAACTACCGACAACTTGCCAAAATCTAACACTAGTATTTATAGAGTGGACACCGGCGCCTCCCCTCCGCCTCCCTTGACCGGCATCGCCGGCGAGTTCAGCTTTGGTTTGGCCCGGCGAGGAGAAAACCTCCCTCGGGTACCGTAGCAAGGTGAAAGAGGAGGACGGGTTGCAAGTGTGATCAGTGAGATGATGTACCTACGCACATGTTGGATCTTCTTTGTCGCGTGTTGCTTTTTCGTTTGTGCAAGCCAACTAGCCAAGTAGCAGCTAGGATAGCTTAATTACTAGACCACGTTCTTCCTAGATGGAGTATTGGATGGTGAATCATCATATGGGAGTGCTTGTCAGTCAACGCCGTTGCTGGCTTGCGCATTTTTTTGCTCCTTCACTTTCTCTAGCCTCCATGCTTTCAACTTTACCTATCCACTTAAAAGTCAACTATACATCATTTTGGCTTTTTTATGTCACTCTATTACGGTGTCCACATTACTATTGAATGGGATGTCGTAGGGAAAAACTTCCAAGTGCGCTTTCGAGCACACGCTTCCTTTTCAATTATTTTTTGCATTCATCCAAAATAAAAACTAAATATTTCTCACATGCAAATTACTTTGAATAATTTTCCAAACTTTGAAGGGTTTTTCCTTCAGATTCTAGCAAGGTTTTCTAAACTTCATTTTGTTTTTGAGCTATGCAAAAAATAACAAACTCAGCCACTCTTCAAATCTCAAACCTAGGTCCCAGCCTTTTTTTTGACCGAGACCACGAATCAATGAAATTTCTTCATAAAAAAATGCTAACACACGGCTCATCATAATATCTGGGGAATTGCTAGTTCTCAGTAGACTAAAAACTAAGCTTGTGCTCAGTAGATTTCTGGAACGTAGGATTTGCAGTTGAGTTGCAAGTTCGGTTGCAACTGATTTTCTCAGTGCAAGTGGGTTGCAACTGAAGTTTTAGTTACAAGTGGGGGTTGCAACTGCGAAAAATGCTTTCAAACAGTTATATTTTCTTAACACGTCATTCTACTGAGAACTAAGTTAATTCTCAGTACATTGAGAACTAGTCACACCCTAATATTTATACACAAGATTTATTTTGGAAAGTTTCTAACTAGGTTTTTTTTGTAGTGCTCCCATCAAGCTCTTGTAATTTCTTTTGTGTGCTTCTGTACTCTTTGCAATCCTATGATAACAAAGAACTCGTTGAAGATGTTTCGCTAAAAAGAAGTTGGTTTAATTAGTATCACTGGCATTACACATCTATGTACACACTTTTCTTAGCATCGGCTATGAAGTATGAACACACTTTGCATAGCTTTCCTAACCTTGCAGAGTGCACCGTCCTTAATTTTCTCCGTCTAAATAAAATGTCCAGATTTTAATCATCTGTTTTGAGGGTTGGGCACCTAAAACTGTGCTCACACCGACATGTGGGGCCAGTAGCTTTCCCCTTGTGAAGATCCATGATTTTAATCACCAGCTAGCTAGTCAGCTACTACTCCTGCTGTCCTACGCCGTCCAGCTTCTGGGCAGCAGCGACGTCCGCGGCGAGGCACCGCCGAACATCTGGTCCAGGGCGATGACGACGCCCATGGACAGCGCTGCGCCCATACGGTGGTCCGCCACCACCAGCCGGAACACGTCGTCCCCCACCGACTCCTTCCGCTGCACCTCCGCCGCCGAGGCGCCCCCGCGAGCGTCCCGAACCGCGCAGCTCCGCCGGCCGTACGATCCATCCACCACGTACGCCACCGCCTCGGCATACGACGACGAGGAGGATCCCAGAGGCGTGATGTGCGCGAGCGTCTTGTCGGACGCTCGGCGGTGGAGGCCGACGTGGTGGCGGCGGACGGAGAGAAGCGGCTTCGCCCCCGCGGCGCCTGCGTCGCCCTCATATAGCACCCAATGCTCCGCAAGGCTCAGGCTCAGCTTGATCTTGCGACGTACGGTGAGGAGCGGCTTCCCGGCGGCGTCCATAAGAACAACATCCTCAGCACGGCGGCGGCTTCTGGAGGAGGAACCGTAGCGGTCGACCCGGAAGGCGAGGCCGCCCGTGGAGTCGAAGACGGTGAATCCGTCGCAGTTGAAGAGCAGCGACTTGCGCCACACCGTCAGCACCGTGGGCTGCTGCTGCTCCTCCTCGACGACGGCTCCAGCAGGCGACTCTGGAACGACCACGTTGGGGTGTACCTTTGCCATCTAGTTAGCTCCTCTTTCGTTTCTTTTCTTCCTAGCTTAGATTAGCTCGGTCGATCTGATGTATAGATGTGATGTTTGGAGGTGAGAGGAGAGATGGAGAATGAAGAGAGCAGGGTTAGGCAGGGTGGATTTATATACCAGCTAGGGTCGTTGGACGGTGAATAAGCTGAGGTGGAGCACGCATGCCTTGTCTTAGCTAGGTGGGGATACTTGTCAGCTTAATCGACTTTTCCTCGAGTCTTTTTTGTCACTCCACAATAATGAACCAGACATTGGCACATTTTATCCTTAAAGTTGTGTAACTTGGTCGACCCAGAAATAACAAACGAGTATCAAGAGATAATAAATCTTGTTGTATTCTCTCTCAAAAAAAAAATCCTGTTGTATTCTTTCCCATTTGTTATTGTTATTGGATATGACGGGCCAGGGATCCAGGAATCATCATCAGGAACTAGACGGGCGGCTGGCCGGCCGTGCAAGGAATTTATTCCTGACCTAGCTAGCCGCACCGATCGACTTAATTCGATCACTTTGTAATCTTGTCAAAGTTTAGACTGATAAAGTCGAAACGATATGGTCCATAGTGGAATGCTGCGGCAATGAAGGAAAGTTGTATACCTTGCCTCCAAAGCAAGGGTCCTCAAACATCGCATATACTACCTCCGGTCGAGTTTAATCGACGCGGAGTATAGCGTGATCGAATATGGACCTAGGCAGCCTGCTGCGTCGATTAATTAAGATCGGAGGAAGTATGTAGTAAATTAAGTGACACCGCTTCGGTCAGATACATATGTATCTGTGTAGATATATTTTATATATCTGGAAATTCAATTTGGCTCCCGGGTGCGTATGCTCTCTCTACCCAAAAAGTTGTTTTGAAATGTTAAAAAAATTGACAAAAAATCCTACATGTACATCTTCGGGGTTTTTTACGGTACAATTTACTAGTCCGGCGAAGTAGTATTATTCTGGGCCATTCACAAGGCAACAAAATTGTGTCACGGATTTTGTTTGATCTGTTACTACGTACCTGATCACAATTTGACACTCCGATGTTGACTTACCAATTCTGGTGAGCCCAAGGCCATTTTCTTGTACGCGTGGTTTTAACCGATAAACATCTAGCACCTGCCCAAAAAATATGTGAGCCTAGACCATTCAGATCGGTATTTGCAAGTCGATCTTCTAAGAGCATTTAGCCGCTGCCCCAGTAGCCCACCCCACATAGCGTGCTGGTGTCCAAGGCAGACCAACAAAATGTCTGACGTCTCCTGACTGATCCAAATCAAATGGGGTTTTGAGGGAGCACCGGGCAAAATCCGCTACGAACGCCACGTCGTTTACTTTCGCGAGCCAGGATGGAAACCGACGCCACCTCGTGGATGAAGAAGGATTAGGGGCTCCTGGTGAATAAGGATCGATGACACAGTCCGTGGATCATGGTCATCCTCGAAGAGTTTCTCAATGACATGAGCTCGAGGTTAGCATTGCAAGGTCGGCATGAGAGACGAGCAACTACGTCAATCTTGGCGATGACGATGACATCATAGGTGGAGGCGGGTGAAGACACAAGCGCCAACCATAGAGAAGTCACGGACAAGGAGGAGGAGGTGTTCAACTACAACTGGTTCTACTACTAGTGCGGCGATGACGGGTTTTAGTTAGTCCAGTTTAAGTTTTAATTAAATTTTATTTAAATTTGTAAAATATAACAAAATCTAATTGAAGTTTCCAATCGATTTAAAAAAATCCTATTAAGGGCGCAACTAAGGAGACGCACCCCATGATTTAAAATTTCAATATTTTAACATAAAAATATAATAGCTTGCAACAAAATAGGGTGGCCTGAACCAATAACCATCTGGGTTTAAGTGGGCTACACTTACACTACCACTTAGATAGAACTACATATTCATTGCAATTGATTTCTGATCTATTTTAAACTTTGTTTCGCTAATCATCAATCTACCGAGAATTTCTAAAGACTCAGCCTCTCAGTCGACACCCAAAACCACTGAAATCATGTTAAGACCGTGCGAAAATTAACTGTAGAAGCAAGCAGTACATTGTTTCACTATGTGGAAAAATTATTGTCATTTTGATTACATTTTAGACATGTGAACAAATATACAAGGTTTATCACGTTTTCCGTCAACACTTGGGCACACCATTTAAACTCCCCTTCGTGAGAAACAAACAAGCTAGTATATAAGTTTGTTTTTTCTCTCTATGAACCGTATGTAAAGAGCTGATCCAGATTCTGCGGCCACATACATGAATTGTTTGTAAAGATAAAAATTATATTATAAGGAATGTTAGCTAAAGAAAATTTTCTTTCATTGGATGATCCGTGTTTTTTGCACCTGCCAAATCTGCCCTTGGCTGAAAAAATACTGCTCTTCAAATCAACTAGTATGGATCAAACTGAAACCTCGGATCTGTTAATTGGACAGTTAATATTTTTCAATCCCTACCGTAAAAAGCCTCACATCTTCACAAAATATGTGCGTTCGTCAAGTTTCGCGATGAACCAATAATTTTTATGGTCTATGTAAAAAGGAGAAAATTTATCTTCTGAAAAGTCTTATTTTTAGCATTGATTTTTCTTTTTTTACACACGTCACATGTCAAGTCGATTTTTCATGAAACAACTTTGTGAGCGTGTAACACGTGAAGATTTACTTGCGAATTTTTCATTTCAATTTTTTAAAATTTCAAAATATGTGTAACATGTATTTCAAAATAAAGGGAGCATATAGTCCCATGTGCCAAAACACCAGTCTATTTTATCGAAAGAAAGTTGCATCAATTAATTTGAAATAGAGTGAATACTTATGTGCGCACATATGATTCATCTCGTAATTTTTTCATCTATAAGATATCAAATGTTAGAAAAATGAATACATTTTTTTTCACAGAATTGAAATTAAATGACTTATATTTCCAAAAAGGAGAAGCCCTGGCCTATAGTTGAATTTCGTATCAATGTGTATTATACATACATGTCCCATCATATAACTTGTTTTTGCCAAGCCGCGTTTTAGCTTGCCATAAGGTCTTAGATGAAGTATTTCACCTAAAGATTAATATTTGCTGCCGGATCAATCGATCGACAGGCCCAGATAATCAACTAGAAGCTAGGCTAGAGAAAGTTGACATTCTCGGTGATGTTTGCCACAATTTCGTATGTGATACACATTTCATGGTGTATTCTAGAAGAAAAAAATATTTGTTCCTCCATGCATGATAATTGAGAACGTTTGATCCCTGAATGTGTAGAAATTCCAGTCGCGGCTCCAACACCTATTTGTAAAAGTGACGTGTAGGATTATTTTTATGGTGGGAAACGGACAAAACAGAACATATATATGCTGGCTATGTCGATCAGGTTTTAAGGCTATATGCTTGCAAGTTAATATGATGTGGAGTTGTGGACGATGATTACTCAAGGATATGCTAGCAAGTTAATTTGATTCAGACGAGTTTATTCAATGGCATATCCCATGTATATATAATTATATACTATATACTCCACTGGCAGAGGTACAACTGTCACTTAATTTTCACGGATTAACATCCCTGAATATTTTTGACTTGCTCATATCAACTTGCTAGCTAGCATATCCTTGAATAATTATTATACGGATCATACAAACACGGTGAAGGTTTTGCCAATACTAGTAGAAAAAGAGGCTTCCGTCCAGCCCCATTAGTCGCGGAAATATTCGAACCGCGACTAAAGGGGGCTTTAGTCGCGGTTCGGGAGGCGACCCGCGACTAATGCTCCATCCGCGACGAAAGGGTACCCCTTTAGTCGCGGTTCGGGAGGCGACCCGCGACTAAAGGGCTATGGAGGGATGCGGCCGGCGGAAAAACCTTTAGTCGCGGCTGGGGACACTAACCGCGACTAAAGGGTACCCCTTTAGTCGCGGTTGATGTCCCCAACCGCGACAAAAGGTTTTTCCGAGTTTTTTTACTCCCACGCACCCTGCACCCCCCCCTCCCCCGTAGATCGCCTTTTTTTGGTTTGTAAAATACAAAAGAAAATGATAGAAAATTCAAAAAAAAAATTGTTTTCAGATTCTTGTATGTTATGCAACCTACTATTCGGAGAAATTAAGAAATTCGAATTTTGACTTTTTTTGCAAAAAAAGTTTAAAAAATGATAAAACCGCAATAACTTTTGCATACGACGTCGGAAAAAAACGTATAATATATCAAAAAAATCCTGGGAAAAAGTTACATCCGAATTGGAGTCCATAAGTACACGGTCCAACTTCTCATATGTAGACCCAGAAGACTATTCGGCCAAGTGAACTGTCTTCCAACCATTTCGACCTCTCTTATCCAAACTGTCAATGACAACATTGAAAAAGAAAGGCCAGTGGGTTATAGAAACCCTGCTTTTCTCATGAGAGAACCTTAGCAAATTGAAATCACCCCCTCTAATTATAGGGTAGGGATTATCTTTTGCTATTAACCAACTCACGGTGAAAATCAGCCTTGAACTCGTCCTGGGCAGCACCATACACAGCGACAAGACTCCAAATAAAGTTGTCAGCTCTGTTACGGATAGGGAGTTTGATGTGAAAATCTCCTTCCGAACTATCCAACACATCCATGGTGTCCATCCCGACGCCAAGTAAAATACCTCCGAACAACCACGAGATGGACGAGAAAACCATGAAAAGTCAACCCCACCAGAATGCGGTTTAATAGACTTCCCGGTAATCTCGTTTCCCAGTCTCAGAAATGCACACAAAATCCAAACAATGTTCCCTAATACAATCAGGGACATGCAGAGGTTTAGCCAAGTCCCGAAGACCTTTGCTATTCGAAAACATACTATTCATTGTGAAACAATTGTAGATTTTGAGGACTTTAGTCTGGAAGATTTAAATTTCTTAGAAGCAGATTTAGATTTGGATTTCAGAAAGATGCTTTGAGGTCATAAAGAGAACTTAGCATCATCTCATCCAATCCCACCTTTGAGACCTCACCAACTAGATGAGAAAGAATCGGACCATCTATTGTGGCACTCAGCTCATCCTCATCTTGTACAGTGAAGTCAGGCCTAGCCGAAACTTTAGGAGCGACTTTGAGTCTATCAAACTCCATATGTCTCAAAGCTTTGGCCGAAACCTCTATATCCTTCACAGTAGAACCCAACAAAACTCCTACACTAGCAAGTTTCGAAGAAATACGATTATTTGGAAAAGACAAAAACGACTTGAAACTCATCTTTGTACCTGTTGAGTCCAAATTGATTACCTCCTTGCGACGCATCGCCTTAGACAAAGTATCCGTCGCAGCAGTCCCATCCTCCGCCACAGCGTGACACGCACTATGTCGAGATGGAGCAGGTGGCTGGCGTCGTGGTGAGGCAATCACGGTAGGTGATGGAGGCGTCGGTGAAACAGGTGAGGACGCTCCCGCCGGTGACACCGCCGACCGCGGCGACACCATGCCGCCGGAGAACTAGTACGTAGTACCTAACTTGAACCAACGCGAAAATGAATTGTGTGACGAGTTTGCACATACAACGTCAATCAAGTGTGGTTGAGTGTGCGTGGTAATGGTTTTGTTGAAGGCATTGTTTTGAGAGCGGCGACTATCTCCAAGGTGAAATCTAAGATCTTTTGATCGGGTGACGACGGTGCTTATGCACAGTTCCCTTATTGAAGATATCGTTTGTGGAGTATCTGGATTTCAGGTGTTGTCTTGGTGGTGGTTGTACTATCGTTGCTAGGACTGAAGTACCGTAGCGGGACTTATTTTTCTTAGTTTTCTTTTTCTTTTTTAGCTATGTGCGTCCGTACTACCATTAGAGTACTGCGTTGTTGCATAACATGAATGTATTTGATAAGATATTCCCTTTATCATAAAGTCTCTCTTCGTTGTTTTTAATCAACAACCGAACATATAAAAGAAACCCCGAACATATCAACAGGAGCACGCATGCAGGATGCAGCTACCCAGCATGCGATGCACTACCGCAAAAAAGCAGCACCACATATTTGCTAGTTAAGGGCATCTCCAACCGGGCGATCCAAACGGACGCGCTGGACCGTCCGTTTTGGGCCGTTTGCGTGGCCGCCCGGACACGCGGACAGCGTCCCGCGTCCGCGTGTCCGTTTGGGTCGCACGCGACGCCCAGCGCGGCGACCCAAAGAGACGCCACGTGGTTCGTCTTCGTTGCGCGGCGCTGCGCCATGGCAGGCCTCGACGGGACAGCCATGGTGGGCGGTGGAACGCGCGGGAAAGATCCCGCGCGCACCAAGGTTCCCGCGCGCGAACGCCATTGGCGCGCGCTCGCGCCCAAGTTTCCCGCCGGACCACCGGCTATAAAGACGGCGGCGGTCTCACCCGAACCGCATCACCGTTCTCTTCCCCTCCACCTTTTCCGGCGCCATGCCGCGCACCCTTCGAGGCCACATGGGCCAAGCTCTCCCCTCGCCGCCCGGGCCAGGTTCCCGCGGACGGACGAGGAGGAGCGCGCGGACTCGCGGTGGGTCGCCGACGACGAGGCGCTCCGCGTCGCTGCCGAGGCGGCGGCAAAGAAGGCCGGTGACGCGGAGATGGGGGAAGCGGCCGCGGAGGGCTGGCACGAGACCGCGGACGGCTGGTACGAGGCCGCGGAGGAGGGGGCGGACGCCGTGGAGGAGCCCGTCAGCGTGGAGGACCTCGCGCTGGCGAACATCAACGCCGCCATCGAGGAGCGTCTCGCCGACCTCACGCGCGTGACGAAGGAGCACGAGGGCATCTGGCGGGCCGGCCGCCGCGGCTTAGGCGACCTCCTCGGCCAGAAGAACGAGCTGCTCGCTATGCGAGCAGCCCGTCACCTCATCCGGATGCCGTCGCCCGAGCGGCGCGCCGGGGAGGATCGCTGCGTCGGCGGAGCGCGGCCGGCAAGAGCGCATGCGCCGGCGGCGGGACAACCACGAGGCCCGGGCCGCCGGCCGCGTCCGCCTGGAGGCGCGCACCGCTGTGGAACGCGCCGCCTGCGGGAGCTTGAGCTATGCGGAAAGCGGATGGTTCCGCCCGCGGGATGCGGAGCGCGAGCGCGCCCGAGCTGCGCGGGCGGAAAGGAGGAGGATGATGCCCTCCGTCCAAGCTGCCGAGGCCCGCGCCGCCGCCCGCGCCGCCGCCGACGCGCCACCCGGCCCGTAGGAAGGCTGGAGTGGAATCCTCACGCGTACAGGCCGCCCGCGTCGAGTGAAATCCACGGCCCCGACGACGAGCCGGCGAGGCCGCCGGCCCCGTACGTATTTAGGATAGAAGTAGTAGCTAAAAAAAAATTGTAATGAGTTCTATTAATGAAAAATATTATTTATGCCTATGACACGCGGGCCAGGGGCGGACAACGGGCGCACGCGAGCGACCAGCCTTTCGCGTCCGCGGCCACGCAAACCCGGCCAAGATTTGGGCCGGGTTTGCGTCGTTCCGGACGCCGCGGGCATCCGTTTTAGGGATGGGTCCGCGCGCTGGACCGGGTTTTTGTCCGGCTGGACCCATCCGGACGCGCGGGCGCGGGATGGGTCGCCCGGTTGGAGATGCCCTAAGCTAGTAGAAGTTGGCCTCTTTCATCCACGTACTAGAAAAAAGGTAGCAAAAAGAACTTCCTTTTTCTAACGACGCCAGATGGAACAACACCATCAGGAATGCCCTTATAACGTGCACACTGTCTAGCGTTCATAGTTTTATTTGGTTGCATTTCAGTTTGACTCATATTTCTCGAAACACGATGAAACTTGGCGCAACAAGCTATAACTATAAGTAGCTAGGAGAGTAGCCAAATCTGAACGAAGCTGATGTACACGCTGCGTCAGATTCACCGTGTTCACAACACCGTGCACTCTTAACTGCGGGTGACACTCACTAACTAGAATAGGTAGCCAACTAAGCTGTCTACCGTTTATCATATACGGGTAGTGATAACACGAGACAGACGGCCTTTCGCCGATCGAGCTGGCGCTCTGACATAACGTTTTTTTGTGGTGTCTTTTGTTGATGTGTCTGTAGTGTTATAATTTGTGGTGTAATTTCTAGTCGGTTGATAGCTTCATTAATTTAAAATTAGATATATTTCAAGCTTTTCCTAAAAAAAAGAGGATGCACACATGGCACATGCATGCACCGGAAGTTGGCACCAGGTCGCTTGCTACTCCATCTAACTTAAGAAGATGGACAAGACATACAATGGACAATTCACATGGACCACGCATGGCTGTGTAAGCTTCCGAGGGAGCAGCCAACGCGCGCTGTCACGGCTCAGCTCCGGTGTCCAGACTCCACACACGCCAACACCAAATAGCTCCGGCCAAGTGCATGCCTTGCTCGACTACTTGATCAATTAATCACTCCGCTTAAGTTCTTTAGACTACTCACAATGGGAGTATCATGCACTATATGTGTATAAAAAGCTGATGTGTCACATCAACTAATGATGAAAAAGATGATAGTGATATCATAGGTAGATACCGTATCATAACACGTAGAACTAGAAAAAATTAATGCCAAACAAATCTTGTACACAGTTTTGTATTAAGATTCTACAAATCATTAAATACATGTAACATATGATACTATTACATAATACTAGTACTATGCATTGTGAAGATAGTATCATACACTAGTATCATATGCATGATACTACTATATGATACTCCCTATTGTGACTAGTCTTAATTTATGGCTGTTATGATGCTGGCGAGCTTAACTGCAACATATTTTTATCCTTTATTTATTTACGATGAGGGATCGAGTGGACTTTGGGGAGCTCGGGTCAACCATATGCTTGAATAGAAATTAGAGTATTCCTTGTGTAAGTGAGAATATCCGAGTGGTAAACCTACTAAGAGCTAGGCAAGTATATATATGGCGACTAGGCATCTACTTGTAAAACTGACGTGTATGTTTCTTTTGTCAAGGTAGGAAACGAACAGAACAGAACAGAACATATGCTTGCTGTATGGATTCTTGATGGACATATGCTAGCAAGTTAATATATATGAGCCATACGAAATTATGCAAGGATGTTCTAGCTAGCAAGTTAATATGATCCATGCAAAACTTGGATATACTCCACTATATCCGGAGCAAATTTATGTGATCCAGATGAAACTATTCAACGGCATATCCATATTGTAGTACTACCTCCAGTTTTGTGCTGTTGGGCAGGGGCAGCTGAATGATTCACACGCATTAGCACACTAGCTAACATATACCACATCGTCTCGGACAAAATTCCGGCACAATTGTCATACTCCTCAAGTGCTTCTTGCCATTTTCTACCATGTCGGCATCGAGTTAGCTAGTAGTACCCCTAAGCTTTCACGTACTGTACGTATAGAGGACGGCATGCATGCATATCGTACATACTCACATGCTTTCAAAGTACTGTACGTTGAACTTGGTGTTTCAACGTACTGTATGTATACATACGTTGAACTTGGTGTTTCAAATATATGCATGTATACATATGTTGAACTTAGTGCTTCAACGTCAACGTACTGTACGTATACACGACGGCATTCATGCATGTATTACTAGCTAGCTAGGCTAATTTGGCACCAAATTTTAACTAGGCTAACATGGAGTGTCGATCTATGGGTACACGTGGCTCCATCAGAAAGGCAATCTAGCTGGTTGATTCAGCCTACCCGGCCTCGTTTCGAATTAAACTCTGAAACATGATTAGGCTGGTCATAGTGGGGAGTAACTTAGACTAGTAACATATGCCATGTTACTAGTCTAGGTTACTACCTTCATAGTGGGTAGTAACTTATATGTGGTGTCATGCATTGTGTTATTATTATGTTGTAGACTCATTTTGCCTTGGGGTGTGTGATGTTATGGTAACATAGCTAGTTACCACCTCACTCTCTTTCTTCATTTATTGGCATGCCATGTCACCAAACTGCCTTGAGATGTGTGATGTTACTAGCTATGTTACTCCCACTATGAGCAGTCTCAAAGCCAGGAAAAAAAAGTAAATGGCAAGGTATCAATTCAAGGGGTGGCTACACCGTTTAAGATCAGTTCAATTAATTAATCCCATGGCACTATGTGCAGATGGATACATGCATCCAGTACGCAAATTCAGGGATAAAAATGATACAATGAGCATGCTGCACGCGTGAGAACAGTAAAAAATGTTTCTAGGGATTGTTAATATTTTGGCCAAGATTATCATGCATGCATCTCGAAAGCAATCTCCGAAGGTACGTGCGAGTCGATCGATCGAGATGTTGCTCTGCACGGGAACATGAACAGAGCGATCGTTGGTCCCTCTATGGCAGACAAAGAGACAAGCAAATGTGTAAGTAGGTGACAGACAAACAGCGTGAGCCTAGGAGGGAGCAGCCAACGCCGTTGTGACGGCTCAGTCACAGCGCCGCCAGTTCCGACCATGTGGGTTGCTTGACTCTAGTTGATCCTCCTTTGTGGTTCTGGCCATCATGATGTTGGTACTTGGTACGCTTATCTGCAGCATGCTGCTCATATAGGAGTTTCAGTAGACTTTGGAAGGTGTATTTTTGTGTAAGTGGGAATACCTAAGTGGTAAACCCATTAATATCTTTACTATTAAATTGCAATAGGTGGCTGCCTGGTGTCACAAACGGGCCAACAAATTATTTTCATAGGCCCAGCACGCCAAACGCCTTCCGTCCGTTTCGTACGATCCAGCGCTCTTAGACCGATATGAGGCCCAGCTTGAGCAGCTTTCGGCCGAGTTATGTGGGCCAGATAACTACCGATTTTGTATGTACAAGGAAACTACTTGTACGGTTGTACCGAAAGATTTTTACATGTCTCGATGGACCCACGTCCACTTCGGGAGCAATACAGGAAATGAGACGAAGATGACAAAGCTATCTGATTTTCATACGTAGTACATAGCAAACGGAGGAGCTGTCCGGTTCGCGCACAACTAACAATTGCAAGCGATGACGACATAGCTACTCCAGGCTTAAATAATTATGGCAGATTTAGATAAAATATATAAAATAAATATGTCTAGGTTTACCAAGTCGGAGATAAATATTATTTAGAAGTCCGTAAGAACGAGAGAAAGCGAAAATGGTTGTCATAATTAACTACTGGAAATTGCTTCTTTAGCAAGTGGGCAAAATACTTGGCAAATGTTCGTAAGTCGGCAAAGCCTTTGTTGAGGGTTTGCACTCGGCAAAAAGTACACGCCATACATTTTGGCGAGAACAATAATTATTAGTTTGCTAAAATTGTTAGGGCTCCGCATAGGAGACCGGCTTTTGTGAACTTGGGTGTATGTGAACCCACTTTTTCAAAAGTGGGTTTGTGATGTCAAAACATGTTTCAAAAATCGAAACACAAAATAATTGCAAAAATGATCTCAAACATGTGCCCCGGACATGAGTTTCGTTCTGAAAAAACATTTTATTTTGCCTCGGCAGAAAAGTGAAATTTTACAGGGCATATATGTGACGTATTTTGTCTTTTTTAGATTCTGAAATATAAAAATGGTTTCTCCGCGAAAACTTTCTACGCACACACATGCATAGGTACCCCGATATTTTTATTTCAAATTTTTTCCAAATTTCGAAAATGCATTTCCAATCTGGGTTCACGTGCATCCAGGTTCAACTGGGGCTTTTCCTCCGCATAGAGTACACGACATACACTCTGGAGGCAAAAATATTAGCAGTAGCTTTCCAAGAGTGTTTGCACTCGGCAAAGAGTACACAACAGATATCCGGTGGCAAAAGTACTTAGTAGTTTTGTGAGTGTCGCTTAGAGGATACTGAACAAACCTTGAACGTTGTCAATCGTTACTCACAGGCAATGTGGCCACGGGTCCCAACAGCTTGCCGTGGCATGCCTTTGCCAAGTGTTTTCATCGTGACACTAGACAAAGCCTGCTATTTGCCCAGTTCTGAAATATAAAAAACACTCGGCAAATAACCCTATTTTAGCAACAATTGATTTTTCGGTATTGCTATTATAACATTATGTTCAAATTAATGAAAATTTGATAGATAAAAACTATCAAGTAAATTTAACTTTTGAGGGAGCCAATTATCTTCTTGTAGACGTGGTGGAAAAAAGAGAGGGAGAACAAAGATGAAGATATAGAAGTTTGTGACAAGACTCACTCATGACATAAAATTGAACAATATTTCAAAGAACATCTGAATATTTCATTGTTATTTCGTAGCAACGTACGAGCATTCGGCTAGTATGGCCTATACTGTACAAGTGTACATCGTAAGGTATGTTGATGTGATGAGTGATGACAACATACCCCATGCAGGTTTGGTTCATGCCATTTGATAATCCCATGCGATTATGTGGATGTCTCCTTGGCATCTTGCCAACTGTTGCGCATATATTGACGGCGACTTTGTCAGTTAGATGGAAAACCTACTCAGCACTCAGCAAGCACATATGCTACTAATCACTACAATTCGGGAGTTGGCCAGTAGGCAATTTCTAATGCCAACAAATGCCAAGCCCACAACAGAAAGTAACACTTAGGTAAACTCACTTAGGTCGTCTAGTGTAGCCATGCTAGAAGTATCGTGCATCCTATGAGAGTGGCATGCATGCATGGATGTATGATGCGACTTTTCATTAAGGTCAACTCACCAAAGAAGTATGCAAACCTTTTCTTGGTTACAAGTGTAATCTTTTTTTTAACAGGGAAGGCCTCGAAGGGCCGAGAAGCTCCATTAAACGGTGGGCACAATTACATAAAGGACCTTGGCTTGAGAAACAGCAGCACAAAAGTCCTGTAAAATTACAAGGACCCCACAAAGATAAATTGAAAAGCAATCAAGTCCTTCTTTTCCACCGCGACGTTGATTGAATCTCGGGCCACCGTCGCAGGCAGCGACGCGGGGACTATGCCACTTGGTTCGCCATCAGGATGGACCACCGTGCTGAGATTGTAGATCCTCCACATCGGCACAAAGGCCTGGATTCTCCCCGGAACAAATTCTCCCGAGGTGCGGAGAGGCCCCCTTGGCCAAGGATAGCGGCGCCTGAAGTTGTCGACGCTTGGGATTGGCCGCAGATTGAGCTTCTTGGCATCCCAGTTCCGCCGAAGCTCCGCTTCCTGCATCACCTCCCTGCTGGTTCTCCCCTCGCCACCTCGGCCGTCCAGAGGAAGAAGAAGGGAGGGATGCAGCGAATCGGAAGTCGGAATGGCCCAGTCCCTTGCTGGTTTGGGCGGGCTAGAACCGCATCACCACCTCCCCTCGCCACCATGGCCGGCCAGAGAGAGAGTTGCGACCCGGAGCGCCCTCGCCGGTACAACAGATGCTGCGCAAGCCCAAATCCTCCCGCCACCTCAGCCGGCCAAAGAGGGGAACGCAGCAAAGTTAGACTGTACCTGCAAGGAAGACTGTCCCTGCAAGAGAAGACTCACAACGATTTTATTTGACGGTGCAGTGGTCTCCACCACCGATCCCAACTCCGACCAGAGGAGCTGGAACAAGGCGAGGAAGAACCCTAGCTTCCAGATCTCACCAGACCAATCTAGACCCGCACCTACACTAAACCAACTACCGACAACTTGCCAAAATCTAACCCTAGTATTTACAGAGTGGACGCCGACGCCTCCCCTCCGCCTCCCACGACCGGCATCGCCGGCAAGTTCAGTTTTGGTTTGGCCCGGCGAGGAGAAAACCTCCCTCAGGTACTGTAGCAAGGTGAGAGAGGGGGAGGGGGGAAATGAGGACGGGTTACAAGTGTGATCAGTGAGATGATGTACCTAGGCACATGTTGGATCTTCTTTGTCGTGTTGCTTTTTCGTTTGTGCAAGCCAACTAGCCATGTAGCAGCTAGGATAACTTAATTAGTAGACCACGTTCTATTGGATGGTGAATCATCATATGCGAGTGCTTGTCAGTCAACGCCGTTGCTGGCTTGCGCATTTTTTTGCTTTTTTGCTCCTTCACTTTCTCTAGCCTCCGTGCTTTCAACTTTACCTATCCACTTAAAAGTTAACTATACATCATTTTGGCTTTTTTATGTCACTCTATTACGGTGTCCACATTGCTATTGAATGGGTTGTCGTAGGGAAAAACTTCCAAGTGCGCTTTCGAGCACACGCTTCCTTTTCAATTATTTTTTGCATTCATCCAAAATAAAAATTAAATATTTTTCACATAATTTTCCAAACTTTGAAGGGTTTTTCCTTCAGATTCTAGCAAGGTTTTCTAAACTGCATTTTATTTTTGAGCTATGCAAAAAATAACAAACTCAGCCACTCTTCAAATCTCAAACCTAGGTCCCAGCCTTTTTTTGACCGAGACCACGAATCAATGAAATTTCTTCATAAAAAAAGTGCTGACACACGGCTCATCATAATATTTGGGGAATTGCTAGTTCTCAGTAGACTAAAAACTAAGCTTGTGCTCAGTAGATTTCTGGAATGTAGGATTTGCAGCAACTGAGTTTTCTCAGTGCAATTGGGTTGCAACTGAAGTTTTAGTTACAAGTGGGGGTTGCAACTGCAAAAAAATGCTTTCTAACCGTTATATTTTCTTCGTGATCCGTCCAAATGTTGAGTTGCAACACGTCATTCTACTGAGAACTAAGTTAATTCTCAGTAGATTGAGAACTAGTCACACCCTAATATTTATACACAAGACTTATTTTGGAAAGTTTCTAACTAGGTTATTTTTGTAGTGCTCCCATCAAGCTCTTGTAATTTCTTTTGTGTGCTTCTGTACTCTTTGCAATCTTATGATAACAAAGAACTCGTTGAAGATGTTTCGCTAAAAAGAAGTTGGTTTAATTAGTATCACTGGCATTACACATCTATGTACACACTTTTCTTAGCATCGGCTATGAAGTATGAACACACTTTGCATAGCTTTCCTAACCTTGCAGAGTGCAGCGTCCTTAATTTTCTCCGTCTAAATAAAATGTCCAGATTTTAATCATCTGTTTTGAGGGCTGGGCACCTAAAACTGTGCTCACACCGCCATGTGGGGCCAGTAGCTTTCCCCTTGCGAAGATCCATGATTTTAATCACCAACTAGCTAGTCAGCTACTACTCCTGCTGTCCTACGCCGTCCAGCTTCTGGGCAGCAGCGACGTCCGCGGCGAGGCGCCGCCGAACATCTGGTCCAGGGCGATGACGACGCCCATGGACAGCGCTGCGCCCATACGGTGGTCCGCCACCACCAGCCGGAACACGTCGTCCCCCACCGACTCCTTCCGCTGCACCTCCGCCGCCGAGGCGCCCCCGCGAGCGTCCCGAACCGCGCAGCTCCGCCGGCCGTACGATCCATCCACCACGTACGCCAACGCCTCGGCATACGACGATGAGGAGGATCCCAGAGGCGTGATGTGCGCGAGCGTCTTGTCGGACGCTCGGCGGTGGAGGCCGACGTGGTGGCGGCGCACGGAGAGAAGCGGCTTCGCGCCCGCGGCGCCTGCGTCGCCCTCGTATAGCACAAAATGCTCCGCAAGGCTCAGGCTCAGCTTGATCTTGCGACGTACGGTGAGGAGCGGCTTCCCGGCGGCGTCCATAAGAACAACATCCTCAGCACGGCGGCGGCTTCTGGAGGAGGAACCGTAGCGGTCGACCCGGAAGGCGAGGCCGCCGGTGGAGTCGAAGACGGTGAAGCCGTCGCAGTTGAAGAGCAGCGACTTGCGCCACACGGTCAGCACCGTGGGCTGCAGCTGCTCCTCCTCGACGACGGCTCCAGCAGGCGACTCTGGAACGACCACGTTGGGGTGTACCTTTGCCATCTAGTTAGCTCCTCTTTCGTTTCTTTTCTTCCTAGCTTAGATTAGCTCGGTCGATCTGATGTATAGATGTGATGTTTGGAGGTGAGAGGAGAGATGGAGAATGAAGAGAGCAGGGTTAGGCAAGGTGGATTTATATACCCGCTAGGGTCGTTGGACGGGATGGAATAAGCTGAGGTGGAGCACGCATGCCTTGTGTTAGCTAGGTGGGGATACTTGTCAGCTTAATCGACTTTTCCTCGAGTCTGTTTTGTCACTCCACAATAATGAACCAGACATTGGCACATTTTTATCCTTAATAAAGTTGTGTAACTTGGTCGACCCAGAAATAACAAACGAGTATCAAGAGATAATAAATCTTGCTGTATTCTTTCCCATTTGTTCTTGTTATTGGATATGACGGGCCAGGGATCCAGGAATCATCATCAGGAACTAGACGGGCGGCTGACCGGCCGTGCAAGGAATTTATTCCTGACCTAGCTAGCCGCACCGATCGACTTAATTCGATCACTTTGTAATCTTGTCAAAGTTTAGACTGATAAAGTCGAAACGATATGGTCCATAGTGGAATGCTGCGGCAATGAAGGAAAGTTGTATACCTTGCCGCCAAAGCAAGGGTCCTCAAACATCGCATGTATGTAGTAAATTAAGTAATACTAGTGTTTTGTTTAGATACAGATGTTCTGTGTAGATATATTTTTATCTAGATAAAGTTTCGTCAATTAATTTAAAGGGAGCGTCTAGAGATCAGTCGCCTGAGACTTAATAAGTTTAAGTCGCTGACATCAGTAGCTTATTAAGCCGTGTACTACTTTAATTTTGGCGTCCAATTTTGTGCGTTCGTATTAATCTGTGCAACCATTTAAGACATAAGAAAAATCTTAGTAGCAATTTACGTGTAATTGGAAAAAACTCAGTTGCAATCCACATGTAAGTGGAAATTCTTAGTTGCGACATGCGTAACTAGAAAAATCTCAATTGCAACCCACATGTACGTGGAAATTCTTAGTTGCAACATATGCGTAACTGGAAAAAGCTCAGTTGCAATGCTCATGCAATTGGAAAAAAATATTAGTTGCAACCCACATGTAAGTGGAAATTCTTAGTTACGACGCGGGCGTAACTGGAAAAATTCTCAGTTGCAACCCACATGTATGTGGTAATTCTTAGTTGCAACATATGCGCAAGTAGAAAAATCTCAGTTGCAACGCTCATGCAATTTGAAAAACAAAATCAGCAACCCACGTGCAACTGGAAATATGTCGTTTGCAACACACGCACAACTGGAATGCGTGGTAAGCGGTTCCATGGGAGAGAGAAAGACGCCTTATAGATAGAAACCGTCACCACGAGCCCACTTCACAAAGCCCGCAAGAAACAAGTCAGCCCGCTTACACATCGGGCCAACAACAACACAAACACACACAAACAGCCCAAAAGTCGGAGCACGAATCTACAAGCACAAAATATAAATCTCCAAGCGCTCGACTTAAACTTATTAAGTATAAGGCGCCTGATTTCTAGCAAATCCGTAATTTAAAAAAGTGTGAATACTTATGTGAGCATATATGACTCATTTCGTAAAAAAATTAATCTAGAATGTATCAAATGTCAGGAAAATAAATACATTTTCTTCATAGGATTAACATTAAATTTCTTATTTTCAAAAAGGAGGAGCCCTGGCCTATAGTTGAATTTCTCGTATCAGTGTGTATATGTAAATTACATACATGTTCCATGATATAACATGTTTTTGCCAAGCCATTTTAGCTTGCCATAAGGTTTTAGATGAAGTATTTCACCTAACGATTAATGTTTTCTGCCGGGTCAATCGATCGACAGGCCAGATAATCAACTAGAAGCTAGACTAGAGAAAGTTGACATTCTCGGTGATGTTTGCCACAATTTCGTATATGTGATACACATTTCATGGTGTATTCTAGAAGAAAGAAAATCTGCGTTCCTCCATGCATGATAATTGAGAGCGTTTGATCCCTGAATGTGTAGAAATTCCTGTCGCGGCTCCAACACCTACTTGTAAACGTGACGTGTAGGATTCTTTTTATGGTGGGAAACGGACAAAATAGAACATATGCTGGCCATGTCGATCAGGTTTTAAGGCCATATGCTAGCAAGTTAATATGATGCGGAGTTGTGGACGATGATTGCTCAAGGATATGCTAGCAAGTTAATATGAGCCAGACATATCATTCGGGGATATGCTATATTTCTAGCAAGTTAATTTGATTCAGACGAATTTATTCAACGGCATATCCCATGTATATATAATTATACATATACTTCACTGGCTGGGTAATACTGTAAACTTAAATATTCACGGATTAACATTCCTGAATAATTTTGACTGGCTCGTATAATACTTGCTAGCTAGCATATCCTTGAATAGTTATCATACGTATCATACTAACACGGCAAGAGTTTCGATCGGACAGCCTTTGCCAAGTCTTTTGCCTGCTCGGCAAAAACTGAGTATCCGGTAGTGTAGCTAGCAATGGCTTATAGTACTAGCATATACCCCAATTGACTCCGACGAAATTTCAGCATTATTAATTGTCATATTCAAGCAACAGAAAAAAAAAAGAATGAACATGTGAATCCTGGAGAGTGCTTCTTGTCTTTTTCGCCATGTCGGCAACGAGCTAGCTAGCTAGGACCCCTAGCTTTCAACTTACTCCATCCATTACATGCATGCATGTAGCTATCCAAGCTAAATTGGAGCCGAAATTAAGTGAGCTAGCATGTGCATCACATGGACTGAACATCTATCGGTACATTGGATGGGTACACGTGGCTCAATCAGAAATGCATTCTAATTGGTCGATTCAGCGTATTCTCTTTGCCAAGTACTCCTTCTGTTTCGAATTACAAGATGTTTTGGATAGTTCAATGTAATTTATATATAGAATAATAGTATAGATTAAAATGAGTGACAAACACACTGAAATGCGTCTAGAAACCTACGATTCAGAAAAAAAAACAAGAACATCTTTTAGTTTGGAACAGACTGATAAATGATAACTACAAGGCACTCCATCCATTTCAATAAGCAAATAAGGAGTGCACTTGTTCTAAGATCTTTTGGCCAAAACTAACTCTAAACATAGAAAGATTATAGTTACGTATAAAACTAGCATCATTAGATACTAATTTTTTTGGTTAAATTTTAAATAAAATGCATTTGTGTCTTATTTCATAAGAATGGAGGTTGTAGTACTTCATCCTTCCCAAATTAGGATAACTATAGTTTTCAGCCAAAGTTAAAAAAAATTAAAGTTTAAGCAACTATGTAAAAAGAATATCAACATTTAAAATTTTAAATGCACACAATATGAAAATATATTTCAAGATGGTTTTAAAAATATTAATTCAGAATTATAAATATTGACAATTTTTCTATATAGTTAGTCAAATTTTAAGAAATTTGACTTTATCTAATATTATAGGCATCCTATTTTAGGATAGAGGGGGTATGATGCAAGCGAAAAAAACATAAAATAAATAGCAAAAGGTCAAGGGGTGGCTACACCGTTTGAGGTCATTTCCCAATATCCCATGACAATCATACATTATTATTCGAGATGGATGCATGCATCCATCACACCACGCCAAATCAGGGGGATGTATTGGTATACAATTAATGGGCACATGCGCGTACAGTATAAAATCTTTATAGGGATTGTGCAATTTTGGCCAAGATATTCGTGCATGCATCTCGAAGCTCCAGCTGTTCGTCTGCACGGGAACACAAGGCAGAGCCGTTGGCCCTTCTATGGCAGGCAAAGAGACCAGGACTACTGTGAAGCGTGTTTGCCCATGCGTCGTCGATCAAGTGTCGTGCAGTGCTTATTTTCTTGTCTTTATCTGCTAAATTGTGTCGATGCACAATACTGATACTATATGCTCGATGAAGTTTAGGAAGTCATGGCATCTAGAGCTGGAATTCAAGACGAAGTTCAAGATTTAGTTCCAACCATTGGCTCACACAACCGGAACCGCAATTGAAAGTCGAGCTTTAGAGGTCCCTTATTTAATACAATAATCGAAAAACAAATCTGAATGTAGTCAAGGATGTGTATTACAACTCTACAAGCATACAAAATCAATCAGCATTGAGATTTTATATGCTTGTATCATTGTAGGGTACGTGATTGACTATGTCTACATTTTTCACAATTTGACGATTTTATTGTTTAAACTAAAGAGCATTTTGGAGCACATCCTCTATATATTTCTTCGCCTTACAACATAACGTGCATGTCTGAATGTTTTTGTTTTGGCAAAATATCTTTCTTCCTTGTTTTTTTTCGCGAAAACTCCACCAATTTACCGGTAGTGATTGGCAGCGGTACAATTAATCTTAAAAGTAATAAAAATTACAAATAGGTACTTAGATCACCTAGCGACGATTACAAACACTCAAGCAAGCCGAAGACGCAATACGATCCTTACTCCTTCCTTACTGAAGTCGAGCAAAGTTTGTCATAATAGAGCTTGGTAGAGGGTAAGTCGTTGTGCTAAGGTCCCGAAACACTAACATACAAGAGAAGTAACCATCACCAATAATAAGATCCATATATAGATTGGAAAAGCAACCCTGCAACCACACCAACTAACACGAAAATAAATCGGTGATCCGCGCCTGAACCGGTGCTAGGAGGCATGCGCACCACATGAGCGAAGAGGACCTTATTATTATTTTAGGACGTCGGGGGCATGCATGCAACTAGACAAGTAGCTGACAAACACTTTTTTTTTCGACAAAGCAAATATAAAAATATCACGAAGTTACAAATTACACCCAGTCTCTGCAACAATGAAATGTCCTACAGACATTACGGATGCACACATCGCTACCGCAGAGAAGAAGAAGAAAAACAAAAAATCTTGCTACAGCGATTAAAATTAGCTGCAACATAAACCACTGTCAACACAGCACCCGGCGTCCGTGCTTTGAAAAGAATGTCTTGAACAAGACCATTGCTAGCCACAATCAATTAATGCCAAATCTTGGACTTTCACCCTGAAAGATAAGACTATGTACTCCTCTTGTGATGCCACCCAGCTTGCCGATGTTGCTACTGCAAGGCAACAAACACCAAGCAAAGCCCCCTTCACCACGAAGACTCAAATCGCCATTACTAGATCTCAGATCTGAGATGCCATAACATTCTCCGCCATTGTCTTCTCCATAAAAATCGATAATCGACATGTCCCATCATGGAAAATAGATAGTGAAGCGTAACCGCACGACCAGAATATGGGTGCACATGACCAAATCCCATCCGATCCATCAATCTACAGGCATCGGACGCCCAATGCAGATCGTCAGCGGAGCCTTTCAGATATCGTCACCATCTCGATGAATGAGGGACGACATCAAGCAGAATACTGTCTTGGAGCAAAAAGAACCCAAGGACCGCCTCCTTTATTTGGCAGATCGCCAGGGCCCCACGCCGCCACCCACCGGCTCCCATCAGCAGACCTGTGATCTCAGCATGCATCGCCATCACCACCGCACCATGCGGAGATGAGGGACTCGGCTGTAATTCCCCCCTTGAACCAAGCGTCATGCCGCCCTTGCAGCCACAACGATCGCCAAGATCGCCGAAAAAGTCCAGGGTCACCGCCTCGGCGTCCATCTGCCTGGACGAGCCGCGTCCTCTAGGTCTACCGCAAAGCCCTGATTGGAGATCCTCCACGGGAGGAGGAGGAGGCCCCCGCCAGTCGTGCTCGGAGATGAGAGCCTACCACCACCATCTACCGGGAGTTGCCAAGCACTAGCAAAGGGAAAATGCTTATTACATATTTGCTAATTAAGGTAGTGTTTAAACAATGGAAAAAATGAAAATTTTGGAGGATAAGATTTCTAAAGGAAGAAAAATCATATGCTACAGTTTGGGATAAAGGAATAGAAATATCAAATTCCTTTAGAATGTCTATGGAATAGTACTAAAAAAATTCTACCACGAAGAATTAGACGGCCATTACTAGACGTCAGCCGCCATAACATTCTTCAGCACTGTCTTCTACATGAAAATCGAAAACTGACATGTCCAATGATGGCAACAGATACTTCACTCCCTCCGGAAGCTGCACAACAAGAAATATGGGTGTGCACGATCAAAACCCATCCGATCCAACAATCTACATGCGTCAAGCTAGTGGTAAAAAATTGCTTAAATGACTAAATATACAATGTTTTGTAAAAATTCACGGCCCACCCGGCCACCCTTTTGCGTACGCCCCTGCATCAAGCGCCCAATGAAGATTGTCGTCGGAGCCTTTCGGAACTCGCCACCGACCAGATCAATGAGAGTCGGCATCAAGCAGAATTCTGTATTGGCGCGAAAGAACCCATTGACCTCCTCCTTTATTAGGCAACGCTCGATAGCTCCCAATAGCAGACATGAGATCTCTGCATGCATCGCCCCCACCACCCACACCACGCGGAGATGAGCTGATGAGTCGTACTGAGTCCTCCCCGAACAAGGCGCCATGCCACCCTTGCGACCATAGCGATCGCCAAGATCGCCGAGAAAGTCCGGGCCGCCACCCCGTCGTCCATCTCCCTAGACGATTCGCACCCTCTAGGGTTGCCGCGAAGCTCCGGCCAAAGATCCCACCACGTGAGGAGTAGGAGGCCCCCGCCAGTCGTGCTCGGAGATCAGAGCCTGCCACCATCGTCTGTCAGGAGGTGCCGAGCACTAGAAAAGGAAAAAAAGTTTATTATATGTTTGCTAATTAAGACTTGTTTAAACAACAGGAAAGATGTAAATTTTGGAGGATATGATTTATAAAGGAAAAAATCATATGCTGCAGTTTGGGATAAAGGAATAGAAATATCAGATTCCTTCAGAATGTCTATGGAATAATACTAAAAAATGTCTATGGAATAAGCTACCACATTGAAATTTTGGAGAAAAGCAAACATGAGATCTCACCTCATGTTGTCATCTCTTTGTCCGTACAATTCTTACGTATCATGCCTGACATCCAAGCGACAGTTCAAAAATATTCCTATGATTTTAGTTCTTGTAGAAATCCATAAAAATATGACAACTTAATTCCTGCGTTTTCCTATGCCAACTTTGTAAGTTCTTGTGTTCCAAACAAGAGCTAATTACACCTCTAATCCTACAACTTATTCATCATGTGAAGGTTTAGTCCCAGAACTTGCAAAATGGATAACGGCGTTCTAGAACTTGTAGATCATGTGAAGATTTTGCTCCTCAATCAACCCAAAGCTGACATGTGGCGTTGTAGTTTTTTCAGAAAAAACCCTAATAATTTTATCTGGCAAATCTGACCTTGGAGCCACCTCCTTACATGCTGATCCTACCTGTCAGTGACTATCAAAACAAATAAAATGATTTGGGCAAAGGAGGGTTCGACCTCACGACCTAAAGTGGAGCATAGCCTGATGTAGCTACTAGACCATAGATCAGGTTGTCATGAACAGGACGGAGTTAGCTTATTTCATTCGAGATTGCGAGAAAAAAAATGAAACACACGGAACGGGTGATGAATTTAATACGCTGGGATGAGGGTACAGAGTCACGAGCAAATGCTAGCGCTTATACCAGACTGCCACTTGAACACACATATTTTTATGTTCTACTTAAGGACGTAATATTATTGTACATTTGTTTAGTTTTTTTTTTTGCTTTTCCACTTCAGGTTGACACTTACCATATGGTTTGTCTAGTGGCTTTCAGTAAGAGGATAATATATGTATTTTTTTCTTGAATTTTATTTAATAATAAGATTCTTTTAATAATTTCCAAAAATAAAATGCGTTTCAAATCATTTTCGAATATGTGACCCGATCAACCTGCCGTCGGCCAATCGACCTCATGGCTGCCCATTTTGCTGGAAACATGTTGGAATTGCGATCCCGTAGTTGATTTGTATTTAAAACTCTTGCTATAATATTTTTATATAATTTAACGAAGAGAGTGTGTATAAGAAAATTACTTACTCAAGTTAAACAGAAAGAGTTGCGTCAGCACTTGTTCGTGACTTCGAACCCTCTCCTGGTAAATAAAATTTTATGTGTTTCATCTTATTTTTCTTTTTAGTAGTCTAAGATAAAATAAGCAAACGTCCTGAACAATAGCACAGACTCTTGCCTGGTCTAGTGGCTATAGGCTAGTTTAAGCATCAGGTCGTGAGGCCGAACCCTGCTTCACGCATGTCATTTTATTTTGTTTCGCCGCTCAGGTAGGACCCGTATGTAAGGAGGCGGCAGCAAGGTCAGATTTGTTAAATTAAAATATTAGGGATTTTTCTGAAAAAATTACGATGCAACGTGTTAGTTTCTGGTTGAAACCTTCACATGGTGAACAAGTTGTAGAACTAGAGGTGTAATTAGCTATCCAAACAAATCCTAATAGGAACGAACTGTTTCGTCCACTAAAAAAGGCATCACAAATCGATACCGGCTATAAAAAGCCAGATCGAACAACACCCGGCACTTCACTGCGTCTGCGTCACACGAAGGTACAACAGGTAGCTAGCTACTACGCATACTATGTGTACCTTCCCGCATATACATGGCCTTTCTGCTGAACAGGTGCGCATACTTCTTTAGACACATGACACTTGCATGCACACCGGGCGTTGGCATTGCGTCTCTCGCTTCCTTCTTCACGCATGTCATTTTATTTTGTTTCGCCGCTCAGGTAGGACCCGTATGTAAGGAGGCGGCAGCAAGGTCAGATTTGTTAAACTAAAATATTAGGGATTTTTCTGAAAAAATTACGATGCAACGTGTTAGTTTCTGGTTGATTAAAGACCAAATCTTCACATGATTTGCAAGTTGTAGGACCTTACAATAGGTTTTGCAAGTTTTAAAACTAAACCTTCACATGGTGAACAAGTTGTAGAACTAGAGGTGTAATTAGCTATCCAAACAAATCCTAATAGGAACGAACTGTTTCGTCCACTAAAAAAGGCATCACAAATCGATACCGGCTATAAAAAGCCAGATCGAACAACACCCGGCACTTCACTGCGTCTGCGTCACACGAAGGTACAACAGGTAGCTAGCTACTACGCATACTATGTGTACCTTCCCGCGTATACATGGCCTTTCTGCTGAACAGGTGCGCATACTGTTCTTTAGACACATGACACTTGCATGCACACCGGGCGTTGGCATTGCGTCTCTCGCTTCCTAGCTTTTTTTAATAAAAGGGAATATAATATCAAAAGATACTAATTATACCTAGCATTTGCAATAACGCTCCACCCTAACGGCAGTACGTCGAAAAAAGAGTAAAGAAAACTAAGAAATAAAAGCCCCACTACAGCCTTCTAGACCTAGCAACAGCAATACAACCACCATCGTGACAACACCTGAAGTACAGACTCTCCAAAAGCGACGCCTCCAAGAAGGGAACAGTGCACCAGCACAGTCGTCGTCCGATCAAAGGTCTCAGGTTTTCACCCTGAAGATAGTCCTCACTCTCAAAACAATGTCTCCAACAAGAACATTGTCAGGCACGACCAGTTAAGGCCAAATCTTGGGTTTTCACCCTGAGAGGTAAGACTTTGAACTTCCCCTATGCTGCCGCCCCCACATGCATACCACTGCTGCAGAGCCCGGAACGCCAAGCAGATCTCTCAGCATCACAGAGACTCGAACCTCCTTTTGCTTGTCCACCAATCCGGCCTTCATGATATTTTTTCTTCTGACTTCACCATGGACCAAAAAGTCACTTGATGTTAACACAGAATAGAGCTTCGCGCCGCTCCCTCCAGAACCAAACGGTCGGAATAAAAACATGGATGCGCACGACCAAATACCACCCGATCCAGCAAACTGCAGGCAAAAGATGCACTGTTCCATTCGCCAGCGGAGCTTTCCGGAACTCATCTCTCCAGCCAGATCAAAGCAAACTGACCTCCGGAATATCTTCATCCTCGCATGCGAGAAACCCAAGGACATTCACAAAAACAAAACAAGATCAGCAGCCCCCACGCCGCCAATCCCTCCTGCCGGATCACCAAGAAAAAGGACAGCGACGCGGATCATGCGTACCGCCGCCGAACCGTTACCGGGGGCGGAGGCCGCCACCACTCTACTGAATCCTCCATGGCTACTGACGGAGAGCCTGAGGCCCCGGCCAAGCAGTCGTGCCGCCGGCTTCCTCCACCGGCGCAACATCACCTCCCATGGAACGCTGATGACCCACAAGTATAGGGGATCGCAACAGTCTTCGAGGGAAGTAAAACCCAATTTATTGATTCGACACAAGGGGAGACAAAGAACACTTGAAAGCCTTAACAGCGGAGTTGTCAATTCAGCTGCACCTGGAAACAGACTTGCTCGCAAGAGTTTATCAGTAGTAACAGTTTTATAGCAGTAGCAGTAGTAAAATAACAGCAGCAGAGTAACAAAGACAGCAGTAGTGATTTTAGTAAATAGCAGGATTAAAATACTGTAGGCACGGGGACGGATGACGGGCGTTGCATGGATGAGAGAAACTCATGTAACAATCATAGCAGGGCATTTGCAGATAATAATAAAACGGTATCCAAGTACTAATCAATCAATAGGCATGTGTTCCAATTATAGTCGTACGTGCTCGCAATGAGAAACTTGCACAACATCTTTTGTCCTACCAGCCGGTGGCAGCCGGGCCTCAAGGGAAACTATCTGGATATTAAGGTACTCCTTTTAATAGAGTACCGGAGCAAAGCATTAACACTCCGTGAACACATGTGATCCTCACATCGCTACCATTCCCTCCGGTTGTCCCGATTTCGTCACTTCGGGGCCATTGGTTCCGGACAGCGACATGTGTATACAACTTGCAGGTAAGATCATAAACAACGAATATCTTCATGAATCAATAACATGTTCAGATCTGAGATCATGGCACTCGGGCCCTAGTGACAAGCATTAAGCATAACAAGTTGCAACAATATCATAAAAGTAACATCTACGGATACTAGGCACTATGCCCTAACAATCTTATGCTATTACATGACCAATCTCATCCAATCCCTACCATCCCCTTCGGCCTACAGCGGGGGAATTACTCACACATGGATGGGGGAAACATGGCTGGTTGATGGAGAGGCGTTGGCGGTGATGATGGCGATGATCTCCTCCTATTCCCCGTCCCGGCGGAGTGCCAGAACGGAGACTTCTGGCTCCCGAGACGGAGTTTCGCGATGTGGCGGCGTTCTGGAGGGTTTCTGGCGACTTCGACTTCTCTCCGTGCGTTTTTAGGTCGAGGCGAATAAGTAGTCCGAAGGGGGGCGTCGGAGGCCAGCCGAGGGGGCCACACCATAGGGCCGCGCGGCCCCCCTAGGCCGCGCCGCCATATGGTGTGGGGCCCTCGGGCCTCCAATTCAATTGTCCTTCTGGCTCCGTCAGTATTCTGGGAAAATAGGCCCTTTCGTCAAAATCCCGAGGTTTTTCCTGAAAGTTGGATTTCTGCACAAAAACGAGACACTGTAACAGTTCTCGCTGAAAACAGCGTTAGTCCGTGTTAGTTGTATCCAAAATACACAAATTAGAGGCAAAACAATAGCAAAAGTGTTCGGGAAAGTAGATACGTTTTGGACGTATCAACTCCCCCAAGCTTAGCTTATTGCTTGTCCTCAAGCAATTCAGTTAACAACTGAGCGATAAAAGAACTTTCACGAACACATTTGCTCATATGATGTATATATTCTCATGATATGGCTAATACTTGAGCAGTTCATAATAGGATACATGCAAATAAGATCATCTAACAGCTATGTCAATCATGAAAAGGTACCAACAATTAATAATAAGCATCATGAATCATGTATATAAGCAGGATTGCAATGTTCATAAGAGAGTATGATAAAGTGGTATCTCGCTTGCTCGTATTTGATTGGCAAAACATAAATGCCCGGGCACCTCCGAAGTTCACAGAAAGACTAGAAGTAGTGATTGTCAAAGATAAAGGCATCAAAGTTATACCACAATCAATCATATTTTGAGACAAGCATATTATACTAAGAATGAAAGTTGTGCTCTCAAGAAAGTGCTCAAAGAAAGGATGGAGACACAACATAAAAGTAAAAGATTGACCCTTCGCAGAGGGAAGCAGGGATTAACATGCGCTAGAGCTTTTCATTTGTAAAGTAGGAGTAAAATTATTTTGAGAGGTGTTTGTTGTTGTTAACGAATGGTAATGGGTACACCAACTACCTCGCCAACCGGACTTTCAAGAGCGGCTCCCATGAATTATTTGCATTTTTATGTGGCACTCCTTCCCACCTTTCTTACACAAACCATGGCTAACCGAATCCTCGGGTGCCTGCCAACAATCACATACCATGAAGGAGTGTCTTTTTAATTTAGTTTTATTATGATGATGACACTCCCCCCAACCTTTGCTTACACAAGCCGTGGCTAACCGAATCCTTCGGGTGCCGTCCAACAATCACAAACCATGGAGGAGTGTCTATTTAAATTAATTAATTCGGGACTGGGAATCCCATTGCCAGCTCTTTTTGCAAAATTATTGGATAAGCGGATGTGCCACTAGTCCATATGAGAGTCCGTCAAAAGTAAATGACAAGGTTGAAAGCTAAACACCACATACTTCCTCATGAGCTATGAAACATTAACACAAATTGAGAAACATTTTGAAGGTTTTAAAGGTAGCGCATGAGAATTTACTTGGAATGGTTTGAAATGCCATGCATAGGTATTTATGGTGGAAACTCTGGAATAACTTGGTTTTCATGTGTTCGGAGGCACGAGCAGCGTTCCCGCTCAGTACAAGTGAAGGCTAGCAAAAGACTAGGGAGCGACAAATCAAGAGAGCAGTGAATCGTCATAATCATGCTTGCGGCAAAATAAATTAACCGAGGCATAAAAGTGATACAAGAACTCTGAAGCAATGTAAATCATTGAGGCTTAATTGACTTTTGTTCAGTCATATGCATGCGTGAGCATGTGCCAAGTCGATATAAATGAATTATTCAGAGGAGGATACCACAATGCCATACTTACTTATGAATAAAACAATGCAAGCAAACATCCATGACATGCTACTCATATTAATAAATTGGAGCTAAACATGAGAGATCATGAGCTACTAGACTTTCCTAAATGACATATACCTCACATGAACCAACTAAGCATGCTCACATGGATGAGTATATGTACAAAAATGAAAACAAATAGAGTTCATACCAGCCTCTCACCACAATCAGATTGTCGTAGATCGTCATTATTGCCTTTTCACTTGTGTAGCTTGGATAATATGAAATGAAAACCACGCTCCAGCCACCGAAGACCATTGAACTCATGATGAACTTTACAAACCAAAGAAGAACAGCAAATATTTTTGGTGTTTTCGAATTTGAGAACAAGAACAAAAGAAAACAAGCAAACAAAGCAAAATCTTTTTGAGTTTTCTTATAGCAAACTAGAAATAGCAAATAAAGCGAAACAAATGCAAGAAACCAAGATAAACAAATGATGAAGAGAAACAACAGAAATATTTTTGGTCTTTTTGTGTTTTAGGAAAGAAACAAAGCAAGAACAAGAAATAGCAAACTAAAAGAAACACAGAAAAGCGAGATGGCGGAAATCTGCCAAAACTTGACAGCAGTACAGAAATCGATTTTTAAAAAAATCTTACGTTGCTCAGTTCAAAAACTCTTCAACTAATGAAAGTTATATAACAACCTGGGGAACATGCACAAAAATTGGCTTCGCAAAATAACGTTCTGGCTGTGCGCACGAATTTTTACGGTAACAGCCCAGAATCTGTTTTCAGGCAGCACTTCCCCAAATATCATCTTCCTCTCATTAGAAAACCACTCAAACAAACTAAACAAGTATATACAAGTATCCAGCAACCATAATATGCAAAGAATGATTGATGCCGGTATACCTCCCCCCAAGCTTAGGCTTTTGGCCTAAGTGGAGTTCAATCCCATCGAGACCATGAGGTAGTGTCTCCGTGGTACGACGAAGATGGATCATATTCCGGGTATGTGCTAGAAGAAGCACCCGGATACGTGACGGTGTAATCGTAGGAGGGCTCGGCGTCCTCGGAGTCATGCTGCTGGTGGAAATCTTGTATCTTCATATGTTCATCCACCTCCTCCTTAGTGCGCGACCATGGTTGCCTGTCAATATCGAACAAACCTGGCTGGGGAAGAGGGATTTCTTTCTCATCCCCGTCAGCAAACAACATTCTATAGGCCATATTATCTAAAGTAGACTCGGTGGTAACAAATTGATGGCTTTTCATAGCAATGATATCAAGCCTCCTAGGGGTTAATGGCACATCATTAGGATCAATAGGAAGCTCTAAATGTGTTAAAATGCGCAAGTGCAATAGTTCCTCCAAAAATAGGCCCCTTGGTAGACAAGCGGCGAGCAATAAGAGAACCAAGATGATAAGATGTCTCGTCCAAGTAAGTGCAATATTCAAGAAAGCAAGATGGTAACTAGAAATATTGCTAGTGTTCTCCCTACCAAGTATGCTAGTGGCAACGTAATATACAAAATATTTAATGGCGGGGAGTTGAATGTTCCTTATCTTGCCCCGCTGAATGGTGCGACAGTCATCATTGGTGATCCCTCGATAGAGCTCCAACAAGTCCCGAGGGTTGTTATCGATCCTCCTTGCTGTACCTACAGGGGCAATATCCAATGCACGACAAAATTCTTCCAATTCCATAGTAACAGGAGTACCATAGATCTTGAATGCAACTGTCGGATTATATTCCGTGTTTTGGAACTTGAAGCTCTCGACAAAAATTTTGGTGAGCATGTAGTATTGCTCCCTTTCATCTCCAACGTAGGTGGTTAAGCCCGCCCCGTTGACAAGGGTGAAGAAATCATCCAATATCCCTGCATTTGTCAGAAAATCATAACATGGGAAGGATGAGGCATTAGGAGCCCCATTGTCCTCTTCGGGCGCGAAGCTAGGCGCGATGATGTCCTCATTGTACGACCGCCTAATTTGGGTGGCGCTCCTAGAAGGCCTCCCGGTGCTGGTTGTTCCTTTCTTGAACAATTCTCCAAATTTGAACTTCTTCATTTTCTGAAATTTTCAACAAACAATATAAAACTTGATTTGGTGACATATAATTGAGGGAAACTACCATAGGAACTTGCTAGAGTACTAATCATGCATCAAAACTAATTTCTACCACTTAGAACAAGCATGCAAGCTCACTAAACATGTTACCTACAGCAGCAAAATATTCAAGATATACTCAACCAAACAAAATTCTATTTGGATAATCGAAGGAGTCACATACCGGAGAGCAAATGTGCCAAATTTCAAACAGAAATCTGGGCTGAGCAAAGAGATCGAAAAATCCTGAGCTCTTGAGCAAAAACGCGAGTGAGAGAAAGTTGGTTCGAGTTTTTTCGGGAGAGAGAAGATGCTTGGGAGAAAGAGATGATGTAGTGGGGCAAGGAGGGGCCCACACCACATGGTGGCGCGCCCACCTCCTTGGCCGCGCCGGCCTGTGGTGTGGCACCCTGTGGTGCCCCACAGGTCATCCTCTGGTGCTCCCAGGTGCCTCGTCAAAAAATAGGACCAACGGTGTAATTTTCGTGAATTTTTGAAAACTTTGAAAAATGCACATTTCTGGGTATTAAGTTTATTATTACTGGCTGATGCACGTGGTTGACGTATTGTCTTTTCGTTCGACACGCGTCCGTTGGGAACCCCAAGAGGAAGGTGTGATGCGCACAGCGGCAAGTTTCCCTCAGTAAGAAACCAAGGTTTAATCGGACCAGTAGGAGTCAAGAAGCACGTTGAAGGTTGATGGCGGCGAGATGTAGTGCGGCGCAACACCGGGGATTCCGGCGCCAACGTGGAACCTGCACAACACAACCAAAGTACTTTGCCCCAACGAAACAAGTGAGGTTGTCAATCTCACCGGCTTGCTGTAACAAAGGATTAACCGTATTGTGTGGAAGATGATTGTTTGCAGAGAAAACAAGTAAAACAAGTATTGCAGTAGATTGTATTTCGAGTAAAGAGAATTGGACCGGGGTCCACAGCTCACTAGAGGTGTCTCTCCCATAAGACGAACAAGCATGTTGGGTGAACAAATTACAGCTTGGGCAATTGACAAATAAAGAGAGCATGACAATGCACATACATATCATGATGAGTATAGTGAGATTTAATTAGGCATTACGACAAAGTACATAGACCGCCATCCAACTGCATCTATGCCTAAAAAGTCCACCTTCAGGTTATCATCCGAACCCCCTCCAGTATTAAGTTGCAAGCAACAGACAATTGCATTAAGTATGGTGCGTAATGTAATCAACAACTACATCCTTAGACATAGCATCAATGTTTTATCCCTAGTGGCAACAAGCACAACACAACCTTAGAACTTTCTCGTCATCGTCCCGGTGTCAATGCAGGCATGAACCCACTATCGAGCATAAGTACTCCCTCTTGGAGTTACAAGCATCTACTTGGCCAGAGCATCTACTAGTAACGGAGAGCATGCAAGATCATAAACAACACATAAGCATAACTTTGATAATCAACATAACAAGTATTCTCTATTCATCGGATCCCAACAAACGCAACATATAGAATTACAGATAGATGATCTTGATCATGATAGGCAGCTCACAAGATCTGACAATGATAGCACAATGGGGAGAAGACAACCATCTAGCTACTGCTATGGACCCATAGTCCAGGGGTAGACTACTCACACATCACACCGGAGGCGACCATGGCGGCGTAGAGTCCTCCGGGGGATGATTCCCCTCTCCGGCAGGGTGCCGGAGGCGATCTCCTGGATCCCCCGAGATGGGATCGGCGGCGACGGCGTCTCTCGGAAGGTTTTCCGTATCGTGGCTCTCGGTACCGGGGGTTTCGTCACGGAGGCTTTAAGTAGGCGGAAGGGCAAGTCAAGAGGCGGCACGGGGGCCCACACCATAGGCCGGCGCGGCCGAGGGTGGGGCCGCGCCGCCCTAGGGTTTGGCCACCCCGTGGCCCCTCTTCGTCTCGTCTTCGGACTTCCGGAAGCTTCGTGGAAAAATAGGCCCCTGGGCTTTGATTTCGTCCAATTCCGAGAATATTTCCTTACTAGGATTTCTGAAACCAAAAACAGCAGAAAACAGCAACTGGCACTTCGGCATCTTGTTAATAGGTTAGTTCCAGAAAATGCACGAATATGACATCGTCCCGAGCAGGTAAAACGATAACACAGATAATTTCTGGAGTGACATGCCATCATAATCTTGATCATACTATTTGTAAAGCATATGTAGTGAATGCAGCGATCAAAACAATGTGTATGACATGAGTAAACAAGTGAATCATAAAGCAAAGACTTTTCATGAATAGCACTTTAAGACAAGCATCAATAAGTCTTGCATAAGAGTTAACTCATAAAGCAATAATTCAAAGTAAAGGTATTGAAGCAACACAAAAGAAGATTAAGTTTCAGCGGTTGCTTTCAACTTGTAACATGTATATCTCATGGATTTTGTCAACATAGAGTAATATAATAAGTGCAATAAGCAAGTATGTAGGAATCAATGCACAGTTCACACAAGTGTTTGCTTCTTGAGGTGGAGAGAAATAGGTGAACTGACTCAACATTGAAAGTAAAAGAATGGTCCTCATAGAGGAAAAGCATCGATTGCTATATTTGTGCTAGAGCTTTGATTTTGAAAACATGAAACAATTTTGTCAACGGTAGTAATAAAGCATATGCATCATGTAAATTATATCTTATAAGTTGCAAGCCTCATGCATAGTGTACCAATAGTGCCCGCACCTTGTCCTAATTAGCTTGGACTACCTGGATTATCACCGCAATACATATGCTTTAACCAAGTTTCACAAAGGGGTACCTCTATGCCGCCCGTACAAAGGTCTAAGGAGAAAGCTCGCATTTGGATTTCTCGCTTTTGATTATTCTCAACTTAGACATCCATACCGGGACAACATAGACAACAGATAATGGACTCCTCTTTTAATGCTTTAAGCATTTGACAACAATTAATTCTTTTCTCATTAGAGATTTGAGGATGTTTGTCCAAAACTGAAACTTCCAGCATGAATCATGGCTTTAGTTAGCGTCCCAATGTTCTTCTCTCACAATATGCATGCTCAAACCATTCAACTCAGTGTAGATCGCCCTTACTTCGTACAAGACGAACATGCATAGCAACTCACATGAAATTCAACAATGAGTTGATGGCGTTCCCCAAGTAAACATGGTTATCGCACAACAAGCAACTTAATAAGAGATAAAGTGCATAATTACATATTCAATACCACAATAGTTTTTAAGCTATTTGTCCCATGAGCTATATATTGCAAAGGTGAATGATGGAATTTTAAAGGTAGCACTCAAGCAATTTACTTTGGAATGGCGGGAAAATACCATGTAGTATAGGTAGGTATGGTGGACACAAATGGCATAGTGGTTGGCTCAAGTATTTTGGATGCATGAGAAGTATTCCCTCTCGATACAAGGTTTAGGCTAGCAAGGCTTATTTGAAACAAACACAAGGATGAACCGGTGCAGCAAAACTCACATAAAAGACATATTGAAAACATTATAAGACTCTACACCGTCTTCCTTGTTGTTCAAACTCAATACTAGAAATTATCTAGACCTTAGAGAAACCAAATATGCAAACCAAATTTTAGCATGCTCTATGTATTTCTTCATTAATGGGTGCAAAGCATATGATGCAAGAGCTTAAACATGAGCACAACAATTGCCAAGTATCACATTACCCAAGACATTTATAGCAATTACTACATGTATCATTTTCCAATTCCAACCATATAACAATTTAACGAAGGAGAAACTTCGCCATGAATACTATGAGTAGAAACCAAGGACATACTTGTCCATATGCTACAGCGGAGCGTGTATCTCTCCCATAAAGTGAATGCTAGGATCCATTTTATTCAAACAAAACAAAAACAAAAACAAACCGACGCTCCAAGAAAAAGCACATAAGATGTGATGGAATAAAAATATAGTTTCAGGGGAGGAACCTCGATAATGTTGTCGATGAAGAAGGGGATGCCTTGGGCATCCCCAAGCTTAGACGCTTGAGTCTTCTTGATATATGCAGGGGTGAACCACCGGGTGCATCCCCAAGCTTAGAGCTTTCACTCTCCTTAATCATGTTGCATCATACTCCTCTCTTGATCCTTGAAAACTTCCTCCGCACCAAACTCGAAACAACTCATTAGAGGGTTAGTGCATAATATAAATTGACATATTCAGAGGTGACACAATCATTCTTAACACTTCTGGACATTGCATAATGCTACTGGACATTAGTGGATCAAAGAAATTCATCCAACATAGCGAAAGAGGCAACGCGAAATAAAAGGCAGAATCTGTCAAAACAGAACAGTTCGTATTGACGAATTTTAAAATGGCACCAGACTTGCTCAAATGAAAATGCTCAAATTGAATGAAAGTTGCGTACATATCTGAGGATCATGCACGTAAATTGGCATAATTTTCTGAGCTACCTACAGGGAGGTGGACCCAGATTCGTGACAGCAAAGAAATCTGGAACTGCGCAGTAATCCAAATCTAGTACTTACTTTTCTATCAACGGCTTAACTTGGCACAACAAAACACAAAACTAAGATAAAGAGAGGTTGCTACAGTAGTAAACAACTTCCAAGACACAAAATAAAAACAAAGTACTGTAGGTAAAAACATGGGTTGTCTCCCATAAGCGCTTTTCTTTAACGCCTTTCAGCTAGGCGCAGAAAGTGTGTATCAAGTAACATCGAGAGATGAAGCATCAACATCATAATTTGTTCTAATAATAGAATCATAAGGTACCTTTATTCTCTTTCTAGGGAAGTGTTCCATACCTTTCTTGAGAGGAAATTGATATTTTATATTACCTTCCCTCATATCAATAATAGCACCAACAGTTCGAAGAAAAGGTCTTCCCAATATAATGGGACAAGATGCATTGCATTCAATATCCAAGACAACAAAATCAACGGGAACAAGATTATTGTTAACGGTAATGCGAACATTATCAACTTTACCCAAAGGTTTCTTTGTAGAATGATCAGCAAGATTAACATTCAAATAACAATTTTTCAGCATGTGGCAAGTCAAGCATATTATAAATTTTCTTAGGCATAACAGAAATACTTGCACCAAGATCACATAAAGCATTACAATCAAAATCTTTAACCTTCATCTTAATGATGGGCTCCCAACCATCCTCTAGCTTTTTAGGAATAGAGGCTCCGCGCTCTAGTTTCTCTTCTCTAGCTTTTATGAGAGCATTTGTAATATGATGCGTGAAAGACAAATTTATAGCACTAGCATTAGGACTTTTAGCAAGTTTTTGCAAGAACTTTATAACTTCAGAGATGTGGCAATCATCAAAATTCAAACCATTATAATCTAAAGCAATGGGATCATCATCCCCAATGTTGGAAAAAATTTCAGCAGCCTTTATCACAGAGCAGTTTCAGATAGCTTTAGCAGTTTCAGGCAGTTTTTCGCGCTTTGCATTAGAAGTGGAAACATTGCTAACACCAATTCTTTTATTAGTATGAGTAGGAGGTTCAGCAACATGTGTAGCATTAGCATTACTAGTGGTGGTAATAATCCAAACTTTAGCTATATTCTTCTCATTAGCTAGTTTTTCATTTTCTTCTCTATCCCACCTAGCACGCAGTTCAGCCATTAATCTTATATTCTCATTAATTCTAACTTGAATGGCATTTGCTGTAGTAACAATTTTATTAAGATAATTCTCATTAGGCAAAACTTTTGATTTCAAAAGATCAACATCAGCAGCAAGACTATCGACTTTAGAAGCAAGTATATCAATTTTCCCAAGCTTTTCTTCAACAGAGTTGTTAAAAGCAGTTTGTGTACTAATAAATTCTTTAAGCATGGCTTCAAGTCCAGGGGGTGAATTCCTATTATTGTTGTAAGAATTTCCATAAGAATTACCATAGCCGTTGCCATTATTATAAGGATATGGCCTATAGTTGTTACTAGAATTGTTCCGTAAGCATTGTTGTTGAAATTATTATTTTTAATGAAGTTTACATCAACATGTTCTTCTTGTGCAACCAATGAAGCTAACGGAACATTATTAGGATCAATATTAGTCCTATCATTCACAAGCATAGACATAATAGCATCAACCTTATCATTCAAGGAAGAGGATTCTTCAACGAATTTACCTTCTTACCTTGTGGAGCTCTTTCCGTGTGCCATTCAGAGTAGTTGATCATCATATTATCAAGAAGCTTTGTTGCTTCACCAAGAGTGATGGACATAAAGGTACCTCCAGCAGCTGAATCCAATAAATTCCGTGAAGAAAAATTTAGTCCCGCATAGAAGGTTTGGATGATCATCCAAGTAGTCATCCATGGGTTGGGCAATTTTTAACCAGAGATTTCATTCTTTCCCAAGCTTGAGCAACATGTTCAGTATCTAATTGTTTGAAATTCATTATGCTACTCCTCAAAGATATAATTTTAGCAGGGGGATAATATCTACCAATAAAAGCATCCTTGCATTTAGTCCATGAATCAATACTATTCTTAGGCGGAGATAGCAACCAATCTTTAGCTCTTCCTCTTAATGAGAAAGGGAACAATTTTAGTTTAATAATATCACCATCTACATCTTTATATTTTTTCATTTCACATAGTTCAACAAAATTATTAAGATGGGCAGCAAGCATCATCGAACTAATTCCGTAAAATTGATCTTTCATAACAAGATTCAAGTAAAGCAGGTTTAATTTCAAAAAACTCTGCTGTAGTAGCAGGTGGAGCAATAGGTGTGCATAAGAAATCATTATTATTTGTGGTTGTGAAGTCACACAACTTAGTATTTTCAGCGTTGGCCATTTTAGCAACAAGTAAATAAAGCAAACTAGATAAAGTAAATGCAAGTAAACTAATTTTTTTGTGTTTTCAATATAGCAAACAAGATAACAAATAAAGTAAAACTAGCAACTAATTTTTTTGTATTTTGATTTAGTGCAGCAAACAAAGTAGTAAATAAAACTAAGCAAGACAAAAACAAAGTAAAGAGATTGAGAAGTGGAGACTCCCCTTGCAGCGTGTCTTGATCTCCCCGGCAACGGCGCCATAAATTTGCTTGATGCGCGTGGTTGACGTATTGTCTTTTCGTTCGACACGCGTCCGTTGGGAACCCCAAGAGGAAGGTGTGATGCGCACAGCGGCAAGTTTCCCTCAGTAAGAAACCAAGGTTTAATCGGACCAGTAGGAGTCAAGAAGCACGTTGAAGGTTGATGGCGGCGAGATGTAGTGCGGCGCAACACCAGGGATTCCGGCGCCAACGTGGAACCTGCACAACACAACCAAAGTACTTTGCCCCAACGAAACAGTGAGGTTGTCAATCTCACCGGCTTGCTGTAACAAAGGATTAACCGTATTGTGTGGAAGATGATTGTTTGCAGAGAAAACAGTAAAACAAGTATTGCAGTAGATTGTATTTCAGTAAAGAGAATTGGACCGGGGTCCACAGTTCACTAGAGGTGTCTCTCCCATAAAACGAACAACATGTTGGGTGAACAAATTACAGCTTGGGCAATTGACAAATAAAGAGAGCATGACAATGCACATACATATCATGATGAGTATAGTGAGATTTAATTGGGCATTACGACAAAGTACATAGACCGCCATCCAACCGCATCTATGCCTAAAAAGTCCACCTTCGAGGTTATCATCCGAACCCCTCCAAGTATTAAGTTGCAAGCAACGGACAATTGCATTAAGTATGGTGCGTAATGTAATCAACAACTACATCCTTAGACATAGCATCAATGTTTTATCCCTAGTGGCAACAAGCACAACACAACCTTAGAACTTTCTGTCACTCGTCCCGGTGTCAATGCGGGCATGAACCCACTATCGAGCATAAGTACTCCCTCTTGGAGTTACAAGCATCTACTTGGCCGGAGCATCTACTAGTAACGGAGAGCATGCAAGATCATAAACAACACATAAGCATAACTTTGATAATCAACATAACAAGTATTCTCTATTCATCGGATCCCAACAAACGCAACATATAGAATTACGTATAGATGATCTTGATCATGATAGGCAGCTCACAAGATCCGACAATGATAGCACAATGGGGAGAAGACAACCATCTAGCTACTGCTATGGACCCATAGTCCAGGGGTAGACTACTCACACATCACACCGGAGGCGACCATGGCGGCATAGAGTCCTCCGGGGATGATTCCCTCTCCGGCGGGGTGCCGGAGGCGATCTCCTGGATCCCCCGAGATGGGATCGGCGGCGACGGCGTCTCCGGAAGGTTTTCCGTATCGTGGCTCTCGGTACTGGGGGTTTCGTCACGGAGGCTTTAAGTAGGCGGAAGGGCAAGTCAAGAGGCGGCACGGGGGGCCCACACCATAGGCCGGCGCGGCCGGGGTGGGGCCGCGCCGCCCTAGGGTTTGGCCACCCCGTGGCCCCTCTTCGTCTCGTCTTCGGACTTCGGAAGCTTCGTGGAAAAATAGGCCCCCGGGCTTTGATTTCGTCCAATTCCGAGAATATTTCCTTACTAGGATTTCTGAAACCAAAAACAGCTAGAAAACAAGAATCGGCACTTCGGCATCTTGTTAATAGGTTAGTTCCGTAAAATGCACGAATATGACATAAAGTGTGCATAAAACATGTAGATAACATCAATAATGTGGCATGGAACATAAGAAATTATCGATACGTCGGAGACGTATCACTGGCCAGGAAAAATTTTGAAATCTCAAATCAACTAAGAAACTTTGCAAATTAAAAATGCTACAGCAACTAAAGCAAGTGGAGGAAAGAAAGAGATGTTGTTTACCTCCTCTATGCATATAAAAGGTATTTGTTAACAAGGTTGATCAAGTCTTGCCACCAAATAAATTTTACATAGCATATGAAGAAATAAACCTCAAATTAATCATGTTACCTTGAATTGTATTGATATGGATCCAATCACAAGAGTTTGATATTCTTCTTTAGGCTCATATATAGGACAATCGATGGTTCCCACTTTGATAGTTCTCACATTAGAAATAGTATTAACTCCACACGCTTTCTCAATCCTCTTGGGGAAATAGACGGTGTGTTCCTTATCATCAACATTGAAAGTAACCTTTCCTTTATTGCAATCAATAACAGCCCCTGCGGTGTTAAGAAAAGGTCTCCCAAGAATAATAGACATATTATCATCTTCGAGCATTTCCAACACAAGCAAAATCGGTTAATATCAAGCGGTTATTAGTAACTTGAACAGGAACATCCTCACATATACCAACAGGAATAGAAGTAGATTTATCAGCCATTTGCAAAGATATATCAGTAGGTATCAACTTATCTAAGTAAAGTCTCTTATAAAGAGAAAAAGGCATAACACTAACACCGGCTCCCAAGTCACATAGAGCAGTTTTAACATAGTTATTCTTAATAGAACAAGGAATAGTAGGTATACCTGGGTCGCCCAACTTCTTTGGAATTTTGCCATTGAAAGAGTTATTAGCAAGCATAGTGGAAATTTCCTCATTGGGGATTTTCCTTTTGTTAGTAACAATATCTTTCATATACTTTGAATAAGGAGGCAATTTAATAGCATCGATCAAAGGGATTTGCAAGAATAAAGGTTTCATCCAATCACAAAATTTATTATAGTGTTCTTCTTCCTTTGATTTTAGTTTCTTAGCAGGAAAAGGCATTTGCTTTTGCACCCAAGGTTCTCTTTCATTACCATGTTTCTCAGCAATAAAATCTTCTTTAGTATACTTTTTATTTTTAGCATGCTTTTCGGGTTCTTTTTCAACCTCTTCTTTATCAGGAGTATCATTCTTATCATTATCTTTCTCATGTTCATTACCACTTTCGGTTTCAACGATCGAAATAGAAATACTATTAGGATCATTAGCAGGTTCGGAGGATTCTACAACATTTTTATGTTTCTTTTTCTTTTTCTTAGATGGAGCACTAGTTTTAGTTTGTTGAGAATCTTGTTCAATTCTTTTGGGATGCCCTTCGGGATATAGAGGATCCTGGGTAGAGACACCACCTCTAGTTGTTACTTCATAAGCATGTTTTTCTTTAGCATTATTTCCTAACAAGTCATTTTGCACTTTAGTGAGTTGATCAATTTGAGTTTGAACCATATGAAAATGTTTAACAAGCATCTTAACATCATTGGAGGTTCTCTCCACAATATCATGCAATTCACTAATAGCTTGAGAATTTTCCATTAGATGATTCTCTACTCTCATATTAAAATTTTCTTGCTTAAAAATATAATTATCAAACTCATCTAAGCATTGCGCAGGAGGTTTTGAATACGGAATATCTTCCCTAGTAAAGCGTTGAAGGGAGTTTACCTCAATCATGGATGAAGGGGGAATTATCTCACACATATCCTCTATGGGAGGTAGATTCTTCACATCTTCGGATTTAATACCTTTCTCCTTGAGAGACTTCTTGGCTTCCCTCATATCTTCATCATTCAATTTAATTAAACCCCTCTTCTTCACTATTGGCGTTGGAGTTGGTTCGAGCGTAGTCCAATCATCATGATTCCGGCCTATTTTAGCCAATAATTCTTCAGCTTCGTCCGGAGTTCTTTTCCTGAAAACACAATCAGCACAACTATCCAGGTATGCCCTAGACTCAATGGTTAGTCCACTATAAAATATATCAAGTAAATCATGCTTTTCTAAATCATGGTCAGGCAGAGCTCTAATAAGAGAGCAAAATCTCGCCCAAGCCTCAGGCAATTTCTCTTCATCTCCCCGATCAAAATTATAAACTCTCTGCAAAGCAGCATGTTGAGCACTAGCAGGAAAGTATTTCCGGAAGAAAACAGCAAGCAATTCTTTTGGACTTTTAATAGAACTAGGTGGCAAACTATTATACCAAGTTTTAACGTCATACTTTAATGAGAATGGAAAGATTTTAGCAACAAAGTAAGTACGCTTCTTAACATCATCAGAAAACAAGCTACTCAAAGTAGATAACTCAGTCATGTGTTCAATAGCACTTTCTTTTTCAGTACCACAAAAAGGTGTTTTCTCAACAATAGCTATATGAGATAGGTCAAGAGAAAAATCATAATCTTTATCCCTAATGTTTATAGGAGATGTGGCAAATTTAGGATCAGGAGACAGTTTATATCTAACGAGTATGTTACGCAAGCAACTTTTTAATTTTTCTTGCATCAGTAGTAGCATTGCATTTTTCAATAAAATCATCATCAAGTTCCACATAATCTTCATCAAGATCATCACTAGAGTATTCAAGTTCAGGTGAATTAACGAGTGTAGTAACATCGGGAGTTTCAGTATTTTCAATTTGTCTAGACCTAGCAATTGTAGCATCTAGAAAAGTTCCCAATGAACCACTATCATCAAGCACAGCAGAAATATTATCCGTATTATGAGAGTTTTCAGATTCAGCAGAAGTACCAGCATTTGAAGCATGTGGCGGTGAAACAAGTTTATCAATCACAGATGGTGAATCAAGAGCAGCAGAGGTACTTAGAGTTGTATCTTTTCTTGTAGTGGATGGTAATATGGCGACCTTAGTATCGCGAGTTTTACCCATGATGGAGAATTTGCAGCGAACAATATCAATCCAAGTGAACTTCCAAATAAAGCTATGCTCCCCGGCAACGGCGCCAAGAAAATAGTCTTGATGACCCACAAGTATAGGGGATCGCAACAGTCTTCGAGGGAAGTAAAACCCAATTTATTGATTCGACACAAGGGGAGACAAAGAACACTTGAAAGCCTTAACAGCGGAGTTGTCAATTCAGCTGCACCTGGAAACAGACTTGCTCGCAAGAGTTTATCAGTAGTAACAGTTTTATAGCAGTAGCAGTAGTAAAATAACAGCAGCAGAGTAACAAAGACAGCAGTAGTGATTTTAGTAAACAACAGGATTAAAATACTGTAGGCACGGGGACGGATGACGGGCGTTGCATGGATGAGAGAAACTCATGTAACAATCATAGCAGGGCATTTGCAGATAATAATAAAACGGTATCCAAGTACTAATCAATCAATAGGCATGTGTTCCAATTATAGTCGTACGTGCTCGCAATGAGAAACTTGCACAACATCTTTTGTCCTACCAGCCGGTGGCAGCCGGGCCTCAAGGGAAACTACTTGGATATTAAGGTACTCCTTTTAATAGAGTACCGGAGCAAAGCATTAACACTCCGTGAACACATGTGATCCTCACATCGCTACCATTCCCTCCGGTTGTCCCGATTTCGTCACTTCGGGGCCATTGGTTCCGGACAGCGACATGTGTATACAACTTGCAGGTAAGATCATAAACAACGAATATCTTCATGAATCAATAACATGTTCAGATCTGAGATCATGGCACTCGGGCCCTAGTGACAAGCATTAAGCATAACAAGTTGCAACAATATCATAAAAGTAACATCTACGGATACTAGGCACTATGCCCTAACAATCTTATGCTATTACATGACCAATCTCATCCAATCCCTACCATCCCCTTCGGCCTACAGCGGGGGAATTACTCACACATGGATGGGGGAAACATGGCTGGTTGATGGAGAGGCGTTGGCGGTGATGATGACGATGATCTCCTCCTATTCCCCGTCCCGGCGGAGTGCCAGAACGGAGACTTCTGGCTCCCGAGACGGAGTTTCGCGATGTGGCGGCGTTCTGGAGGGTTTCTGGCGACTTCGACTTCTCTCCGTGCGTTTTTAGGTCGAGGCGAATAAGTAGTCTGAAGGGGGGCGTCGGAGGCCAGCCGAGGGGGCCATACCATAGGGCCGTGCGGCCCCCCCCCTAGGCCGCGCCGCCATATGGTGTGGGGCCCTCGGGCCTCCACTTCAATTGTCCTTCTGGCTCCGTCAGTATTCTGGGAAAATAGGCCCTTTCGTCAAAATCCCGAGGTTTTTCCTGAAAGTTGGATTTCTGCACAAAAACGAGACACCAGAACAGTTCTGCTGAAAACAGCGTTAGTCCGTGTTAGTTGTATCCAAAATACACAAATTAGAGGCAAAACAATAGCAAAAGTGTTCGGGAAAGTAGATACGTTTTGGACGTATCAAACGCCGCCGCGGAAACCCTATTCACCCCCTCGTCGATTTGACGGAGGGGGTGCCGCCACCACCGCCAGAGCCAGGCCGGGACCTGGGTCATTGCCAGGGCCGAGGCCAGCGCCGGGGTCAGGGCCGCAGCCGGCAGCGACAGCGGCTGAGGGCGACGGGCGGCGAGTGGCTGTGGGGCGCGAGGGGAGGAGGAGCCTCCGCCGCCGCCCGGGAGGGGGGCGGGAGGAGGAGGCGGCGGGTAGGACAACGCGTTGACATTCAGTGTGTAAGCTCGGGAGGGAGCAGACAAACGCGAGCTGTCACGGCACCACCATGCATGTCGGACTATATGTGCTTGCTTGACTACTTGATCCATTGCTCCACTCAAGCTCCTTTAATCTGTGGCTGTGGCTGTCACGGTGCCGCTGAAGCTCAAACATTCGAATAGAAGACGTTTTATTACTCGAAAGTTTGTATCAAGGTGATACAATTCCAAAAAAGGTTACACCTGATCTCTTCATAAGTGGGATGCATACATCCGCATAAATCCATTAGGCTGGTGGTTGACTGAATTTTGGAGACGCCGGGTCAACGAAACGCTTGACTGTGCAAGTGAGAATAGCCGAGTGGTAAACCCACTAATGGCCAAAGGTAAGGTATGTTAATGTCTTGATGGCAACATACTCCATGTAGATTTGGTTCATGCCATTTAATATAATCTCATGCAGCTATGCAAGTATATGTGGCGCCTAGGCATCTTGCCAGCTTGTACGCACATACTGGCGGCGACTTTGCCAGTTATAAATCACGATGCCGGTGGAAAACCTACGCAGCACCCACAGATCATAGATGCCACAGATCAGCTCCTAATGCTAACAAATGCGACATAAATTAATTACGCAGCACAAAGTAAAACTTAGCTCAACTAGTGTAGCATTACTCGAAGTATGATGTACTCATGCAACTTTTGATCAAGGTCAACTCACATAACATGTCCGGAAACACTTCTTTGTGTTACAGGTGAGTGAGGTGATGTACGAACGCATGTTGTGTCTTGTTTTTTTTTTTTTTGAAAAGATAAAGGCCCCGAAGGATCTAGAGTCTGCATTCATCAGCGGTGGGTGTACATTTACAGAAAGGATCCCAGTAGAAGATTAACACATGAGCCCCTAATTTTTGCACACAACACCCTACAGAAAATCGCCAAACGCGATCGAGTACGTCTTCTCCGCCGCCGGTCGTCGACCTCCTAGCGCGGCCACCGCCACTCCCACCGGGGACAAAACCACTTGGTGGAGCGGCAGCGTTGACCACCACGCCGAGATCCAGGAAGATCCCCCACAAAAGGAGGGATAAGAAGCTCAGGCCATCGAGCCTGAGCGCAGCAGGACCGCCCTCGCGGCCAAGGATAGCTCCGGCGCACCATCGCCGTTGCTTGAGAACTGCTGCAAAGGGCGCAGACCCTAAAAGCCCTCGGCGCCACCACCAAACCTCAGGCACCGCACGATCTTCGTCATCCTCTCCCTCGCCCCCTTGGCCGGCCAAGAGAGACAGAGAGCGCGCAGGTCGGAGATGTTGATGATGACAACGCCAGTAGCAGGATCTCCTATCCGCCAGAGAAAGCCCACATCGTCGTCTCTTCTCCTCGCCTCCACGGCCGGCCAGAAGAAACTCCGTCGTAAGCCAGCACAAGCATCGCCCCTCCCCCTCACCTCCATGGCCGGCCAGGGGGGCTCTGCCTTGCAGCTCCTCAGCAGAAGAAGATCCGCGGCCGCTGATTTATTCGTGGAGACCGTGGCTCCCTCGTTGCCTCCCTTCTCCAACCACAGGAGACAGAGGAGCAAGAAGAAGAGCCCTACTCCCCAGATCTTGCCGCCGAGATCCGAGGCACAGCTCCAAAACGCCACAGAGGGACGAAAACTGGAAGGGAAACCTAAGTATTTACAGCCGGCACCAACTCCTCTCCATCTCCGGCCGGCTATTCCGGCGGAGAGGAGGTTGGAGTGGCCCGGAGAGGAGGGGAGAGGGAGCTCAACGAGAGCGAAGCGGGGGGAAATGAGCGTCTGTTGTGTCTTGCTTGTCATGTTGTTTTTTCGCTCGTGTGTGCTAAAGTGGCAGCTAGGATAACTTAATAAGTATACCACATTGTTCCAAGATGGAGTATTGCCTTTTATCCATGACGGCATCGATCTGTACCACCTTATCCATTTAGAAGTCAACTACACATCATTTTATCGTTACCATTTTTAGAGTGAAAATCATTGTATTGCCTTTTATGCAACACTAGCACACAAAGCACACAGTGTCCATCATTGCCACCGAAAGGCTGCCGTAGTGGGAAAACTTCGAATTTAAAATGGCCTGCAGCTTGAGCCCGCTAACTCTTTGACACGACTGAATTGTTGCTTTGAGCCCGCTAACTCTTTAACACGACTGAATTGCCATCTAACTCCGTCCATCGCGTGCTTTTGAAATGGCCTACCGCTTGAGCCCGCAAACTGAAGAACATATATTCAGGAAAAATGGAATCAATTATAACCTACATGCCGCTCAACTTTATCAACAGTCATTGCTCCCCCGGGTTTTGCTAAATGACCAAGCACTGTGCTTGTTGGAACTAGGATTTCAGGGTCACGCTTTACTTCAAACACATTTCTGAAGAAACTGGCGAACTTAAAAAACCTTTGAAGCACCTTATCCGATGGGCATATCAATTAGTGCATCGATAGCACGAATAGCCAGCAAATTTCCAGAAACATCATTACTTTGCAGTAAAGCATACACATCTGTTCATAGAGCTGACCCATAAACCTTAGAAAAGCTTCGCCGCTGAGATCTCGAGCTTCCTCCTCAACATGTTTCGGCAGGGCATCAGCAATAACATTCTCTTGGAGAGGTGACGAGAAAACATATCAATCTAGAAAAGTATATTGGTCACTAATATAAATACAAGGACCAGTCAACCTAAGGGATATACAATGCCCACCACCAGAGAGTCTGCTTGTGGTTAACGGTCCAAGTAGCCAAACCTCAAAAACCTTCAAATGTACTAGATATTTTATCATTTGCCACACTTTTCTCTGAAATTATATTATTTGTCACAGGAACACGACATGTCAACGAAAAAAGTCAAAGAATCCAAAGGTGCAAGATATTTTATCATTTGCCACATGGCACACTTTTTCAGTTTTCATTGTTACATGCCAGTGATAAAGGGGTGCCAAATTATAAAATCGGCATGAGAACCATTAAATTCCAACATTTGCCCCTAGGGTGGATGGACGACGCGATATGAAAAACTATAAAACAAAATAGATACCGCCGTGGTACTCCACTCCATGATCATGCTAGTATGTACTCCACAACTACTAGCACAAACAAAATAGCCCAATCGAGTATGCCCCCATTCGAAGTATTAATATGAATACCAACAAAGAGCACCATCACAGGTAACAGTAGCAAGTGATACAACTCACGAGTAAACTTGTACACATAGTAGTATATATGGCGTGCACCAATTATTTTAGGTCGAATGGAGTACACTACTTCACTAAGTGCAAATTATTGTAATAACTCTTTACTAATCGTGGATCCATCTTATAATGAGGGTGGATGGACGGCACGATATGAAAAACTATAAAACATTTGCTATCTCTATTGTTGCACTTCTTTTTTGCTTTTCTTTTGTTCTCGGTCTTTCTAGCAAATTATTGCCAGCCTGATTGTTCATGGTCCGTCAGGCTAGGATCATGACAATTGGTCTTTAGAGGCAAGTCTGGATGACCCAAAAAATATTTGTCGTTGTGAATTACTATTTCAAGCACAAAATCCCTATTTAGCATCATATTCGCATTCATGTGTTGGACACCAAGGTGTCCATCAGATCCATTTAAATCGAGCAAGCTTTCCTTCCCCATGCCATCAGTTCATACACGCTCATCGGAGGTGTTGGCTTAGGAGATTGAGAAGTGAAAGAACATATCTCATATTATGTTTTGTGTGTTTGATGTCAATGTATGTGATACACTAATGGTTGTTTAAGTGGTACAGGAATTACATAGATACATTTGTATGCGTGTTGGATGTGCTCAGTTTTGTCAAAATGCTGTTGCAAAAATATTCATCAGGCCGGATAATCCGGGCCGGATATTTCCAAAATATCCGGCCCCCAGAATTTCGGCTAAGGACTTGGGGAAATGCAGCTCAGTATAGGGGCCGGATATTTGCCCGGATATTGTCCCGGTTTTGTACCAGGGCCGGATATTTCAAGAATATCCGGCCCCCTCGAAAATGGCTAAGGACTTGAAGAATTGCCTCTCTGGACAGGGCCCGGATATTTGCCTGGACATTGTCATGGTTTTGTTCCTGGAGGGCGGATTATCCGGGGGGGGCGGATTATCCGGCCCTTACTTAGGCGGATTATCCGCCCCCCGAAATGCACAACGGCTGGATTTTGGGGAGGGGTATTTATACCCCTCTTCTTCTTCCTTACCCGTTTGCTCAATCATTGCACAAGAAATCTGCCAAGCTTCACCTCCATTAGAGCCACCTCAAGAAACACAAGATTTGCAAGATCTCCTTCCTCCCCCAACCAAATCTCTTGATCTTTGGAGATTTGAAGGAGAAGCCACCGAAGCGTTTTTCATTTCCCCCTCATTTGTTTGAGGGATCTCATGCTAGTGTTCCTATTTGGTTCCCTAGTTGATTTGTTGTTGATGTGCTGTTGTTGATTGTTGTATTGTTACAGATTTGGGAGCCTCCAATTCAGTTGTGGATGTGTGCCCCAAGAACCTTGTAAAGGCCCGGTTTCCGCCTCGAGGAAATCCCTTAGTGGAAGTGGGCTAGGCCTTTGTGGCGTTGCTCACGGGAGATGCGAGTGAAGCCTTCGTGGCTGTTGGTTTGGCTTGCGTAGCAACCACACTCCTCCAAACGTAGACGTACCTTCTTGCAAAGGAAGGGAACTACGGGAATCATCTCCGTGTCAACGCGTGCTCCACTCTCGGTTACCTCTATCCCATTCTATCTCCTATATATTGCGTAGCTATATCTTGCTTAGTTGATAACCTTGTCATATAGGTAAACTCACTTAGTTGCATATCTAGAGAATTTACCTTTGTGTCAAGCCTAAACCGAAAAAGAACTAAAAATTGGGTAGCACCTATTCACACCCCCCCTCTAGGTGCGGCATACGATCCTTTCAATTGGTATCAGAGCCTCGGCTCTTATTTCGAGCTTAACCGCCTAAGAGTATGCCGAACGAGGATCCCACGGAAGAGGCCACCAAGACGGTCTCCATGGAAGACTTCAATTCATTGAAGTCCTCCATGGAAGCCCAAATGGAAAGCATGAAAAAGATGATTGCCGAGCTTTTGGCTCCGGCCCTTCCCAAGGCTCCTAGTGTAGAGGTTAAGGACACGGGTGCATTAGAAGAGGGTGAGGCTTCGGAATTACCCTCCTCCACCAAACCCGTGGAAGGTGATAACTTAAACACCTTAAAAAATCCCATTGCATCTCCTAGGACAACTAGTGGAGGTGATAGCTACAATCGAGTAGCTCCACCTTTTCTATCTCCCGATATACCGAGTTCCCCTTCCCCATATGAACATTCGGGCGACCCACCTAAGTTTTCCATTGAGAATTTCGATACTTGGCAATTTGAGTTTCGCTCTCATGTTTGCAGTGCCTCCAATGAACTTTGGAGAATCATCTTGGAAGGCTTCAAGCCATACAACCCCGACAAGTTGACTAAAAGAGAAGTGGTTGATAGTCAACTCAACAACACCGCCTTGCACATGATTCAAACTAGTGTGGGGACAAAGGAATTGCATCGTGTTCGGAACTACACCACCGCCAAGGAAGCTTGGGATGGTTTGGCCGCGAGTTGCATTGGAAGTGAGAGCACAAGGAGGAACAAGTATAATGCTCTTAAGAATAAAGCCGAAGGGTTCATGAGGCTACCGGATGAAGATCATGAAGTCATGTATGGAAGACTCCTCACCGTTGCCGATGCCTTCCGGCTTATTGGTGCCACCCACATCAATGACTCTTGGATCAAGGAGAAATACATTGAATGCATGATGCCATTTGTACCCATCGATGTCAAGACTCTTGTGGGGAGGGAATGCTATTCCTCTCTCACCTCTCAACAAGTCGTGCACGAGATGCAAGCTCTCAAAGTGCTTGAGGAAACCTCTCATGATTCTCGCAATCGAGCTCTTGGGATGGCAAAAGGTTCCAACCTTGCCTTGGTGGTCAACTCCGTTGAAGAAGTGATTCCTCAAGAATCTTATAGGGCATCTTGGAGTATGTCCTATCCGGAAGATTTGCAATGCCACTACCATGATCACATGGCCTTCCATGCAAAATCCTTTTGGGTTGATCCCTCCAAGGCCAAGGAAGACAACATCAAGAGGAACAACAAAAGTGGGTTCACTAGCTTTGGTCCAAAGACAAGATCATGCTACAAGCTGTGATGACAAGCGCCACTTCATTGCCGAATGCCCCTATGAGAATAGAGAGCTTCATAATGGGAGGCTCATTCCCAAGGACAAGAGCAAAGACACAAAGGGCAAATATTCAAAGGCCCCCAACAAGAAATTCTACAACAACAAGACCAAGAAGGGCAAGAGGCCCTCAAGAGTTGTGCTAGTAACAAGGGAAGAATGTTTTTCCGATGAAGTGGAAAGCTCTAGTAGTGAGGAAGATGAAGAAAGCTCAAAGGAATTGGCCGCCATCGTCACCACCAACATTCCCTCTTCATCACTCTTTGACTCTCCCAATGAGAATTCTCATATCAAGAATGCACATTGCTTCATGGCAAGGTCCTCTTTGGACACACCTATTGTGCTATCAACTCAAGAAGAGTATACCTCCGGAGATGATGATGTTGATGATGAAGAAGATGCAACCTCTAATGGCTTGGTCGCTCTTGCCTCCCTCTCCACTAACTCTTCATCACCAAGTGAATCCCCCAATGAGGTCATTCATGTGGAGGAAGAAAGTTGCCTCATGTCTAAATCCTCCAAGGTATCATCTCCTTGCCCCTCTATGCCTAACATATCTAGTGATCTAGGGGTTGATGATGCTATTCTAAAAGTGAAACAAGAAATGCTAGATTTTGATGATTTCATTCTCAACCTACAAGGTAACACTAAAAAGCATGTTTCAAACCTCATGGTTCGTATAGCTCAACAAAGTGATATGCTTGAGAAAAAGGGTCAAATAGAGAGAGAAGACTCTCTTGAAATCCATGCTCTTAAAAATGCTCTTGAGGAAAGTCAAGAAACTATAGCTTCTCTTGAGGAGAGGCTAGAAACTCTTGAAGAGCCTCAAGATAAAATTAACAAGCTCACAAAAGCTAGAGATCTTGCTAGGGCTAAGACTAAAGTGCTTAAAAAGGAAAAGGCCCAATTTGAGGTTGATCATGAGAAACTTGTGAAGGATCTAGATGAACTAGACAAAGCTCACAAAGCTTTGAAGAGTGAATTCACTCTCCTATCCAAGTCCTATGAGCAACTTCAAATTAGGCTTGCTACATATGATGTGCCTAGTTCCTCTACTCCTCTATGTGATCATGCAAATATTGTTGAGGAAAATGCTAGGTTGAAGGATGAACTTGCTAAGGCCTCCTCTCCCCAAAGTAAACTTTCTTTGGATGATCTTTTGAGTAAGCAAAGATCAAACAATGGGAAGGAGGGCCTTGGTTATAATGCCAAGGCAAAGAAGGCAAACAAGCAAAAGGCCAAGCCCGCACAAGAGAAGAAGAAAGCCGTCACTAATGGTGAAGCCTCCAAGGGCAAAACCATGAATGATGATGATGCGGGAATTGCTAACCCTCACTATGTTTTATTTAAAGATTATTATGGTGATGTTTATGCTAAATATGTTGGCCCATATGATGGTTATGTTGCTTGGTCTATTTGGGTCCCAAAGACCCTTGTTGCTAACAAAAGAGGACCCATTGCAAAATGGGTACCTAAATCCAAGAATTGATCTCATGTAGGACTATGCCGCCGGAGGTTCAAAATGGGTACTTGATAGTGGATGTACAAGTCATATGACCGGCGGCAAGAACCTCGTCAAGGAGTTGAGGCCTAACATAAATGATATCACCGTCTCCTTTTGCGATAATTCTACATCCGAGGTATTGGGTTTTGGCAAGGTTGTGGTTGCACACAACATTACTCTTGTGGATGTCATGCTTGTCAAAACTCTTGGTTACAATTTGCTTTCCGTTTCCGCCCTTGGCAAGATGGGTTTCGCCGTCTTTATTGATAATGATAGTGTGGTCCTCTTGTGGAGCAAGACTCTAAAAGTCGCTTTTGTTGGGTATCGCGAACACAACTTGTATGTGGTGGACTTTTCGGGGACCACCACGACAAGTGCGATGTGCCTATTCGGAAAGGCGGACGTGGGTTGGTTGTGGCATCGCCGCCTAGCCCATGTCAACATGAGAACTTTGCAAAGTCTTCACAAGGGGAACCATATTGTGGGACTAATGGAAAATGTGTCCTTTGCCAAAGATCGTGTTTGTAGGGCTTGTGTTGAAGGCAAAATGCATGACTCTCCGCATCCAAGCAAGACTATCATCTCTTCCAAGAGGATCTTGGAGCTCCTTCATGTGGATCTCTTTGGTCCCGTTACTCATGCAAGTCTTGGTGCGAAGAAACATTGCTTGGTGATTGTTGATGATTACTCAAGATACACTTGGGTCTACTTTCTCAAGACGAAAGATGAGACTCAACAAATATTCATTGACTTTGCTACCGAGGTGCAACGCCAACACAACCTCCTCATTATGGCAATAAGAAGTGACAACGGCTCCGAGTTCAAGAACTATACACTCAATGATTTTCTTAGTGATGAGGGGATTCGACATCAATATTCCGCTGCTTACACCCCTCAAAAAAATGGTGTTGCGGAGAGGAAGAACCGGACTCTTATGGATATGGCAAGATCTATGATGGCGGAGTATAAATCCCGCTATAACTTTTGGGCGGAAGCCATCTCCACCGCTTGCCACTCCTCTAACCGGCTCTATCTCCGCAAGGGCTTGAACAAGACTCCATATGAAATATTCACCGGGAACAAGCCTAATATCTCATACTTCAAGGTGTTCGGGTGTAAGTGTTTCTACAAAATCAAAGGAGTTCGTTTATCTAAATTTGCTCCTAAAGCTTTGGAGGGTATATTTGTTGGTTACGGTGCCGAATCTCACACTTATAGAGTCTTTGATATAGCCTCCGGGATTATCATCGAATCTTGTAGTGTGAGGTTCGAAGAAAATGATGGCTCCCAAGTGGGGCAAGTTGATGTATGTGCAGGTGATGAAATACCTCAAGATGCCATAGTAAGAATGGGTGTGGGATTTTTCCGCCCCATTGAGGGACACGGTGTGGCGTCTCGGGAAGAACTATGCTCTACCACGGTGGAGCCCTCATCCTCTCAACATCAACAAAACCCATCTCTTGAAGCTAATGATGCACCAACCCAAGAACAAGAAGAAAACCCTATCCCTCATGAACAAGATCAAGGACAAGATCAACCAATAATTCATGATGGCTCCGATGAGTATCCATTTGATATTTGCGCTTCACCAAATATTGTCCAAGATCAAGCACATGAGGATGAGCAACCCCAAGTAATTGAGGAAGCTCAAGTTGAAGGTCAAGACGGGGACCCAAATGATCAAGTTGATCAAGTGACACCACCAAGGCTAAGAAGAACCAAGGAGGAGATCGAGGCCCGTCGTCTAGCAAGAAGAGAAAGGCAACTTGAGCGTCTTGAACACACACATGACAAGGTTCTTGGTGACGTAAGGGCATAGGTTTCCACAAGAAGGCAATTGGCTAACTTTAGCAATCATCATGCTTATATCTCCTTAGTGGAACCCAAGAAAGTTTTTGAAGCCCTTGAAGATTCGGATTGGTTGGAAGCTATGCATGAAGAACTCAACAACTTCAAGCGCAACAAAGTGTGGACTTTAGTAAAGAAGCCAAAGGAGTGCCGCAATGTTATAGGCACTAAATGGATTTTCAAGAACAAGCAAGATGAGTTTGGAAATGTTGTGAGGAACAAGGCAAGATTGGTGGCTCAAGGGTTCTCTCAAGTTGAGGGAATTGACTTTGGAGAAACCTATGCTCCCGTGGCTCGCCTTGAGTCCATCCGTATCCTTCTTGCTTATGCTTCGCATCATAAATTTAAGTTACAACAAATGGATGTGAAAAGTGATTTTCTTAATGGTCCCTTGCATGAAGAGGTTTATGTTAAGCAACCCCCGGGGTTCGAGGATCTCAACTTTCCTAACCATGTCTACAAGCTTGATAAAGCACTTTATGGTCTCAAACAAGCTCCTAGAGCTTGGTACGAGCACCTTAAGGAATTGTTGGTAGACCGTGGGTTTGATGTTGGGCTAATCGACCCCACTCTTTTTACTAAGAGGGTCAATGGGGAGCTTTTCGTTTGCCAATTATATGTTGATTATATTATATTTGGGTCTACTAACAAAGCTTTCAATGATGAATTCTCAAAGCTTATGACCGATAGGTTTGAGATGTCTATGATGGGAGAGATGAAGTTCTTCCTTGGTTTTGAGATCAAGCAACTGAGGGAAGGAACCTTCATCAACCAAGCAAAATATCTCCAAGACATGCTCAAGAGGTTCAAGATGACCGAGATGAAGGGTGTGGCCACTCCTGGTTACCAAATGTCATCTTGCACTAGATCCCAATGGTAAAGAGGTGGATCAAAAGGTATATCGCTCCATGATTGGATCCTTGCTTTACCTTTGTGCATCTAGACCGGACATAGTGTTGAGTGTTGGTGTGTGTGCAAGGTATCAAGCTTCTCCTAAGGAGAGCCACATGATGGCTCTCAAAAGAATCTTTCGATATTTGGTTGATACCCCAAGATATGGTATTTGGTACCCCAAAGGCTCAAGCTTTATTCTCAATGGTTATACCGATGCGGATTGGGCGGGTGACAAGGATGATAGGAAATCAACTTCCGGGGCTTGCCAATTCCTTGGTAGGTCCTTGGTGTGTTGGTCTTCTAAGAAGCAAAATTGTATATCTCTCTCCACCGCCGAAGCCGAATATGTTGCCGCTGCAAGTGGATGCACTCAATTGTTATGGATGAGGCAAACTTTAAAGGAATACGGTGTCATTTGTGACAAAGTGCCTCTATTATGTGAAAATGAAAGTGCCATCAAGATTGCCTATAATCCGGTGCAACATTCAAGAACGAAGCATATTGAGATCCGGAATCATTTCATTAGGGATCATGTTGCCCGTGGTGATATTGAGCTTATCTATGTTCCAACCAAAGATCAACTTGCCGACATATTCACGAAGCCTCTTGATGAAGCAAGGTTCACTTATTTGAGGAATGAGCTAAATATCATTGATTCAAGGAGCATAGCTTGACCATCTTGCAAACACACCTTTGTCTCAAAACTTTATTTGGTTTAGATGTGGGCATGGAAATAGGGGAGTGCGGTTTAAATTATTGAGCTATCCCTCCCCCATAATGCCAACATTAAGAAATCATTCTCTTTATATCATATGTTGATATGTGAGCGTCAATGATGAGTAGTGGCTTGGACCCAAGATATATCTTCGCGGTGCCATGCCACAACACTCATATATGGTGGCCTAGGCCACCACACTCTTCTTTGTGAAGAGTTGGAGTTATTTGGATCTTATTGCATTTTATTTGACAACTCCTTGTTCTTATGGGAAATCACTCTAGTTTGGCCTTATTTGTTCATATCTTGCAAATTTGAGTGATCATGTACCATTAACAGTTTGAGTCTTCTAAACCCAAGCCTACACTCATCTATAAGCCATTTCCATCTTGCTCATTTGTCATGTTTGGTAAAAAACTTGGAGTTTGAGGTTTCTCGGACGGATGATCTAGGTTGCCCCATCTTATTGGTAAATATGCATCTTATATGTGAGGTGATAGTTTATTGCACCACATATGGGTACGCAAATAACCAACTAAAGATAGGCGGGATTGAAGGTGTTCTGAAATTCTCCAGAACACCGGATAATCCGCCCCCCTGGCGACCCGGAAAATCCGGCCCGGCCGGATTATCCGCCCTAAACTAGGGCCGGATTATCCGGCCTGGGCGGATCTTGAAAGGGCTGAGGACGAGGCCACGGGGGAAACGGTTTATTCCACCCCCACGCGCCTCTCTCTCTCTCTCTCCTCTCAAGGTCGCCGGAGACTCTCCTCCTCGCCGGAGTTGCCCCGTCCACTCCCTCCCGGAGTTTTTGGGTGGATCGGGTGCTCCTCCCTCCTAGCTACCTTCTCCTCCAAGCGGTTCTCGCAATGGATGCGGGTATGATTCACAATCCCTAACCCTAGGTGTTGTGTTTTATATGTGCTATTTTCTTGGTGGATTTGGTGTCTAGTTGTTCCAAATCGCTTGTAGTGTACTCCTCTTGCATGCTATTAGGCCGATCTGTTCCAAGACAAGTTGTTGATTGCAAAATCTGCTAGAATCGCAGGGCCGGATTATCCGGCCCCGCGAGGACCGGATTATCCGGTCCGACCGGATTATCCGCCCCCTTGGGGCACCGGATTATCCGGCCTGGAGCTTCATCGCCACTGCAGTTTTGATTCAATCTATCTTGTGTTAGACTTGTATCAGCTTATAGTATGTTTCTAGAGTGCATTACTGTATCATACATGACTCATGAGCATTATCTTCTCTTTGCTATCCATCTTTGCTATTCACAGGACGTTCCTCTCGGGGTACCTCTCGGAGACGCGCAAGAGCTGATCGTTCAAGTGATGAGTTCGTGTCCAACGCTCCTCGTAAGTCAACCTCATCTAGGCACAAGAACAAGGCTTCAAGGGAAAATTACAAGGATATGGACATTATCTCTTATCAAGCAATCCGTATGAGGAACTGGTATGAAGATCTCCCAAGGGATGAAGAAACAGAGGGCAGAAAATACTGGTGCATAGAGCAGGAGTTCATCTATAAAGATATCTATGAGCCCATGAGGAAAGTTCGTCCCATGCAAGTTATCGATGTGGACATTCTGGCAGTCAACAATCACTTTGAGGATGCCATTTGGGTGGCTGGAAGGTTGGGGTTGAAGGACTTGATGAAGATTCAATGTGACTATAGTCAGAATTGTTGAAGCAGTTCTTTGCTACGTTGGCCATCAAGACTGATGAGGACCGTACTATGGAATGGATGTCTGGCTCCACTCACTGTAGTGCCCCCTTGCACCGTTTTGCTGCTATTCTTGGAATTCCTGCAGAAGGTGGCCGTCGTCTCCATGGACCTCAGAGGACAGATAAGAATCAGCTGCATGATCTCTATACATTTGCTGGAAAAGTGGGAGAGTCCAAGGGGCTACTTACCATCTATGGTCAGTTGCTTAGGTTCTTTCGAGCCACCATCGCTCCTAGTGGTGGTAACAATGATGCTCTCCGGGGAACTCTTGTGGACCTCATGTACCTCAGCTTTCGGTGTGCTCGTGATGAGAATGAGGAACGGAGCTTCACTATTGATATCATGGACTACATCTTCCATGAGATTCGTGATGCCATGATCTCCCGGACCACCATACCTTATGCGCCTTACATCCAGCTCCTCATCAACAACATCGCGGGCGTGCGTGGTGAAGACTTGAGCGGGTACTCTTATTTGAAGCACTCGTCAAGAAGGCCTACAAGCTTAAGCCTGTCTCTTCTGTTGTACCTCCACCTGACTCCTTCATGGGTGATGCTCGTTCTAGTGGTTTTGCTCCTGCTCGCCATTCTGACCTCCCTGCTATGAAGAAACAAGTGAACAGGCTCAGTTGGTTTCAGCGTTACATCCTTTGCATGAACATTGAGATCCATAAGGAGAACTATGCGGCCAGCCGGGAGCGTTCTGAGATTAAGCATACTCAGGCGGTTATTCTGCACAAGCTCAGTGGTGAGCAAGGACCCCCTCCTCAGCCTCCAGTTCACCCAGGTTACAGTGGGTGGCATTCTGCACAGGTTCCGTGGAGTGATCTTGATAGTTGCATTCAAAGGTCCAGCCTCACTCGCCGCTCTCCAGATGCACCTGACACTGATGAAGAAGAGGATGAAGAAGAAGAAGAAGATGTGGCGCCCGAGTCCGATGATGATGATGCCTCCGAGTGATCCCCATGGGGCGAGTAGCATCGCGCTTGTCCCCTTTTGGCGTCTCGATGCCAAAGGGGAGAAGCGTTCTATTAGGAACTCTCTCGGGGATTTGCATGGTTCGGGCACAAGCATATGCGTTTATCATTCCTTTATTGCTTGTGTTCCCTCTTATTTGAACTATTTGCTTTGGTTGTGTTCGTTTAAAACTATGTGCTATGTGGTGTGAGACATTGTTATGGTTTTCGGATTTCTATATGTTGAGATCAAGACTATTATATCATGTGTGATGCTATATCTCCGTATCATATATCTACACATGGGTATGACTTCTAGCATCCTATCTCAACTTCATATATGTATATGTCTCTTGTTAGAGCTCATGATGGATACCTCTAGTGTTGAGGCACCCCAATCCTATGTGATGTGTATTTGTATTCAAATGCAAATTACTTATATGCACACATGTAGGGGGAGTGCCTCTATGTTTTTGCCATCATGCTTGCCTCTATAGTTATTCTCTTGCAAATCCGTATATTGTCATCAAACACCAAAAAGGGGGAGATTGAAAGAACATATCTCATATTATGTTTTGTGTGTTTGATGTCAATGTATGTGATACACTAATGGTTGTTTAAGTGGTACAGGAATTACATAGATACATTTGTATGCGTGTTGGATGTGCTCAGTTTTGTCAAAATGCTGTTGCAAAAATATTCATCTGGCCGGATAATCCGGGCCGGATATTTCCAAAATATCCGGCCCCCAGAAATTCGGCTAAGGACTTGGGGAAATGCAGCTCAGTATAGGGGCCGGACATTTGCCCGGATATTGTCCCGGTTTTGTACCAGGGCCGGATTATCCGGGCCGGATATTTCAAGAATATCATGCCCCCTCGAAAATGGCTAAGGACTTGAAGAATTGCCTCTCTGGACAGGGCCCGGATATTTGCCCGGACATTGTCATGGTTTTGTTCCTGGAGGGCGGATTATCGGGGGGGGGCGGATTATCCGGCCCTTACTTAGGGCGGATTATCCGGCCCCCCGAAATGCACAACGGCTGGATTTTGGGGAGGGGTATTTATACCCCTCTTCTTCTTCCTTACCCCTTTTCTCAATCATTGCACAAGAAATCTGCCAAGCTTCACCTCCATTAGAGCCACCTCAAGAAACACAAGATTTGCAAGGTCTCCTTCCTCCCCCAACCAAATCTCCTGATCTTTGGAGATTCGAAGGAGAAGCCACCGATCTACATCCTCACCGAAGCGTTTTTCATTTCCCCCTCATTTGTTTGAGGGATCTCATGCTAGTGTTCCTATTTGGTTCCCTAGTTGATTTGTTGTTGATGTGCTGTTGTTGATTGTTGTATTGTTACAGATTTGGGAGCCTCCAATTCAGTTGTGGATGTGTGCCCCAAGAACCTTGTAAAGGCCCGGTTTCCGCCTCGAGGAAATCCCTTAGTGGAAGTGGGCTAGACCTTTGTGGTGTTGCTCACAGGAGATCTGAGTGAAGCCTTCGTGGCTGTTGGTTTGGCTTGCGTAGCAACCACACTCCTCCAAACGTAGACGTACCTTCTTGCAAAGGAAGGGAACTACGAGAATCATCTCCGTGTCAACGCGTGCTCCACTCTCGGTTACCTCTATCCCATTCTATCTCCTATATATTGCGTAGCTATATCTTGCTTAGTTGATAACCTTGTCATATAGGTAAACTCACTTAGTTGCATATCTAGAGAATTTACCTTTGTGTCAAGCCTAAACCGAAAAAGAACTAAAAATTGGGTAGCACCTATTCACCCCCCCCCCCTCTAGGTGCGGCATACGATCCTTTCAAGAAGGCCAAGCTTTTGGAGGCGACACAAGCACATGAGCAAAAAGCTACCGGGACAAGGTTACGTACCTCGCAAGGTTCTCAAGCTCAATAGATGGCTAGACCTGCAACAATAATTGGTCGATGACATACATAGTAACTCACTACTATGATTTGCAACTAGGTTTATCGTTGCATCGAGGGGCTCTACCTCGGTCCAGTGCACCATCCGCATTTGGACAAGTGAAGTTGATTGCAGTACTCCTCCTCAGAATCAGTCGCAAGTGAGCGCAATTTTCAAAGAAGGAACACCTTCCACTACGCCAACATTTTTACGAAACAGACCAATTAAGTTAGGAGATTTGAACCAGCAACTTCTACATCATACTTCCCACCTTGCACTCCTTGTCTCATCATGAAAACACGCAAAGTTCCCAAATTTTCTCCACACTAGCATCCACAACACCCATCACAAGCTCTGGGATTCACCATATCACTCTTCCACCATTCCTCCAACCCACCCAAACCAACATACCAGTCAACAACTCCTCAAACCCACCTAAATCAATATACCAGTCAACCTAGTACCCATAACACAATCCAAATTTACACATACCCCTCACCACATCAACCATAAAATCCTTACAACTATTACAAGTACTCATATCCACCACCATTCCCACAAACACAGAACTATAGCTATCCATTCCAACAATATTACTACCCACCTATGTCCACCCCACAACATTTATAAACTCAACCTTTTCCCACACAAGTTCAAAAATATCCCTCAAACCAATCCATTGCACCTACTTCACACGAGATATTTTAGGACTAGTTTGTAGGGGATAGAAATAGGAAGCAATATGCAAGAACTACAACATGAAAATAAGCAACAGAGCAATCTATTAGAACTCTCAATGTGGAAGAAGTTTTTTTTTGTTGCTTACTTATGATGACCTAGGCATATCAACTCCCAAGGCATAAGTTTTCACGATAATGAGATGGCTAGGAGCCAGGATTGCTTGGAGGATCTCTATATCAGCGTAAGTTTTGTGTGTGGAAACGTCAAGAATCTTTTTCCTATCTATGATATGATATCATGCACCGCATCTACCGTGAGACTATTGTCGTTAAGGTTGGGAACATATAGAATGAGATATATGTTTCCGTGATCACTAGGAGTGTGCTCCCTAAGCTCCATATGTAATGGCTCTTACTGTTACCACAAGAGCCAAGCCATCCAAAGAGGATTAAATTTGACTATCCATGAAGTAAAAAACTCAAAGTAAAGAAGCATTTTCCTCCTCGTGTTGTCAATGGTAGTGATACATATATGGAGAAGGATGACGAGAGTGGTCGTGGAGAACACATCAATTTGGGAAACTCGTATTATATTGGTCTTCTAAATTTATTTATCCATTTTAAATTATTGCCAATTGAGGAGAAGTTCAAAGAGTTCAAGGAAAATGATTTTATGCTTAAGTTTGGTTTGTTCTTAAATGTTCGCCTTTTCATACATTCGCATGTGCATTCTTACACGGTGGAGCCATTATACCAATTTAATTTTGTCTCAGTGAACAAAAGTACATTAAAGAGCAACTCGCTAAAAGATAAACATAATTCAACATGAAAGTATTACATTTTAGAGGCGTGTCTTACATGTGTTCACTCCCTCCGATCCCTTTTAATTGGCTCAAATTCGACTAGATGTGCTTGTTTGAGTACTTACGCAATTGCTCCACTCAAGCTCCTTTAATTTGTGGCTGTGCCAATCATGATGTTGGTGCTCAACATTTCTGCTTTATTTTTTTGATAGAAGGTGTTTTATTACTTGAAAGTCTATCACAGTGAAACACTTTAAAAAAGGTTATATCTGGTCTCTGCATAATTAAGATGCATATATCTGCATAAATCGCTGGGTCAGGTCAACGACACTTGACTGTGCAAGTGAGAATAGGGTTTGTTACTGTGTTGATGAAAACATACTCCATGTAGATTTGCTTCATGCCAGTTAATATAACCTCATGCAGCTCGCACCGACCGGTATATATCGCTTTTGGAGCAGCCGATGTGGGACGAAAGCCTCGCGCGGTATCGCCACTTTCACTGCTGCTCCGCCGTATCGACCACTCGCATTCTGGCGCCGGCGACCTCAATCGATCGCGCCACCGGTATATCCAAGCTCCCCGCGCCGGCATGGTGTCTGGACACGACTCGAGCGGGCGAGTGGCGGCTATACTATTTGACTTCATGGCGGATTCGTTGGCGGCTATTCTTTCGAGGGCCAAGGAGGCGGGGCACATCCAGGGAGTGGTGCCTCATCTCATCCCTGGAGGGGTGACCCATCTTCAATACGCGGACGACACGATGATTATGATCGAACCTTCGCAGTTGGGGATTGCGAATCTGAAGTTTATCCTCCTCTGCTTCGAGAATATGTCGGGGCTCAAGATTAACTTCGACAAGAGCGAAGCCATTGTGACAGGGGTCTCAAAGGTGGAACAATGCAGAGTGGCAGCGGCTCTGAACTGCAAGCTAGGGAGCTTCCCTTTCCGCTACCTTGGCCTCCCGATGAGCGACAGGAGGCTGACTGTAGCAGACTGGTTCTTCTTGACAGAGAAGGTGAGACATAGGATCGACCCCTGGCAGGGCCTCTACCTGACATCGGCGGGAAGACTAGAGTTGACTAACTCTTGTCTCTCCAGCTTACCGATGTTTGCCATCGGCCTTTACCTTCTTTATGATTCGACGCATGGGGCGATGAACACCACTCGTGGCCGATTCTTTTGGGAAGGAGTTGGTAACAAGCGCAAGTATCATATGGTGGACTGGGCTACTGTTTGTAGACCTAAGGAGTACGGTGGGTTGGGAATCCTCCACACCAAGAACATGAACATTGCGCTTTTGGTAGGGTGGATTTGGAAGCTCTATCATAATGCGGAAGGTCTTTGGGCGGACCTCATCCGAGCCAAGTACCTGGGCAATAATGACTTGTTCTCCCCTCTGGTCCCAACTAAAGGGTCCCAGTTCTGGAATACATTACAGAAGCTCAAATGGTACTTCAAGCTCGGGGCTAAGCATCTCGTTCGCGATGGGAGGAAGACGTATTTTTGGTTAGACTGGTGGACGGGGAGGGCCCCCTTACACCTGTCTTTCCCTCGCCTCTTCGCTTGCTGTGATAACCACTTCGCCACGGTGGCCGCGGTCAGGGCGGATGGAGGGTGGCACATCAGGTTTCGGCGTACCTTCGGCACGACATAGATGGTGGAATGGGGAAACCTTTGCAGGATTTTTGATCTTCATCCGTACTCCATGGGGGAGGACCAGGTCTCTTTGGCCCTGGAGCCGTCCGGGATTTTCTCCTCTCACTCTCTCTACCTCCGCTTGTCGCAAGGGGCGACTGTCACGTTCTTCAAGGAGGTCTGGGCTACTAGGGTTCCCCCGAAGATTAGAGTGTTCCTTGATGGCGTGTATTTCACACGTTCGTTGGGCAACCCCAAGAGGAAGGTATGATGCGCACAGCAGCAAGTTTTCCCTCAGAAAGAAACCAAGGTTTATCGAACCAGGAGGAGCCAAGAAGCACGTTGAAGGTTGATGGCGGCGGGATGTAGTGCGGCGCAACACCGGAGATTCCGGCGCCAACGTGGAACCTGCACAACACAACCAAAGTACTTTGCCCCAACGAAACAGTGAGGTTGTCAATCTCACCGGCTTGCTCGTAACAAAGGATTAACCGTATTGTGTGGAAGATGATTGTTTGCGAGAGAAAACAGTAAAAACGAGTATTGCGAGTAGATTGTATTTCAGTAAAGAGAATTGGACCGGGGTCCACAGTTCACTAGAGGTGTCTCTCCCATAAGACGAACAGCATGTTGGGTGAACAAATTACGGTTGGGCAATTGACAAATAAAGAGAGCATGACAATGCACATACATATCATGATGAGTATAGTGAGATTTAATTGGGCATTACGACAAAGTACATAGACCGCCATCCAACTGCATCTATGCCTAAAAAGTCCACCTTCGGGTTATCATCCGAACCCCTCCGAGTATTAAGTTGCAAAGCAACGGACAATTGCATTAAGTATGGTGCGTAATGTAACTAGTGACTACATCCTTGAACATAGCACTAATGTTTTATCCCTAGTGGCAACGAGCACAGCACAACCTTAGAACTTTCTCGTCATCTGTCCCGGTGTCAATGCGGGCATGAACCCACTATCGAGCATAAGTACTCCCTCTTGGAGTTAAAAGCATCTACTTGGCCAGAGCATCTACTAGTAACGGAGAGCATGCAAGATCATAAATAACACATAAGCATAACTTCGATAATCAACATAACAAGTATTCTCTATTCATCGGATCCCAACAAACGCAACATATAGAATTACATATAGATGATCTTGATCATGATAGGCAGCTCACAAGATCCGACAATGATAGCACAATGGGGAGAAGACAACCATCTAGCTACTGCTATGGACCCATAGTCCAGGGGTAGACTACTCACTCATCACTCCGGAGGCGACCATGGCGGTGTAGAGTCCTCCGGGAGATGATTCCCCTCTCCGGCGAGGGTGCCGGAGGCGATCTCCTGGATCCCCGAGATGGGATCGGCGGCGACGGCGTCTCGGTAAGGTTTTCCGTATCGTGGCTCTCGGTACTGGGGGTTTCGTCACGGAGGCTTTAAGTAGGCGGAAGGGCAAGTCGAGAGGGGGCACAGGGGCCCCGGATGACGGGGCGGCGCGGCCAAGGGGGGGCCGCGCCGCCCTAGGGTTTGGCTCCCCGTGGCCCCACTTCGTTTCGTCTTCGGTCTTACGGAAGCTTCGTGAGAAAATAGGCCTCCGGGCTTTTATTTCGTCCAATTCCGAGAATATTTCTTTACTAGGATTTCGAAACCAAAAACAGCGAAAAACAGCAATCGGCACTTCGGCATCTTGTTAATAGGTTAGTTCCGGAAAATGCACGAATATGACATAAAGTGTGCATAAAACATGTAGATAACATCAATAATGTGGCATGGAACACAAGAAATTATCGATACGTTGGAGACGTATCAGCATCCCCAAGCTTAGTTCTGCTCGTCCCGAGCAGGTAAAACGGTAACAAAGATAATTTCTGGAGTGACATGCCATCATAATCTTGATCATACTATTTGTAAAGCATATGTAGTGAATGCAGCGATCAAAACAATGTGTATGACATGAGTAAACAAGTGAATCATAAAGCAAAGACTTTTCATGAATAGCACTTCAAGACAAGCATCAATAAGTCTTGCATAAGAGTTAACTCATAAAGCAATAATTCAAAGTAAAGGTATTGAAGCAACACAAAAGAAGATTAAGTTTCAGCGGTTGCTTTCAACTTGTAACATGTATATCTCATGGATATTGTCAACATAGAGTAACATAATAAGTGCAATAAGCAAGTATGTAGGAATCAATGCACAGTTCACACAAGTGTTTGCTTCTTGAGGTGGAGAGAAATAGGTGAACTGACTCAACATTGAAAGTAAAAGAATGGTCCTCATAGAGGAAAAGCATCGATTGCTATATTTGTGCTAGAGCTTTGATTTTGAAAACATGAAACAATTTTGTCAACGGTAGTAATAAAGCATATGCATCATGTAAATTATATCTTATAAGTTGCAAGCCTCATGCATAGTGTACTAATAGTGCCCGCACCTTGTCCTAATTAGCTTGGACTACCTGGATTATCACCGCAATACATATGCTTTAACCAAGTTTCACAAAGGGGTACCTCTATGCCGCTCGTACAAAGGTCTAAGGAGAAAGCTCGCATTTGGATTTCTCGCTTTTGATTATTCTCAACTTAGACATCCATACCGGGACAACATAGACAACATATAATGGACTCCTCTTTTAATGCTTTAAGCATTCGACAACAATTAATTCTTTTCTCATTAGAGATTTGAGGATATTTGTCCAAAACTGAAACTTCCACCATGAATCATGGCTTTAGTTAGCGGCCCAATGTTCTTCTCTCACAATATGCATGCTCAAACCATTCAACTCAGTGTAGATCGCCCTTACTTCGGACAAGACGAACATGCATAGCAACGCACATGAAATTCAACAATGGGTTGATGGCGTTCCCGAGTAAACATGGTTATCGCACAACAAGCAACTTAATAAGAGATAAAGTGCATAATTACATATTCAATACCACAATAGTTTTTAAGCTATTTGTCCCATGAGCTATATATTGCAAAGGTAAATGATGGAATTTTAAAGGTATCACTCAAGCAATTTACTTTGGAATGGCGGGAAAATACCATGTAGTAGGTAGGTATGGTGGACACAAATGGCATAGTGGTTGGCTCAAGTATTTTGGATGCATGAGAAGTATTCCCTCTCGATACAAGGTTTAGGCTAGCAAGGCTATTTGAAACAAACACAAGGATGAACGGTACAGCAAAACTCACATAAAAGACATATGGTAAACATTATAAGACTCCATACCGTCTTCCTTGTTGTTCAAAACTCAATACTAGATGTTATCTAGACTCTAGAGAAGCCAAATATGCAAACCAAATTAGCAAGCTCTAAGTATTTCTTCATTAATGGGTGCAAAGTATATGATGCAAGAGCTTAAACATGAGCACAACAATTGCCAAGTATCAAATTATCCAAGACATTTTAAAGTTACTACATGTAGCATTTTCCAATTCCAACCATATAACAATTTAACGAAGGAGAAACTTCGCCATGAATACTATGAGTAGAACCTAAGGACATACTTGTCCATATGCTACAGCGGAGCGTGTATCTCTCCCATAAAGTGAATGCTAGGATCCATTTTATTCAAACAAAACAAAAACAAAAACAAACCGACGCTCCAAGAAAAAGCACATAAGATGTGGCCGAATAAAAATATAGTTTCGGGGGAGGAACCTGATAATTTGTCGATGAAGAAGGGGATGCCTTGGGCATCCCCAAGCTTAGACGCTTGAGTCTTCTTGATATATGCAGGGGTGAACCACCGGGTGCATCCCCAAGCTTAGAGCTTTCACTCTCCTTGATCATGTTGCATCATACTCCTCTCTTGATCCTTGAAAACTTCCTCCACACCAAACTCGAAACAACTCATTAGAGGGTTAGTGCACAATATAAATTGACATATTCAGAGGTGACACAATCATTCTTAACACTTCTGGACATTGCATAAAGCTACTTGGACATTAATGGATCAAAGAAATTCATCCAACATAGCAAAAGAGGCAATGCGAAATAAAAGGCAGAATCTGTCAAAACAGAACAGTTCGTATTGACGAATTTTAAAATGGCACCAGACTTGCTTAAATGAAAATGCTCAAATCTTCTCTTTCTTAATAGATGGTCCCATTTTGCTGGTCTCACAGCGAGCCACGTCACCTTCTATTTGCCAACCAGGTCCGCGCGTTCCACTCGCCCATGACTTCTTCGTGCAACTCAGCGTCAGTTTTGATACATCTGTTTGTTTCCTTTTTCTTAGCGTGTTCGGTTTCCATTGCGTACAGTAACGGTGCAGCGTATTATTTCAGCCAATATGGAACCCATAACTATAGCCTTTATTGTGCTCAGCCCATTAGTGCTTATATATTTTTTTACATCTCCTTTTGGAATCAAGTGTCATCGAACAGCCATGATTTCAGCTACTAGAAACGGTTGTATATTGGAAACTGATGGAGCCATGAAGGCATACGAGAAGTTAGGGCAGATTTCAGTGGTTTCAAGAAACGGTGGTACCACATCTCTTCATCTCCTCCAGGGGATCTCAACCAAGATATTGATGGATGCATTGGAGACATGCAGTCAGCGACCTTTTAAGTAGCTGGCCTCCTTAGGTTTGAACCCTATAAATTAACCACCGCCATTAGATGGTAGCAGTATCTTCCGCTCACTTCCTATTCAGAGGCGCACCACCGGCTACGCAAGATCCTGACAAGCTCAGCCAGAGCCTTCACCACTCCTCGGCCACAGGTAGCAACAAAAAAATTTCTAGCAACAACGGTGCCATATCAGCTCCTCTCTAGATATATTCTAAGAAAGTTCGTTTCTGTGATTCTCATATTTCCAATCCGCCGTAACTATATGCAGATCGATAGGGGATGGAGAGGAACTATTTCAGGATTTTTGGAACTTAGGAGTATGGGCATGCAAAGCGAGTACATCTCCCCTTTGTTCGTGTGGCAACAGTGCTAAGTATTGGGTTGATCACAAAGTGTTATTTCATAAGACGTGGATATATATAAATATAATTACCCCATCATCTTCGTTTAAGTTTGTTTGCAGTTCAATTTTGTTTAATATATACTTGCAGGTGTCTCCAGAGAGCAAAGTTTATTTTTCTATATTAGCTCATGCTTCTACTAAGCCCATCGCTTCTGTAATTTAAAAAAAAAAAACTAAGGAGTGCATTGCCACCTAGCTAAGTTAGTTATATTGTTGCTTATATAAAAAGTAACCAATCGCTAGATTGGTCAGCTTCTGTTGTATTAATCCAGTCTGATCCAATGAATGTCTGTATAAGGACTATCTCTTTCGGCAGTTTCAGTTTTCTCCCGTACCATGCCAAATCCTTCATGTATTGCTTGAGATGCATTATTTACTGTTGGAGATTGTAAAATTCAGTCTGCAATACATACCTTTGTACGAATGCTGGATATATTTACATATGACAAAACGAATTAATTGCTACACATTTCAGAAATTGTTTTTCACATGTTGCAACTTCCTCCTCCACTTCTTTTCAGCAAGTTTTCGGTTTTCAGCTCCCCGTTGTATCTATGCACACTTTCATTTTCAGCAGAGAACTTACCAACCGATTTAAACATATTTTACTCATTTTGGTAAGAAAAACATCACACAAATAATGTGGCAATTGTATTTCCCGCACTCTATCAAAAATGAGGCAAGGAATTTAAATACTTAATTTTTAACATGACACGGGAAACTTCTTGACATGAGTGAGTCTTTGTTAAATCCATGGTTCTCTATCTTCTCTCTGACAATTCATTTTCTATCTACCAACGGTTGGCAACATATTTGATACCAAAAACATTGATATTGTTTCCAAAAAATTTGCTCTACATACATCCTTATAAAGTTTTGAATAAATATACCGCAGCAACGCGCGGGGTATCATCTAGTTGAATGAAAGTTGCGTACATATCTGAGGATCATGCTCGTAAATTGGCGTAATTTTCTGAGCTACCTACGGGGAGGTGGACCCAGATTCGTGACAGCAAAGAAATCTGGAACTGCGCAGTAATCCAAATCTAGTACTTACTTTTCTATCAACGGCTTAACTTGGCACAACAAAACTCAAAACTAAGATAAGGAGAGGTTGCTACAGTAGTAAACAACTTCCAAGACACAAAATAAAAACAAAGTACTGTAGGTAAAAACATGGGTTGTCTCCCATAAGCGCTTTTCTTTAACGCCTTTCAGCTAGGCGCAGAAAGTGTGTATCAAGTATTATCGAGAGATGAAGTATCAACATTACCTTGGGTGTTGGGAGTTTTATCAATTTTAGGCCTATAGTAATTCTTTGGTTTAGGCACCTTAGAGACATACATGAATTTTTGCTCCTTACCCACATAAGCTTTCTCATTAAATTTAAAAGAAGAAAAAGTTGAACCCAATTTTCCCATAGCTTCTTCAAGTTTACCAATTCTATGGGTTTGATTATCATGGATAGCGCAAGTTTCTAGAGTAGCAATTCTTTTATTAATTCCTTCTAGGATTTTATCAAGTTTATCAGTATTATCAAGTAATAGTTCCAATTTAGTTTCAACACTACAATTTTTCTCTATGGTTTCCAGTTTTTTCATAACATCCTCAAGGGTGGTTTCAATTTTAATTTCATTAACAGGTGGTGTTCCAAATAAACTCTCAATAATGCAACTAGCTTCTAAAGCGGGAGCGCCTAGGAAATTACCTCCCGCGAGACAATCAAGAACATATCTATTCCAGCTAGAGATACCAACATAAAAATTCCTGAGTAGGATAGTGGTGGAGTGTTTCTTAGTGCACCTATTATGGGCATCACTAATTCTATACCAAGCATCTTTTAAACATTCTCCCCCTTGTTGCTTAAATGAACGAACTTCAACTTCAGGATTACTCATTTCAGCAGCAGTAAATAAAGCAAACTAGATAAAGTAAATGCAAGTAAACTAATTTTTTTTGTGTTTTCAATATAGCAAACAAGATAGTAAACAGAGTAAAGCTAGCAACTAATTTTTTTGTATTTTGATATAGTGCAGCAAACAAAGTAGTAAATAAAATAAAGCAAGACAAAAACAAAGTAAAGAGATTGAGAAGTGGAGACTCCCCTTGCAGCGTGTCTTGATCTCCCCGGCAACGGCGCCAGAAAATATGCTTGATGGCGTGTATTTCACACGTTCGTTGGGCAACCCCAAGAGGAAGGTATGATGCGCACAGCAGCAACTTTTCCCTCAGAAAGAAACCAAGGTTTATCGAACCAGGAGGAGCCAAGAAGCACGTTGAAGGTTGATGGCGGCGGGATGTAGTGCGGCGCAACACCAGAGATTCCGGCGCCAACGTGGAACCTGCACAACACAACCAAAGTACTTTGCCCCAACGAAACAGTGAGGTTGTCAATCTCACCGGCTTGCTGTAACAAAGGATTAACTGTATTGTGTGGAAGATGATTGTTTGCGAGAAAACAGTAAAAACGAGTATTGCGATAGATTGTATTTCGAGTAAAGAGAATTGGACCGGGGTCCACAGTTCACTAGAGGTGTCTCTCCCATAAGACGAACAGCATGTTGGGTGAACAAATTACAGTTGGGCAATTGACAAATAAAGAGAGCATGACAATTCACATACATATCATGATGAGTATAGTGAGATTTAATTGGGCATTACGACAAAGTACATAGACCGCCATCCAACTGCATCTATGCCTAAAAGTCCACCTTCAGGTTATCATCCGAACCCCCTCCAGTATTAAGTTGCAAAGCAACAGACAATTGCATTAAGTATGGTGCGTAATGTAACTAGTGACTACATCCTTGAACATAGCACTAATGTTCCTTAGAACTTTCTGTCACTGTCCCAGGTGTCAATGCAGGCATGAACCCACTATCGAGCATAAGTACTCCCTCTTGGAGTTAAAAGCATCTACTTGGCCAGAGCATCTACTAGTAACGGAGAGCATGCAAGATCATAAATAACACATAAGCATAACTTCGATAATCAACATAACAAGTATTCTCTATTCATCGGATCCCAACAAACGCAACATATAGAATTACATATAGATGATCTTGATCATGATAGGCAGCTCACAAGATCCGACAATGATAGCACAATGGGGAGAAGACAACCATCTAGCTACTGCTATGGACCCATAGTCCAGGGGTAGACTACTCACTCATCACTCCGGAGGCGACCATGGCGGTGTAGAGTCCTCCGGGAGATGATTCCCCTCTCCGGCAGGGTGCCGGAGGCGATCTCCTGGACCCCCGAGATGGGATCGGCGGCGACGGCGTCTCAGTAAGGTTTTCCGTATCGTGGCTCTCGGTACTGGGGGTTTCGTCACGGAGGCTTTAAGTAGGCGGAAGGGCAAGTCGAGAGGGGGCACAGGGGCCCCAGATGACAGGGCGGCGCGGCCAAGGGGGGGGCCGCGCCGCCTAGGGTTTGGCTCCCCTGTGGCCCCACTTCGTTTCGTCTTCGGTCTTCTGGAAGCTTCGTGAGAAAATAGGCCTCTGGGCTTTTATTTCGTCCAATTCCGAGAATATTTCTTTACTAGGATTTCTGAAACCAAAAACAGCAGAAAACGAGCAATCGGCACTTCGGCATCTTGTTAATAGGTTAGTTCCAGAAAATGCACGAATATGACATAAAGTGTGCATAAAACATGTAGATAACATCAATAATGTGGCATGGAACACAAGAAATTATCGATACGTTGGAGACGTATCATTCCTCCGGCAACTCATTAGGGGGAGGCTTCCGTCTGCGGAACAGGTGGCCAAGACACATGGTCCTTCTGACGGGAGTTGTGCGATGTGTGGAGTCTTGGAGGATTGCGACCATATCTTTTTCAATTGCCACCTCGCGAAGTTCTTATGCGCAGGAGTTAGGGAACTCCTCTCATGCAATTGGAATCCAACAGGGGTCGGCGATTTCATCGCCTTAGTGCAAGGCCTGTCGGGACCCTTACGTAGGTTAGCTTGGTATGCCTTTGCGGCGCTAGGTTGGACGCTTTGGAATGCACGCAAACAAGCTAGCTCTAGAGGGGAAGGTCATTGCTCATTCGGCTGAAGCTCTATTCTTGATGTCTTTACACATGCAGAGCTGGAGGGTACTGGTCAGACAGCGGGACCGGGGCCTACTGGACGAGGCGCTGGGAGAGCTTAGGCGGCTACATGCGAGGACGAGGACGACAGCGACATACCAGGCGTCATAGTGATCTATCTTTTTTTCCTTTTCCTTGTATGATGTGCCTTAGTGGCGTGTGTCCGGATGTGTGTCAGTGTGGATGTTGGTGGGATCGGTCTCAGACTTGTTGTTGTATCGTTTGACTCTGCCATGAGGACTTTATATATAAAGCCGGGCCGTGGGCCTTATGTTTAAAAAAAAGTGGCGGCTAGATTGGCCGCGGTGGAAGCTTGCGCGGGCGAGGCAGAAGCACGAGCGGGCACGGCCCTGGTGTGAAATCAAAGGCCGCGAAGAAGCGTTTGAACGTAGCGCGCCTCCGCGACTCGTACTGGTACACGAAGTACGCGTTGGCGCCGTGGCCTGCGTTCTATCGGTGGGATTCGAGCTTCTCCCGCATCCCCGCCTTCGCCGACATCTGCTCTGCTTCCTCCGTCTCCTCTGAGTCGACTTCGCGCCCGCAACCGCAGCTGGTGAAGATGGAGGTCGAGGACGCGCCCTCCTTTTCTCCCGGCAACTACGTCGAGAACGCGGAGCTCGCGTGGATCCTCCCCAGGCTCGAGGACGCTGCCAACTTCGCGTCCGGTGACTTCGTCGACGACCATCACCTCCCCACCGTCCTCGGGCTCATGTGGGAGACAAGGTGTCTCGAAGCGGAGAAGGCGAAGGAGTGGCGCATGGTGGCGAAGAAGTAGGGGAAAGTTTACTGCAACCTCAGAGCGAAGCCACTGCCACATCGCCGTCCGCTTCACCGCCACGGCAAGAGGCTCCGGTGAGCATCCCGGAGCTGAATTTTAGTATGTAGTTTGCCGTGGCGACTTCCTTAGATTTAGGTCGAATTTTATGCAAATTTGAGTCGCTTTTGTACGTACGCACAGATCAATTGTCGAATAGAACAATGTATGTTCCGTCTCTTATGAGATTTAATTTTAAATTTATAGTACGCCAATGTCTTCCAATCCTCAGATCGCGATTTCTGCAGGCTCCAAACAAATATACGCGGTTTACTGTTTGAGGGTCTTGCTACAGATGCTACAGCGTGACTTTGCTGTGTGAAGTCACCGAAGCCGAGTCCGCTGCCTGGGATCTGTTCCGTCCGAGCTCGCGTGCGCCGCCGGCCACCTCCTCGGCTCCTCCTTCCCTCCGCCGCCGTTGCCGGAGATGGAGGCGTCGGCGTACAAGTTCGGACCCTACACGATCGATGCGAGGGGGGTCTTCCACGCCACGGCCCTCTCCTACGCCATGGTCAACCTCCGCCCTGTCCTCCCTGGTAATATCTATGCTTGTCCCCCTTTCCCTTGCCTAGTTTCTAGTGTTCAATTTATTGTGTCCACCACGAGTCCTCCACCTCTAGCTCAGTAGATTTCACGGAATAGATAAGAAATCACTCATTAGCTTTCCAGCACTAGCACAATTTTGTAGTTACAATTTCTCTTAACAAACTCTATGGTGAAGTGGAGTGACTATCGGTAACCCTGCCTTAATTTCTTCCTCTTCCATGTAAGCACCATATCACTAATAATTATGTTTGCCATATATTCCTTGCACAATTACTAGGGGCAGCTTCGGCACAACATTCAAACCTCGAAAGTGTGGTACTTCCTCTGGTTCAAAATAATTGCCGAAAAATGAATGTACCTAGACATGTTTTAGTGCGTAGATACATCCATTTTTGAGCAATTATTTTAAACCGAGGGAGTATTAATATTGTACATATTGTTAGTATAGCAGTCACTTGTGATCACGACTTTATACATTGCACATATAATATTTGTGATATTCTTTATTAAGAGGTCTCAATCTTACTCTGCAGGTCATATCCTTTATTTCGACAAAGTCATCACTGAGATTTACAATTAAATGCTAATTGCATTCCTTGATTGACTGTACATAAACTTTGGTACTCGCTTATTTTGAAAGCTGTCCATGGTCCAAAGTCCAAACACATACAGTAGAAACCAAAGATCAGACTCAAAAAATGAAAATTATATGGTCTATACCCCTCTTTCAGTTTCCACAGATATGTAAATTGCATGGCTAGTGGAAATATGAATATCAAGCATGTCAAGAGAATTATCCTAGAGTTATATATCCATAAAAGTGAATGGTTCATTTAAACTATGGTTAATCATCTCTTGTTGGAACCGTTTTTATTGCTGGTAGGCTGATTACATCGCAGTTTGAAATATTGTCTTTACTTTTGTGTTTCATCACTTTATGCACAACTAGTTCACCCAAAAGATTTGCTTCTCGATAAAAGGTGGGAAATGTGTAATACAACAATTACAATTAGATACATCTACCTATGGTATATATCTTTCACTACAGATAGTTATCCACTGCCCCCTTTCTGTCGTGTGGTTCACACATTTCATAGTTGAAACAGTAAAATATCTACTTACATTTTAATGTTTGGTTTTACATAATTTTTTCCTTGACAAAACATACATGTCCTTGTGTGCCCCAAGCGTGAAGTGAAACGTTTTGCTGATCTAAGTACTGACGAGACTATTGATTTATGGGTCACTGCAAAGGAAGTTGGTGTACGGCTTGAGCAATGCCACCAAGCATCTTCTCTTACATTTACAATTCAGGTAACCTCTCTCTCTATATGTCATGAATAGCTTATGCTTTCAAAATTATATAATTAGTTCATCCAACTTTAAAGGGCATGCTTCGTTGATTTTGCTATTGGGATCCAGAACAAAATAGATCAACTTAATCACCCAAATTACGCTTACGCTGCCAGTCTGCCATATCTGCCCTTTAGTCTTTTATTACACCAAACTTGATGTTGAGTTGATTATCTTGTCCACATTTACCTTAGCCTGTGGAGGAAAAAAATGGATTTCCTTATTGATAGCATTTTGTACAGGATGGCCCTCAATCTGGCCAAACAGTTCCGCACGTCCACATCCATGTGATCCCGAGGAAGAAAGGAGATTTTGAAAATAATGATGAAATATATGATGCGGTTCGTTGACCCTATCTTGCATCTATATAATTTCGTATAATATGTTTCACTATGTCTTACCATTTTCTTTTGTAATAGATTGATGTGAGAGAAAAAGAATTGAAAGAAAAGCTTGATCTGGACATCGAAAGAAAAGACAGAACCATGGAAGAAATGAGTCATGAGGCCAGCAAGTACCGTGCTCTTTTCTCCTAGACGTATTTCATAGAAACTATTCTGTAACTTCCCTGAAATAAAACGTATAGGAATGTTTTTCTGCAATATAGCAGTAAATAATTTATTTCCACATGGTGATGTGCAGTCTAAACTAATGAGTCTAATGTTGTGGGTTACTTGTATGCTATGTGGGATAACAGTTTTCTCTTGGAAGATATATATTTTTACGGCTTACATGTTCTGTTTATTTCGGTCTGTACTGAATGGATACCTTTTTTAGGTTAGACAGTCATAACTTGTTGCCTTACGGATATTGATGGTCCATTGATGCTGAGCAGGCATGAAAAAAGGCAAAGGCTTGAAGCCTTAAATCATTTGGTAGTTTGCAAGTCTCTGAATCCTGCAAGAATGCGGAAAAAGTATTCTTACTACAATTTACAGTAGAGTATTTATTCATGAGATACACAAGCTAGTGGCTAGGTATTTAACAGAAATTATATTAAGTATTATACTTTCCATTGCTTGATAAGTAATAGCTTTCTAGGCATGGAGCATTAGCTGTTTTGCTTGTTGACCCGGAAGCATTATTTGTTCTACGTTTTGTGATTATGCCACAAATAATGAAGTCGGCTGGTATCAGTGGTAACAATAAGTACAGACAACAAATCTAGCGTGGTAGTGTCTAATGTAATCTTTGAAAATGTGGAAGACATTGAACTAGGACTCCTGCAGATTTATGCTAACGGTATACAAAGAGTTTCACTTGTAAACTGGCTTCCCAAATCAATATCAACTAACTGGAAGCATAATTATTTTCAGATTGCATCTTGGCTTCACATTCCCCATACTATTATTAAGTGGACAAAAGGCAATTTTTCTTGATATTACTTGGGAAAGCGCATTAAGGGGTTTATAATGCACCTACCCATAGTTTATTTAGGTAGGAAAAGCCTGCCCCGTTTTAAAGCCTAAGAAAAATCGCAGCTTAGCTGATAGTTTGCACAACGTTGTCAAAACAGAATTCCTATACTCAGTTCAACATATTCTTGATAGGGACTGGAAGAGTTGTATGTGGTTTCTTTGCTGATGGACCAAAGTTTTATTCCCCAAGACAACTAAACATTTTCAGTCTGTGCTTTGGCCGAAAGTGGACTCTTCATGTAATAAAGTGTTTACAACATTTTATTTCCCATGAAATATTGTGGCAGCAAGCTTCTTTGTGGTGGACAAACTAGAAACCTTCTTGAACAATAATAGGAGTACCATTTCTAGGGTATTTAAAGGACAATACTTGGGGTTTGTTTACGTGTTACCGAAGATAGCCGGTAATTAGAGTTGAATCTCCTTTTGCAAATTTCCTTCTGGACTGTGCACAACTTTTTATCTCTTTCATCTTTTGCATATTCCGCCTTTGTAGTTTGTGCCGCTTTGGGAGTGAGGATTTTGTGCTCCCGAGCTCCAGTGCTCCTGCTGTTTTAAAAAATTCAAAATTATGTTTTTTCGAGTTTTAAAAAAATTGAAAAAATATCTGCAAGTAGGCCGTGATTTATGACACAAACGTGCAAGATATCAAATTCAAATACTATGTATACTGAGCTGTACAAAAATAACAAATGTCTAGATCTGTAGAAGTATGTTTTCAAATCCCCAATTTTTATCATATTTGTCATTTTTGTGGATCCCAGAATACAAAGAAATTCTTGTCGAGATTTTACATGCCTATGGGAGACAACATTAGCTATGTACAGAAATAATTTCAGATTTTTTTTAAACCTAGAAAATGTAGTTTTTATTTTTTTTAATACGGCGAGAGCACTGGAGCTCGGGAGCAAATAGCGCTTTCCGCCGCTTTGGTCACTTTCATCTTCTGCATTATGCCTGGTGGTATACCAAGAGGACTTTTGTTCTTGTAGCAACAAAAAGATGACTTTTATCTCAATGGATGCCCCTGGCTGGATGCCATCGATGGACGTGATAGGATGCCCCTGAGAAGAACAGAATAATTCTGCCTTGTGTCTGTGTATAATGCCCTGGATTGCAATTGGGTACATCTGCTGGTGGCTCTGCCAAAGTGCCAAGTGGTGAGTGGATGCGTTGCCTCTGTACTAGGTAAGCCACGCCAAGTAATTTTCTGTCCGTCGATCGTAGTCGTGTGTCCTGCACTACTTGCCAATGTCAACAACTAGTATGTCTCCTTGGTGCAGCTGTTTGGCAAGTGTTCGCTGGGTTGCCCCAACATGCTGGGCAAGAGCAACTATTTGGCTTATTTTCCGAGTTTCGGTATCCACTAAATCCAACTGAATTCCTCCACTGGAATACTCATCCTGAGGTCACACACATTCTAGGGTCCATTCTCTGACAGTTCTAGGGTCCATCCAATGAAGGACAAATAATTCTCTCGACTGATGCAAGTGTTGACTGCTACTAGTATTGGAGTACTGCGAAGAGCACACCATCGGCGCGTACGGCCTTCGGCAGATCCGGTCCATGACGACAACGATGGCCATGACCGTCGCGGCGTCAACCAGGCTGAACACGTCGTCGCCGAGAGAGACCGGCCTAGACGACGCCGTAGACGTACGGCGCACCGGATTTCTTCCTGGATATCCGCGCCGCCTCGTGGCCGTCGCTGCCGGTGATCTTGCCGGGAGGAGGAGGAGGCTGAGCCGGCAGTCCCAGCTGAAACCGTTTCAACCTAATTAACCCGGTGCTATCCACCCCCACACCCACACGAACCCGCCCCAGTCCCAGCCTAGCTGACGAATAAATTCTTTGCACAGCCGGCCAGCCGCTCGTCTATCCTGATCGCGTCGGTATAAATTCTATGCCGTGCAAAAGCTATGATGCATGCAGGCTTCACGGTAGGACGACCGACGCGTAGCACGTCCCAAAGTGAATCTTGATTCTTGACCTGACCTTCTGCTCCTCTCGTCAGCTTCCTCTCCGATTCCTTGCAGCCTATTTATACCCCGATCCGGTTGTGATCTTCCATTCCCCATGTGCGGGACATCACACCATCGCTGTGGTTCGTCGCCTTCCCGCCTCCGCTCGCCGTCGCAACCGCCGCCTAACCCGCCACCCATCGCCGCCCTCCTCCTGTCTCGGCCGCCAGGTCGACGCTGCCTTCCCCGCACCACCAAGGTATTGTTTCTGCTTTTTTTTATGTTGCCTGCTGCTGTATCTTTGCTCACCACCAGATGCTGCGGTATGCTCAGCTGTGAATTTTCTCTGTTAGAGCATCTCCGCTCATGACCTCCATACGACCGTCGGGCGCCTGACCGTATGAGGGTGCCGGCGCGTAACCCCTAAATAGGAGGCACCGGTTTCTAGCCGCATCCCCAAATTCGAAAGTTAAAAACATACGCTGATTAGATTTCGCGCCCACAAAAGGATCACTGTCTCGATGAAACACATTGTTGCAAATGGCAACTCTCGACGAACACATCATCGCAAATCGTGGTATAGAAATGTCTTGCGAACCAAGAAAAAGGGGGGGGCACGTAGGCCGGTCGGCATAGCAGGAATCAAGCAATTTCCTCAACCAGGGAATCGGGGACGATGGTGGGCGTCGTCGGTGTAGCGATCGGCGGTGGCGGTGAGGCAGTCGACGGGGGAGCGTCAGTGGCCGGTGGAGTAGTAGCCGTTGCTGGAGTCGCGGTGCTGGGCTGGGGCGCGGGTGGAGCTCGACTCTCGGCTAGGATTGTGGCGCGTCTGCGCGGCGCACCACGCCTTGACGTCGTCGTCCATGCCGCTGGTGTCGACGAGCAGGAACGCCAGGTCCGTCTTCCTTTTCTTGGCGACGATGTTGGCCTTGATCAGGTCAAGCTTGATGTCCTGTCTCTCCATGACCGACGCCCACATTGTCGATGCTCACTGTCTTCCATGCCTCGGCGAGGCACTCGTCCTCCCTCGAGCTCCACTTTTGCCCACGCCCGCCGGTCTTCTTCTTTGGGTCTGCCATGGTAGCACCCGATGCGGTGACGACCTTCTTTTTCTTGCCTTTGGGGTCGGCGACGGACATCACGATCTCTTCGGGAGCCTTGGCGTATGTGTATACGTCGTTCTCCCACCCAACGTGGTACCGTCGATGATCATGTCCTCCATGATGGCGTCGTCGGGCATAGCGCCGAATGGCGCTTGCGCGCTACTGCTCGCGGCGAACTGTTGGTAGCCGGGGTGAGGGCCGGGGTGAGGAGGAGGTCCGCCTCCATTGTAGAGAGTGAGCCGGAGCTCAAGTGATCCGGCTAGCATGTGCAGGTCGCCGGCGGTGAAAGTGTTTGGGGCGGCGAAGGTGTTTGAGGTGGAGAAGGTGTTGGGGTTAAACCAACCGAGCGGGTCAAAATCGTGGCAGCTCGGCGAGAAGCAGGACAAGTGGGGTGGGTTACCTTGGGCGTCATGGAACAAAGGCGAAGGCGACGCGGTGGATGGTGATGGCGAGGAGACGCTGCCCTGGCTGCCACTCCACGCGGCGATGACGAACGGATGCGCCGGGGTGTGGGGTGCCGCCATGGCAGCGGCCCGTTCCATCAGCTTCTCCTCCTTCGCCGCCGCTACCGCAACCCTCTTCGCCTTCAGCTTCACCTCCCTCGAGCAGCGGCTGACGTTCTCCATCACCCGCCGCTGGATGTCGAACGCCCACTCGGCGTTGGTCACCCCCGGCGGCCTCTCCTTAACGACGGGTGCCCGCACCTTCTTCTTCTTCGCGGGACCAGGCTTGGCGGTGAGGGCGTCCGGCGCCGACGTGCGTGGAGCGACGTACTGCCCCGTCTTATCACATGGATGGAAGGCGGAGCAAGGGGATGGCTAGTGTGGCTTGCGCGGGTGAAATAGCGGGAATTGGCCGAGGGAGAAGGGGAACGGGGTGGTATGGCTCCAAGAATGGTGGGAAAGCTAATGATTTTGGGGGAAACTAGCCATGTCGGCCACAGAGCTGGCCCGCGCTTGTTTTTAGCGTCGTCCGGCGCCCTGATAGCCACCCGCTGGATTGGGTTCGGCCTAGGGGCGCCGGATGAAAATACGCGCCACGCCGGCGCGAAAACATTTTTGGGGTGGGTGGTTGAGGGAGCATTTTGGCGCCGGCGCCCCTATTTTCGTATTGGGGTGGGCTATAGGAAGGGCGAGTGGAGATGTTCTTAGTATTTTTTTTTTATTTTGTCTGCTGCTTGTGTATGCTTACTGCTGATGATAACCCGTTGTTTTAGTGCTATGATCAGACGCTTCAACTTTCATCTGTAACTTTGTCTCCTTTTTTGAAGACTAGTTATCCACATGAATCATGTCTTTATTTGGATGTAGTTTTTCAGCTTTAACATACACCGGCTGATGGAAACAGCCTGTGTGTTTTGCTTTGGTTTGATTTTCTTAAGTTTTCCCTGAGAATCAACTGTGTGGAAGTGCATAGTTTTGTTAAGAGTGTGTCAATTAGGAAGTCAATTTTAACTATAACTTCCACAGTTTTGGTGCAAGTACATGCAATTGGAAGTGAACTGTACCAGCCTACCACGGGATAGAAAAACGGTAGAAATTTTGAGACAATTTTGCATGTACATCTACAGTCTGCTATAATTTTGCTTAGGTGGTTGGGAAAGTAACCTGGTGTGCTATTTAAATCCCATCTTTGCTTAAATAGAAGGTCGGTAATTGTCGGGTGAGCAGGCCGTATTACTTCCTAACTAGCTACTAGGCACAAAGTAGCCACACCCATTTGTAAATATAAGATTGTTGTGTCATCTTTTGGACTTGTGCATCTGGGTAATTTTTCACTGTTTTCATCATGGCTAGTCTCCCTGTTCATGTTTCTCATGTATTAATTGTGTGAACTTTTATGTTTAAGGTTTGAAGAAATCATGCAAGGACATGAGGGGCATGAACTCAGGCGAAATACAATTTCTAACCTTAAAAAAGATCCACAATTCAACTTTAGTGCTGTTTTTACCTATTATCTTGCCTTTTCGGGCAAGTTGGTACGGACTATTACATTACAAACAAACACAGATATGGAACCATTGATGGGTACGTGAAGGATATTGTACATATTTGTCAGTATTATCATATCCATCGATGTGTTTATATCGGACATTCTATTTCTGGTATGATTGGCATTGTAGGTTCTAGTCGCCATAGTGATATTTTTTACCAACTCATTCTTATTGTTACTGCCCCTTGGTAAGTAACAAATATACATATTTCCCAGTAGTATAAATATCATGCAATTATAAATATTGTGTACTTATCCTATTCTTTTATACAATGCAGCTATATAGATAGACCTAAATACAAGATATCATATTAAAGGAAAAAGGAAAAACAGAGCCTTGAACTCATGGAAGTAGATTTCAAAACGTTTGTGAAAGAGTATATCAAGATTGCGCTTCCTAAAGCTGAATAGAAGTTCACCACTAACTGAACAGCATGGTCTGCAATATGGCGCCAAGTGTCGCTATATCAGTTACGTCGATGATATTCAGTATAGACCTGCGAGCCATGTTACAACATGTAATAACACCATGCAGAATAATATCAATATATTCAAATAATATTGCTTCTAGGTTTCCACAGAATTAAATGTTCACACACATGAACCAATGCTAGTGTCAAACTAGCAAAGATCAACATTAAGGAGCACTTTCCACATCTAACAAAAGCAAATATGGTTGCAGAAATTTGCTCGGCAACCATATTTGCTTTTGTTAGATGTGGAAAGTGCCCCTTAGTATTGATCTTTGCTAGTTTGACAATAGCATTGTTCATGTGTGTGAACATGTAATTATGTGGAAACCTAGAAGCAATAGTATTTGAACATGTTGATATTATTCTGCATGGTTTTATGACATGCTGTAATATGCCCCGCAGGTCTGTACTGAATATCATCGACGCAGCTGATATAGCGATACTTGGCGTCATGTTGCAGACCATGCTGTTCAGTTTGGTGGTGAACTTCTATTCGGCTTTTGGAAGCGCAATCTCGGTACACCCTTCCACAAACATTTTGAAATCTACTTCCATGAGTTCAAGGCTCTTTTTTTTTTTTCCTTTTTCCTTGAATATGCTATCTTGTGTTTAGGTCTATCTACATATAGCTTCATTGTATAAAAGAATAGGATAAGTACACAATATTTATAATTGTATGATATTTATATTGTTGGGAAAGATGTATATTTGTTATTTACCAAGAGGCAGTACCGATAAGAATGAGTTGGTAAAAAAGATCAGTATGACGACTGGAACCTACAATGCCAATCATACCAGAAATAGAATGTCTGACATAAACACATCGATGGATATGATAATACTAAAAAATATGTACAATATCCTTCACGTACCCATGAATGGTTTCATATATGTGTTTGTTTGTAATGTAATAGTACCAACTTTGCTCGAAAAGGCAAGATCATAGGTAAGAAGGGCACTAAAGTTGAACCGTGGATCTTTTTTCAAGTTAGAAAAACCGGTAAGACCCCCACCCCCAAACCCAGGCCCGCACCCAACCCGCTCGAGTACTCTCTCTCTCCCGAATCATCTCCCATCTTCCTCCCGAGAAGGCGCTCTCCTACACGCTAGGGTATCGAGCCGCCGCCCTTCATCGCTCCGGCCGCCGCCCCGCGTAGCTCCGGCGGCCGCTCCGAACACATCTGGCTGCAAACTTCCACCTTGCATCTTCTCTCTTGACCTGCTTTTCCGAGGTACCCCGAGCTTCCTCCTAGCCCACCCCCTCCCACATGTCGCCGAGCGGATTGGAGCGGCTAATGGGGAGGGAGGCATCACGGCCGCGTGGCTGGGTGGTTTCTCTTCGTTGTTGGGTTTGTGCTGAGGATGGACGACCCCCTTCCCCGACCTTGATCTCAAGTGATGGAGAAACACGACTTTCCATCTACCTGCCGGCGTCCCTCGGCCTTCGTACTTCCCCCCTCCATCCAGGACAGTCGATCCTTGCCTTGCAGGTACAGTTTGCCTATTATTTTGCATAAATCAGATGGCTTAATTTTTCTTTCGACGGTATAGTTATAAACTATTGACTTATTGTTTTGTGATACTTGTGTTGCTTTTGTAGCTGATTGTGAGTCCAGGGCAACCATTACTGATGGCAAGTCCATTGCAATGGACAGAAGGCTAGCTACAGATTTCTGAATAAGTTCATCATGTGAAAAATGCACTAGACATGTTCGAGGTCTGACTGTCCTATTGTTAGGCGATAGAAGAGACTCTTAGTCCTATATGAGATTCAAAGTAAATGGGTGTGACGAAGTTGGGATAAAATCTTTGTTGGCCGAGTTGCCTGGGAATTGATAGAAGATGAGGTGGTGGATTAGGTGTCGAGAATCAATGAAGATACGTCATTTCATGGCATCCTTGTCCAGCTGCAAGTATTGCATTTTATTTTGGTTGCTGCCCTTAAAAAGCATGATGTTTTTTTAGGTCGTATATTGATATCATGAAAACCTTTTCATGTACACATACTACATTATTGTTATGATGACTGAATAATGCAAAACACTCACATTTACATGGTAATAACTAGAAAAATTTGTATTTTATCTGAGTTCTCATTTTTATGTAAAGATTTAGCTTACTTCATATCTATGCTTATATATTGTACACCATCAAGCCTCCATCTTATTCTATGATTTTGTGTAAATCAGCATATGGAGGAGCTGCAAAAGCTTGCCTAGAGTTATTGCTCCAATATGGGATTGTTCTCATCCGAAAAACTAACAGAGGGCAATTCTTACCAAAACTTACATGGTTTGCAGTGTCACATGTTCGCCACAGGTCCATGTGTTGTGTTGATACCAATGAAAGTTAGCACTAATTTTTGGAGCATGTATATGAGCCGCTGGTCTACAAGTTACGCATAATAACTGTAAAGAGATGAACTTGCAAATGTAGGGATGGCACTCCGGTGACATGTGTATTGTCCTTTACAGCAAAGTACTCTTGGTATGTGCTTCAGTTGTTGTGTCAGTATAGGATTATAGATTTTATCACGGCTGTAGATTATCTAGCCTATCTAGGATTTTATGTTGCAACCTTTAGGCAATTCAGGTTGGTAGTGACTAATATAGTGTTCAATTTTGATTAGTTAGGATACATTATCCCAGGAAATTATACGTAGTGAATCTGGATTGCAGATTGGAACTGAAGCTAAAATTCTTCTACTGGTTTGTAACTTCTTTCTGTCCACACTTTGACAGTTATATGCCTTTCGATCTTTGGACAAATCTGTCTGCACCTTTGACAATTATTGAGTGCCCAGGACCCATAATTATCAATGCACATAGCATCTTCCCTTGGCTATTGGCGATAATTCTGACACCTGGTATCACCCAAAATGCAAATGAAAACTCTAGATTGTCTTATGTAACATAGAGAATGAGCACTCCTTCTAATGCAAGCTTGGTTCCACAGATTGCTAACATGGATACCTTTATGTTAGGTACATATAGTTTTACTGATATTATGGTCATATCACATCCTTGAGTATGCGTGCCTTACCTTGAAATTATTTTTTAGGAAAATCAACCAACCATGTTACAACCATAGGTAGCCACAAGCAACATGGCTGATAATAACAGATTAAGTTTGCTACTCTTCATTTGCCAGATAAGAATCAATGCTAATAATTTAGCGTGCCATTTAAGTTTGCGATATAGTCACTGGAAGCTTGAGTAAATCATGATATCTTAGGCTCTGTATGTGCACTCATTTGACTTTGTATGTTCACTCATTTTGGTTTGTCCTGTAGGAAATAATTGATTAGTATGTATCCATCAAGATTTTTTTCGTTTTCTCCTTACATGGAGCACTATAGTTTTATGCTAAAGATAGCCATGTGGAGCTGAAAATCCGTAGTTGCGAATCGAGCTTGATGTTCATATTAATTATATAGTTTTACAAGTATTTGTGATGTCTTAATCTGGAAAATACATGTGTGATGTTTCAAGTTGATGTACAACTGTAAAAGTAAAGCATGGAATCCATTCCCTTAGTTTTCCCCTTCTTGGGCGTTCAAGTATCTAGGGAAATCTTGTACGGTATATATGAAATAGTCACATTTTATATATCTTGATTGTTCTAACTCAAGGCTTGTGCTTATTAGGGAAACCTGCTATTTTTCACAAGCCACAACATGTTCTGATTTGTTACGATGAAAGGAATCTTATGGAAACGTGTGATAGTAATTTTCTACTTTGCGGTTAGGCCAGGAGATGAATTCCTACAATGGCCAGTTCTTTATGAACAAGATGAAGGTATACATTGATCTTTTACACAGTATACATTGTCGGTAGGAATTTGTATATGAGTATTGCTCATGTTTATGCAACAACCGAAGTTTCCCCATATCACTATATCATTGGCCCGTTCAGCAAGCCTTCTAGGTAGATCATTTTGATGTACACAAACTTGCAAATTAGTATGACCTGAATAAAATATCTTAAGTAGTTCCTAAGCGGAGAATTATCAACCTCTTCGGGATTACATAAATTTTTGGACCCACATGCTGAAGCAAGCTGGGCTACTTTATTTTTGGATTTTAGTAAATTTTATTGATAAAGTTAACTAAACATTATCTGGAAACTCATTATGTGTATATATCGGGCATGCTGGCTAATGCATGATTATGTGGCATCACGTGAATGTAAGGATGACTTATCTGCTTGAAAGACCGGAAAATATAGTTAGCGGGACTAATTTATGATAATGTAGGACTAGAAGTTCCATTTTATTTTCCGCATTGCCAATTGAGTTCACATAACTTTAGTTCTTTTGCCGCTAAAGTACTTACTGGTGTTAATGTTATCCTGAAGGTGTAAGGGTGTTATCTTTTGCATGCTATGGGTTAAGTTTGTTGCATGAGAAAAGTTCTAATAAGACTCGCATGATTATTATTCTGCTTGCAATTTGCAGTATATAGGGTGGCACACAGGAAAGATGCATGAAAGTTGGTTCAGCATTGACTTTAGCTCAGTGATAGTAAATGTCATATTATTTAGCATCTTCAGAAGTTAGCTGTTATGCCTTGCCCACGGCCGGTGGCAAGAGAGAAGGGATTTCCTTCTTAATTCTTGCTTGATTAGATTGATACATCTCCTCTCCATATATAGAGAGGTTTACTTGACTCCCAAGCAAGGCTTACTTGACCCCTAAGCAAACCATAAGACTAACGGGCCCAGGCCCATGACGTCTTCTAACACTACACCCCACCTGGACACGAGCTGCAACTTAAACAAACCATGACTCGACGTAACACAACCCTAACACCTAAAAACGAGCCTTTTACATCTCGGCTTGTTTTATTACTCTCAACCTGAAATAGACTGGGACGCTTTATTGTTGACCCCTGAACATAAAGTCGACCCCATCCGCCCGTTGGACGTGCACCTGTACAACCACCTGGATCCCATGGAAACCAGCGGGACAAAAGGAGCCCGCGCGGCGGCCGGCGGCGGAATGTAGTGGTGCTACGCGGTGCGCTCCTGTCGGTGACACCATGCCTTCTCCCCGCCGGATGACTGTCGATGGCGCAGACTTTGAGGTCGCTGCCCGCGGGAAAAACTGCATGTTCGCCGCCCGTGGGGGAAACCGCAAGCCCAAGATCCCCAACGCAGCGGACGAGATCGAGGTCCCTTGCGCAACGAAGCGCAACTTGGAGGAGCTGCAGCAGCAGATCACGCATCTCCCGCACACGCCGACGCACTAGGAGGCCGCGCGCAGCAGCCTGCAGCCTCACCGCCGCCGACACGTGGCGGATAGCGATTCAAGCCGGAAGCGGTGACGGCGACGGAGGGAAACGGACCTGGTGGAAGGGCATCCCGGGCGGTGTCGATGTAGAGCCCGGGGCCAAGGTCGCTCCCACACCGCCGAAAGGCAGGGACGGCGTCGGTGGCGGCAGCAGCCGCTGCTGCGGTGTTGGTGGCGACGGCAGCTGGCTGCTGTCGTTGCAGCTGCCCACCGAACGGCGGGATAGCGTCGGTGAGGACAACAGCCTGCAGCGGCGGCGTTGGTGGCGGCGGCAGCCGCTGTTGCTGCCGCAGCGTCCCGGTGGGGAAGAAGGCGGCCGGCTGGCCGGAGAAGAGGGACCCCGGCGCCGAGGAGATGGTGGACAGCTGCAGCGGGGACTGCAGCAGCCCGGCGTCGGATGGCGGCGACGACAGCAACAGCGTCGGCTGCAGCGGCCCGGTGATCGCGGCGGAGGCCGCCTGGTGCGTCGGCTGCCACGACAGCAGCACCGCCGGCGGCGGAGGCCCGTAGGGGCCAGCCAAGTAGAGGTGGATCTCCTGGACCGCGGTGGCGAGATCGCGGAGGGCTGCGGTGATCTCCGCCAGGGAGAGAACGACGGGGACGTCGGATTGCAGCGGCGGTGGGTGGGAAGAACTCGGTGGAGGGCTGGACATGATCGAACCCGGGAAGACTGATACCAAGTGTTATGGTGCTAGAGGGCCGGCCGGGGGCCTTGCCCACGGCCGGTGGCAAGAGAGAAGGGATTTCCTTCTTAGTTCTTGCTTGATTAGATCGATACATCTTCTCTCCATATATAGAGAGGTTTACTTGACTCCCAAGCAAGGCTTACTTGACCCCTAAGCAAACCCTAAGACTAATGGGCCCAGGCCCATGACGTACTGATGACCCACAAGTATAGGAGATCGCAACAGTCTTCGAGGGAAGTATTACCCAATTTATTGATTCGACACAAGGGGAGACAAAGAACACTTGAAAGCCTTAACAGCGGAGTTGTCAATTCAGCTGCACCTGGAAACAGACTTGCTCGCAAGAGTTTATCGAGTAGTAATAGTTTTATAGTAGTGAAAGTAGAGTGAAATAACAAGAACAGAGTAACAAAGACAGCCCAACAGATACACCAACAGTTATCCAACACTCCCCTCAAGATAGGTGATAAATATCAATCATCCCCATCTTGGCACAGGCAAGATTACACTCCTTCGATCCTAGCCCTTTTGTTAAACAATCTGTCACTTGTTGTCCTGATCTCACATAAGCCAATGAGATAATCCCTGCATCAATCTTTTCTTTAATAAAGAATCTGTCTATCTCCACATGTTTAGTTCGCTCATGCTGGACAGGGTTGTTTGCTATGTTTATGGCAGACATATTATCACGCCACACTTTCAAGCTTCCTTGCCTTAAAATTTTCAGCTCTCTTAGAAGGTTTCGTACCCACAACATTTCACCCAGGCCCTGTGACATAGCTCTATACTACGCCTTCGGTTGTTGATTTCGAGACAACAGATTGTTTCTTACTTCTCCATGACACCAAATTTCCTCCAACAAAAACACAATACCCCGAGGTGGATCTTCGATCATCTAAGCAGCTAGCCCAATCCGCATCACAATATCCATCTACATTTAGGTGTCCATTACTTTTAAACCACAATCCTTTTCCGGAGTGCCCTTCAAGTATCTCAAGATTCTTTGAGCTGCTTCCAAGTGTCCATCCCTCGGATCATGCATATAGCGACTCACTACACTCACTGCAAATGATATATCTAGTCTTGTGTGGCATAAGTATATTAGTCTTCTAACAAGTCTTTGATATTTCTCCTTGTCTATGGGTTCTCCACACTCTGCTGTGATTTTATTATTTTGGTTAATAGGTGTTGAAGCCACTCTGCACCCCAGCATGCCCATATCATCTAAGAGATCCAATGTATACTTTCTTTGAGATAGTGATATCCCTTTTGACGATCTTGCAACTTCTATTCCAAGGAAGTATTTAAGTTTTTCCAAATCTTTCACCTCAAAGGCTTGACTCAAGCATCCTTTCAGTTTTGCGATTTCCGCATCATCATCTCCCGTGATAATAATATCATCAATATACACAACAAGGATAGTGATTTTCTGCTCATAATGTTTGTAAAATACGGTATGGTCTCCATTGCATTGACCATATCCCATGCCACACACCACTTGTCTAAACTATCAAACCAGGCCCGTGGAGATTGTTTGAGACCATATAGAGATTTCTTCAGTCTACATACCTTCCCTTTAGTTTCAGGTCTGACAAATCCTGGTGGCATCTCCATATACACCTCCTCTTGAAGATCACCATGCAGAAATGCATTTTTGACATCAAGTTGATGCAAGGGCCATCCGGAATTTGCTGCACAAGAGTTCAATATTCTGACAGTGCTCATTTTTGCCACTAGTGCAAATGTCTCATCATAGTCAATGTCATAAGTCTGACTATATCCTCTTGCCACAAGTCTTGCCTTATATCTCTCCACTTTTCCTTCGCATTTTGTTTTACATAATAGATCCACTTACAGACCTCATCGTATTCTTTCCTTTAGGGAGATCTATCAACTCCCATGTTTTATTCTTCTTCAAGGCCTCTAATTCTTCCATCATAGCATTGCACCATCTCGGATCCAACCTCGGCTGACTTCCAATCCTTAGGAACAGATACTGATTTGCGGTGAAGCAACAAAAGCCCGAAAAGAGGGTGACAATGCCTCGTAAGAAATATAATTTCCTACGTCATAGTCATCATAACTCGGTCGCTTTGGGGCCCAACATTCCTTATCCCTTTCCTTATTGCAATTGGCAAGTCTAGGCTATTACTTGGACTCGGTCCGAGATTGATTCTCCTCGGCAGAATCTACACTTGTGCTTCCTTGATTTTCATGTCCAATGGGTTGCTCCCCGCTCTCGGTCTTGTTGCTCCTCCAGTGCATCGACTTGTTCCCTTTTTTACTTGTCTTCTATAGTATACAAGTGGATTCTGCAGCCATCTTTGTGTTGGTACGGGTCTAGGTGGTGTAGGTGTACCAGGAATTGCAGGAATCTCCACAACAATAGGAATTTGTTGATGTTGCTGTTGGTCACCATCTTGCTGCTCTTGATCACCACCTTGCTGTTGCTCCCCCATCTTGAGCATCAGCAAGATGGTCAAGCCCCTGGAACAAGCCACTAAGATCACTCTCACCGTCATAAAATGGTTCTGACTCGCGAAACGTAACATCCATGCTTACAAATGTCCTCCTATCAGTGGGACTCCAACACTTGTAACCCTTCTGTCTGGAGGAATAGCCAATAAAGATACATTTGATAGCCCGATGATCTAGCTTGCTAACAGATGGTCTGTGATCCCTTACAAAACATGTACATCCAAAGAGTTTGGGTGGTACAACAAAGTCATTGTTATTTAGAAGGAGTTGGCAAGGAGACTGCATACCTAGAATCTTTGAAGGCATTCTGTTGATCAAATACGTAGCGATCATAACCGCCTCACTCCATAAGAATTTGGGAACATTCATGATAAACATAAGAGATCGAGCCACTTTAAGAATGTGCCTATTCTTCCGCTCAGCAACTCCATTCGGGGAGGAGTGTCAGGACATGAAGTACGGTGCAGTATACCTTGCGAAGATAAGAAAGCAGCAAAAGGTTTGTTGATATATTCGCACCATTATCAGTTCCGATCACTTGCACTCGAACATTGAATTGGTTTTTCACATAGGCACAAAAACTCGAAAACAAGTGAACACTTCATCTTTGTGACGCATAAGATAAATCCAAGTCATTGCTGGAATAGCAGTCAATAAAAGTCACAAAGTACTTCATGCCACTTACTGACACAACAGGACACGTCCATACATCAGAGTGCACTAACACAAATGGGGATACACTTCTGATCCCTCTACTAACATAAGAGGTTTGCGTATGCTTAGCATATTCGCAGGCATCACAACATAATTTGCTTTTGTCCACTCCATTCATTACATCAGGAAAAACTCGAAACATTTTATCAAACGTCATGTGGCCCATTCGACAATGATGAACTAGTGCCATACTTTCCTTTCCTCCAACAATCGCAGCAAGCACGTAACTAGCATCATGCCCCATCTTGTCACGATCTATGTGCCAAAGACCTCTATGCATGGTTGCAGCCCCAATCTTCTTGCTGCTCTCCTTTCCCGAATTAAACACATATATCTATCAACTATTATACGGTAGTCCCGCTGATCAATCAGGGCACTTAGAGATAGCAGATTCATTGGAAAAGCAGGAACATGTAGAACTGATGACAATTTTATGTTGGGTATACATTGCACCGACCCCTCCCCTTTTATAGATTGTGCTGTGCCATCTGCTGTTTGGATAGTGCCTCTATGTGTGGGAGGATACTGAGTATAATAGTCAAACTCACTAATATTCCAGTAACATGTTTGGATGCTCCAGAATCAAGAATCCAATCTGAATTAGCATTATGAGTGGCTATAGAAACACGATCAACATTACCTTCATCTTTGTAGACATATATAGTGAGCAAAGTTCCCAAAGGTTGCTTCATTTTGTCCTTCTTCCTTTGATTGTCCCTGAGAGGTACTGGTAGTTGGCTCTGAAGCTGCTGCCATATGTGCCTTGGGTGATATAGCGTGTTGCTGTCCACCACCCCTGCCATCACCGTTGTCCATATGGTTGTCCACCACCCCTCCATACCGATTCCATATGGCTGTCCACCACCTCTGCCATACTGCTGTCCACCACCTCTTCCATACTGCTGTCCATATGACTGTCCACCACCTCTGCCATCACCTCTTCCTCTGTAGCTTCTTCTCCATGTGTGTATCCTCCTCCCCCCTACTGGTTGTAGCAAAGGAGGTACACTGATGCTTCAAGTGTCCCTTCTGTCCACAAGTATAGCAGTCTCTCATCTCTTGTCTCTCGGTAGTGTAGAAGGTCGGATGAGGGACATAATTGCTTCCCTTTGTCATATTCAGACGCACTTCCTCTCCGGACATAGCTGCAATGGCTTCTTTGAGAGAAGGAGTAGTGGTTTGATGCGAGAAAGCGGCCCTTCTCCCCTCAAAATCTTGATTAAGACCTTTCAAGAACTTCATGACTCGCCGATGTTCAATCCAGCTTGCAAGCAACGACTCACATATTCCCCATGGGCAAGTTCCGGAGGATCAACATGATCTAAATCTCCCCAAAGATGCCGCAACTCAGCCACATATGCCATCACGAGTTTTGTTTCCTTGTTGCAAGTCATGCACTTTGTCCTCAATCTCAGCAATCAACATAATGTTCCGTTTTCCGAATAGAGATTTGATAGGGTGTCCCATACCTCCGAAGCTTTTGTGAGTGCCTCTAAAGAAGCGAGCAATGTTAGGAACCAAAGAGTTAAGCAACCATGCCACAATAAGAGAATTTATGGCATTCCATCGTTTCCATTCCGGATCGCCTTGTCTCATCGGTTCTCAGCCTCCACCACTCACACGTTCATTCAGCCCTTTCGAGTTCAAAATCAGCAGCGCCCTCCTTGACCACCGGAGATAGTTGGCCACTCCTTCCAACTTGATTTCATTCGCCGACAGCTCAAGTTTTTGACCGATGTTGGTATGGGGAACGATTGCTCCCCCTCCAGGAGATCCTCCTCCTCCATCTCCTTTGGTAGTGATAAGTTCTGCCAGCTTCTCCAGAGCCTTGGCCAAATCCCCGTTGTCCCCCATGCTTGACACCAAATTAACCTCTCGGAAACACCAAAGGGCTTACCCGCAGGATGCCCTCTTCATCTCCTTACTCGTCACCGCCTCTCCCCTCCTTCCCGCCGCGCGCAGCCTGCTCCCTTCCTCTTCCTCTTCCTCCTAGCTGCCATAGCGTACTAGGCTTCTAGATCGGCAGCCTTTTCCCGTCGTTGCCCTCACTGCCCCTTGCTCTAATACCATGTGGGCAGAGGTGAGGGCCTAACCTGAGGTAGATGGAGGCTGCAGGGAGGAACTCTCTCAACTTAGGGTTACAGAGATAG
>NC_061512.1:129509078-129539874 GCF_022539505.1 Lolium rigidum
GCGCCGCTTCCCGTCGCCCTCACCTCGGAGGAGATCGCCGGAGCAATCCGCGATCTCACCACTGCTGTCCAGGAGATCCGCCTCTTCCTGGCCGGTCCCTACGGGCCGCCGCCGGCGGCGGCGCTGCTGCCGTGGCAGCCGACGCTGCTGCTGTCGTTGCCGCCACCCGACATCGGGCTGCTGCAGTCCCCGCTGCCGCTGTCCACCATCTCCGGGCCGGGCCCTACCTCGGCGCCGGGGGTCCCTCTTCTCCAGCAGCCGGCCGCCTTTTTCCCCACCGGGATGCTGCAGCAACAGCAGCAGCTGCCGCCGCCACCAACGCCGCTGCAGCTGCTGTCCTCACCGATGCTGTCCCTGTCGTTCGGTGGGCAGCCACGCAGACGGCGGCAGCTGCCGTCGCCACCAACACCGCAGCAGCAGCTGCTGCCACCACCGACGCCGTCCCTACCTTTCGGCGGTGTGGGAGCGACCTTGGCCCCGGGCTCTACATCGACACCGCCCGAGATGCCCTGCCACCAGGTCCGTTTCCCTCCGTCACCGTCACCGCTTCTGGCTTGGATCGCTATCCGCCACGTGTCGGCGGTGGTGAGGCTGCAGGCTGCTGCGCGCGGCCTCCTAGCGCGTCGGCGTGTGCGGGAGATGCGTGATCTGCGGCTGCAGCTCCTCCAAGTTGCGCATCGTTGCGCAACGAACCTCGATCTCGTCCGCTGCGTCGGGGATCTTGGGCGTGCGGTTTGCCCCACGGGCGGCGGACATGCTGTTTTTCCCGCGGGCAGCGACCTCCAAGTCTGCGACATCGACAGTCAGCCGGCGGGGAGAAGACATGGTGTCACCGACAGGAGCGCACCGCGTAGCACCACTGCATTCCGCCGCCGGCCGCCGCGAGGGCTCCCTTGGTCCCGATGGTGTTCTTGGGATCCAGGGGGTTGTAAACGCACAAGTTCGGCGCACGGAGGATTCTTGCCTTATCGTTCGGAGTCAAAAATAAAGAGTCGGAGTCTCATTCGGGTTAGCTTATTTCAGGTCAATACAATAGGCCGAGATGTAAAAGGCTTGTTTTTTAGGCGTTAGGTTTGTATGGGGTCGAATCGTCGTTAGGTTGCAGCTCGAGGACGAGCTGCATGTCCAGGTGGGGTGTAGTGTTAGAGTACGTCATGGGCCTGGGCCCATTAGTCTTAGGGTTTGCTTAGGGGTCAAGTAAGCCTTGCTTGGGAGTCAAGTAAACCTCTCTATATATGGAGAGGAGATGTATCGATCTAATCAAGCAAAGAATTAAGAAGGAAATCCCTTCCCTCTTGCCACCGGCCGTGGGAAAGGCCCCCGGCCGGCCCTCTCGCCATCCCTCTAGCAGCACCATAACATTAGCTGTATGTAATTTCTTTATGTATTCGCAATGCTAACACTGGTAGATCAAAGGATTATGCTTTTGTGAGATCTGGAGATAATAGTGAGCAGACAGATGCCATGAATAAGATGAGTGCGGTGTATTGCTCCTCCTGGCAACTCCATAAAATCTTCAGGGTCATGTTTAGTAAATAAGACACCCAGTCACTCTATACTCAATAATTAATCAATATAATTATACATCCATTTGTATACATGTTCTTTTATTTGCATCTATTCCTTCTGGCTACTTCACGTTTTCTTTTGAGGTAGTATGCAAATTAAATTCACCTAAGATTATCTATATGTCCAGAACATATGATTTTGGATGGCATATTACTTCCGGGGTGAGATTCAGCTCATTTTTAACCATTCATGGGTTTTCCAAGTGAAACTTATTTTTGATAGTTCTCTTGTACTTAGCTTTGTTTGTCACTTTATGGTGGGATCCTAGGTGAATTCATGCAACTTGCTGTCCTCGCGCATAGCTTGCTTCATATGGAGCAACTTCTCAGGTGCTAGGTGTTGATCAAAGGAACATGAGCTGGATATGATTTTTTTTTGCGTCTACCATTGTTGTGTTAACTGTGCAACCTTCTATATGTATGAACACCAATGACTATCGGTGTCCATCTCTTGGGCAAGTTTGCCGGCATCCAATGACACTAGCTGACATGCGGCTTAACTTGCACCAGATAGAGGTGGGGAAACAAGTTGAAGTTGCACCTTGGTGATGAGGTGTATTTGTTGTAGTTGAGGCGATACAATCTGGCTAATGAGATCTTTACTCCTTGATGACATTGAGGATTGAGGGCCTCTGTCAACCGCCTTCTTTCATATGATATGTAAGTTGGTAGTTGTTTACATCGCAATTTGGAGTCGTAGTCAACTACAACTATTTTTGTAAATTCATTTCAAGAGTTGGTCTTTACCGTGGTTCGTGATTGTTCAGTAATTATTGATAATCTGGTATAAACATTTTAGTATTGTATGATTATCGATCCCCTGTTAACACAATTCTGTCCAAACAATCTCATTTGTCCGCATATGACTGGTCTCTAATTACACGCGCCCTAGAGACCTCACAAATCAACCCATCATTTTGCAATTACAACATGTGAGGCAGGCGGCGCAGCGAAGCGCGCTATCTGTCTAGTTCACATTCAGTGCTCTTATGAGTTCATGCCCCTCATGTCCTCATGTCCTTGCATGATTCTCCTACTCTTAAACATGAAAGTTCACACAATTAATACATACATCAGGGAGAAACATGCATAGGAGGCTCTAGCCATGACGAAGACAGTGAAAAATTATCCAGATGCACAAGTCCAAAAGATGACACAACAATCTTATATTTACAAATGGGTGTGGCTACTTTGTGCCTAGTAGCTAGCTAGGAAGTAATAAGGCCTGCTCACCGACAATTACCGAACCTTCTATTTAAGGAAAGTGATCGAGTCCCGCAAAGGGGATTCAAATAGCACCAGGTTCCTTCACTACTGAATGGGGCGAGGTGCCGACGGCCGATCCCTACGCCGATGGCCAAATATCGGGACCGTCGGCGTACGGGCCGGCCAGGCCAGCCCCTCGCAAAACCCCTCGGCGTACGTTAGCCCTCGATGTAGGTGGGCTACGCCGACGGCTTCCCTCGGGGGATTCAAATAGCACCAGGTTCCTTCACTACTGGAATGGGCCGAGGTGCCGACGGCCGATCCCTACGCCGATGGCCAAATATCGGGGCCGTCGGCGTACGGGCCGGCCAGGCCAGCCCCTCGCAAAACCCCTCGGCGTACGTTAGCCCTCGATGTAGGTGGGCTACGCCGACGGCTTCCCTCGGCGCCTCTGTGGCCGTCGGCGTAGGCCTGAGCATGCAGCCTAGCCCAGCCCAGCCAGGCCGTGACGGCCCTGTAACGGCGTCAGGTCTACGCCGAGGGCCACCGTCGGCGTATCCCACCCTTTTTATTTCCTTTTCCCTCCCGCCAGGTGACGTCACAACCAAGGTCTAAGCCAAGGGCCACCGTTGGCATAGCCTAACGCTATTTTTATTTCTTTTTCCTGCCTGATTTCCCGCCAAACTTTTCCGCTCTTTTTTTTAGCAACATTACCGTAGGGGAAGCCCCTACGGTGTAAATTTTATATTAAAGATAAAGCGAAACTGTACAAGCCGATGGTCCAAAGTCCCAAGGAAGAATTTACATCAAGGAGGGAAGAAATGCGCTAGAAAGTAGATCATTATACAAAGATATTCAGAATCCAGTCCACTAGGGGTTGCACCAAAGAGGCCTTCACTCTAAAACGATGTAACATTAAATCTTGTTGGAATCTGACTCTCCAGCGACCAACTGAAGGCTGTTGCCCTTGAAAAATGAGATCATTGCGTTCCTTCCAAATATTCCATGCAACACATGCTACCACCTCCAAGAAACAGGGCCTGTAAAGACAGACTTTGATTGACTGAAGCGTTCTGCGAACTCCAGAGATGTATTCCATATTATTCCGAGTTTCTCCCAACAATGGTGAGCAAATGAGCACTCAAAAAACAAGTGGTCTCTCGATTCAATCAAATCCTCGTCGCACAACACACAATCAGGTCCAGAGTCAAGATACCAATTTTTTTCTAGTCATCAATTCCCTTGTATTTAAACGGTCAAGCATAAGCAGCCAAGTGAACACTTTCAACTTTGGCAAGGCACGTGACTTCCAAATGGCATTCAGAGCAAGATCCTTTGGAAACTGAACAAACAAGAAATTATAGTATTTTGATGCTGTATAGGAAGAACTTCCCCAAACAAATACCCGCTGATCTTGAGCCGTGATATCAACAGGATGGTCTGCTATCAGTTGTGTGACCTGCTGGAATTCTTCATATGCTTCTACAGATAATGGTAACGCAAAACAAGAACTAATTAAGGTTCTGCATGGTAGAGATTTCAGTAATTGACATGTCTTCATCAAGCACATACGAGAAGAGTCTAGGATATTTGTCACACAAGAGTTCACCCTGCCACCAGAAATCTTTCCAAAAAAGGATAGAAGTACCATTTCCCATTGAACATTGTGTTACACTTCTATAATCCTCCACCAAACTGAATATGTCGCGCCACCAAAAGGATCCACGCTTGGACTGGGTGTGAGGGACACGATTTCCATACAAAGACCAGACAAGTTTGATCCAGGGAATATCTTCTTTCATGTAAAATTTATGAAGCTGTTTTATTAACAGTGCCTTGTTATGTAGCTCCAGATTCAAAACTCCCAGTCCACCATGCTTCTTTGGTTTACAAACTAATAACCAAGCTGCAAGTGAGTTCGGTGAAGAAGCATCATCTTTCTTATCCCAAAGACAATGTCGACGAGATCTATCACAAACATTCAAAATAGTCTTCTGAACTTTTAGGGAGCAAAGAAAGAATGTCGGTAGAGAAGATAGCACAGATTCACATACTGTAACCTACCACCATAGTTAAGGAATCTAGCACTCGCATTCAATCTTCTTTCTACCATACCAACCAGAGGAGACATATCTTCAATTGTAGGCTTTGTAGTACCAAGTGGCAAACCAAGGTAAGTAAAAGGAAGCTGACCCACGGAACACCCAAAAAACAGAAGCTAGTTCATGCAAGCGTTGGTCGGGCATATCTTTCCTGCTCTTTCTCTCCCGCCCTTTCTCTCCTGCCTGCTGTTTTCTCCCACCAAGTTTTTTCTGCCGTTTCTCTCCCGCCAAACTTTCCCGTCCTTTCTCTCCCACCATTTCTCCCGTTGTTTCTCTCCCGCCAAGTTTTCCTGCCGTTTTCTCCCGCCCATTCTCTCCCGCCAAGTTTTCCGGCCATTTCAGCCTATGGCCTCCCTACATATAGCCATGTCTTCTCCTCCAACACAACACCACCAGCAGCACTTCTCTCCTCCAACACCACCACAAAATCCTCTGAGCTCCCTGCCGTTGAGATGGCTCCTCGTCACCATAGCAACACGGGCTTCCTCGGCGTTCGCAAGCGGCCTGCGGGCCATTTCGCGGCTGAAATCACCGCCGGTGGTGTGCATGTGTGTGGATCATCACCTTCTATACGAAGGAGGATTTTGCCCGCGCATATGATGTTGCGGCGTGGAGGTTTGCCCGGCCGCGCAAAAAAATTAACTTCCCAGAGGTCAGGTCTCTGATGGAAGCCTAGAGCCTCGCTCCTGAGCCGCTACTTCGCTTAGAGGAGGAAGCACGGCGGTACATCGATGGTCAGCGGCGGATGATATCACCGAGGTGGACGAGCAGTTCATGGCGCAGTGTCGCAGAAACCATCCCGAAGACGACCAGTCCACGCGCGCATTCTGGAAGAAGAAGCAGTCGATGAGGAGAGAGAAGAGGGCGGGAAAGTGGCAGAAGAGGGTCGAATATGAAGCGGTGTGCGCCAAAGGAGAGGCATTGACATGGTCGCATGATGATGAACGGTGGACGAGGAACCTCTAAAGTACCGCTTCAGAGGACACCCCCAGTAAGGAGGAAGATTTCAACAACTGATTAGTATGTGTGTGTATAGTAATGGCAGTGTCGAGTCCGAGTGTCTACCTCACCTTGTGTCGACCGAGTGTTGAGTTCCTTGTTCGTGTGTGTGTCTAGTTCTTTAAGTGTTTTGGTTCGTGCATGTGTGGGTCTAGTTCTTTAACTATTTTGGTTCGCGTGTGGGTCTAGTTCTTAAGTGTATCGTTATTGTGTGTCTACTTCTTTAAATTCAACTAGTACAAATGCCCGTGCATTGCCACGGGTCCTCAAATTATATTTCTCAATACACATATATAATTCAAATCTCAAATATGAAAATTTAAAATAACTATACCTGAATCTGGAATGCGAATGAAAGTTAGGTTGAGAACCATGGTTATGGATCGTGTTATAAGATTTTAGCATATCAGCTAATTTATCGTGGCACCGATATTTCGGCCGCTTTTCTGTCTGAGAGCCGATATTTCAACCGATTTCACTCTGGTGATCGATATTTCGGCCGATTGTCAGTGAAATTTCGCTGAAATTCGGTATGGCAGTCGATATTTTTGTCTTATGGTCTTGTAGAACTGTGCATTAGCTCAAAATTTTCATTTTTAATGATTCAAATGCAAAGAATCAAGGTAATACTTCTGCTCAATGCTCTAATATTATTTTTACATAGCATATTGTACAAAATTTAGTGCTGAAAATTAGGATTTAGAAAAATACTAAGCCAATAAATAGACGACTGATAAAATTGATTAATCGGCCGATAAGCGATTAATCTCCATTTTAAGGCTGACCGATAACTTAAGATTAATGATTTCTTGAACATTGCAAATATGTATTGTGAATATTGACCAATATTTTAATTTTATAATATACTGGCTCCACGTTGCCACAATCTTTAGTTTTCTTCCGAGTACATTTAAACATAATGTACGTGCAATCCGCTTAAATAAATATAACACGAGAACCAACCAGAGGTTGGGTGGTTAGGAGGGTGGTTGTACCCTCAGCCCACAAGAGTTCAAACCCCAGGTCTGACATCTGTGTGTCTCATAAAGACAGAATATTCTTTCAGTGGGAGGCGACGTTCCCGTCGACAGCGAGGCGCCTATGGTGACTTCGTCAATTTCAAGATCCGATCCGCGGCTCAGTCTTCCGAAGGTGCTCATAGGGGTAGGGTGTGCGTGTGTGCGTTCATAGAGGTGAGTGTATGCGCGTGTATGTAAGCGTCTACGTTTGTACTGTGTTTCTAAAAAAAAATATAACACATGTATTTTGAATTCTATTTACTTCAAGTGGGTTGATTTCATGTTTGTTTCTGGTCCACTTAATATGCATCCTAACGGTCCAACAATGCCCAGTGCAATGTATGATTCACATCCATGGCATCGACTAAAATTGATGAGGCATGAAAATATTTTAAAATTAGGTTCTAGAAAAAATATTTTTTTATTCTAGTTTTTTATAAAGGGATAACTCATTATATGATCAACAATGTGTTTTTCTATCTATCGTTGAACTGTTTGAAGAGTTCACTTTGATGAAACAACCTTTAATTTCTACAAACCGCGTGATGACCTGGATGATTATAGAATTTTGATTTTACAATATTAATACTACCTCTGCATGGAAAAGAATGTCTTCAAATTTTGACTAAGTTAAGACATCATTTTGTAAACCATGAGAATATATCAAATAAAACCAATTATAGAAACAATTTTACACTAAAATGTTAAAGCAATTGGATCTTTAAAATCTTAACATTATTCTATCAGGACCTCAAATAGAAACCCCTGCTATCCACGCACACATACTGACTTTTTTTGTTGTTAAAAAATGACCTGTGGGTATTTTCCCACGAACCGTCCGTTCACTCTCACTCCCATCTTCTTCTCTCACATAGTACAAGCAGCCTCCGTCCTATTCCCCATTCCTTGCTGCGTGCTGTTCCGGCGAGTACCGCCACCTCACTTCTCACTTGCCTCCCTGCTGCAGCCGCGACGACCTCCATCTCCCCTGCCACACCGCCTCTGCAGCGACGGCCGCCCTTCCCCTGCCTCTCCATGGACGGAGGCGGAGGCACGGACCTCGTCTCCACCGAATCCTCGACCGCGGCCCTCCCAGAGCAGCCCAAGTACGGCATGCTCCCGGAGTTGATGGTCGACGCCTCTCCCTACCTCGCCCGCGACTGGTATTTCGGTGTGCCCCCACCCCACTACTCGATTCCGATGTGTCCGATGTCGTTGTCCCGCGCCTTGATGCTGCCGACATAGCCACAGTTCCACGCTTCGCGCCGCCGCCGCCACAGGCCTACGCCTCGAGCTATTGTGCATAAGCTTGACTCTAATATTCGCAAATGTTTTATCTAATCAATTGTTTGTTCTCTGTAGCCCACTATTTTGCATATTGCTATACTAATAAAGTATACTTGATTAGTTTTAACTCTGCACCTTTTGATATCACCATTCTGATTAATCTTGCCCGGTCTGAACATGCTTACATATAACTGGATGCATTAGCTAATTTGCATTCTCATTTATGACAAAATGCATTGTTGTCTATCTAAACAACATGTTTCATGGCCCAGTCGCAGCTGAATAGAACCAGATTCTTTTGGCTGCTGAACAATGAGGGAGGGAAGATCAAGCAGCCAATCGGGTCAAAAACCGAGGATATAGAAGAGAAAGAAAATTTAAAATTAAAAGGAGTGCGGGACTGGAACAGATTGAACCGAGCATTTGGCACCTTCCCTTCTTCCTACCTGTAATGTCACTGATGCCCCTCTTATCCAGCCGGCTAACTTGATGTTGGTTGTTTCAGGAGTTGCCATGTTCGTTGCTTTGAGATTTCTCTGCCCGAGCTGAAATATATGATATTTAAGAGTTTGGGTGCTCTAGGTACAGTCTCAATGGTGTAAAGGGATTAATTGCTGATGCTGATTATGCTGTTTCACCTATGTTCATAATGTGGACATATCCAAATATTCGTTGCCAGCAAGACCCCTTCAGGTATCCCTCTCGGTTATTTGCCATCTTTAAGTTAGCTCTGCAGCATTTCACTTACTGCCTCTAATTATGCTATGAAATTAGGATGTGTTGAAAACATTTTAAGTTCTAACCACAGTATCTTTAAGTACCCCTGCAGCCACTCACATTATTTTCAGTTGTAACCACACGTATTGGTGATTAGTCACAACACCACATCACCTCGTATTAGTGATTCTCCACACCTATGGACGCTTATCTTTTATTAATACCTAAGGAACATAAAAGCAAGATACTTCTTCTTACAAATAATTTCATTTTGTCAATTCTTGCTGCAGGATTATAATGTTCCAAAGTAGAGACATTAAAAAAGAGACAATTATCATGGCAAAATGGAATTCTGGACCAGCACCACATCAAAGTGTGAAGGCAATACTGGACACACAATCTAACACAAGTGAGCAACAAAGCTGGCAGGTACACCCTCTGTCCCTCTCGGTGTAATTCAAAATGTGCATGCACACGTTTTTTGGCATTGTGAAAAATGCATTGTTTAACCTGTCCAAAGGAAATAAATACTTGCTGCGCCATCGAGCAAAGGTATTATTTCACATCCTGTTTCATGATTTGTACTACCTGTTTTATGAATGACATATAAGCTGTTTATTTGTGTAAGCACGAATATGCAAGCAAGTTGGTATCAAACTAAATACCAATGCATCTCGGTTTATTTTCGGAAATAAGTTAGTGTGACATGTGACCAAATTTGGCGGTGTTATAAGCCTACTGCAGCATTTGGAGCGTAAAATTAATTGCTACTGGACCATTTAAGGTAGGCATCTGAATTATAGGGTCTTCAAGTAGTGACTATTTTTATGCTATTTTTTTCTGAATTATAGGTAGGCATCTGAATTATAGGGTCTTCAGGTAGACATCTAACGGAACACTGTACTATTTTTTTCTCATGCGTCTATGGGCGCTTGAGTCGGAACTATCTTGTTCTTTCAGTCAAAATACATCTTACACAGAGAAAGTATTTGCACATCTTATACTTCTTCAAGTTGTAATTACATTTTTTGCGATTAACCATGACTCTATGCTTCTATGTTATTTGATCGCCACAGGGTGGACATTGGTATTCAAGATCCATTGCTTCTGGATATCCAACTCCTTAACCACCATAAATTCAGAGTAAGGATCTGAACGCTCACCTTGCCGCTACTCGAGCATAAATATAATTTGTGAGCATCGTGCATTTGTTTATATTATGCTAAGTTCTAGAATTGGCAGACTAATGTCCGGCTTGCCATACATCCGCACAAAGGCCATAGCATCCATGTAGCGACGCCTTTTGTCACGTGGACCACCGATAAATGTTCCAGACAACACTACATGCCTCTTGTCACTCTGTTATCATTTTCCTTAATCTCTTCCATCCGAATATAAGTTGACCTCATCTATGAAAGGTAGTCATAGTGTCGTTGCCTAATCGACGGTACCTCGGAGGAGGGATCCTCACGAGGGGGAGAAGAAGTAGGGGCCATAGGGCGGAGTGCACACGGGACGGTGGTACGCGAGTTACCCAGCTTCGGAACACCTGCACGATGACAGGGCCTACTGCTGCTTGTCCGGAATTATCTGGGCGCTTTCGCGTTGTTACAATGAGTTGTGGTTGTGCCTCTAGGGCTCCCGGGATCCGGCTTATAAAGGCGCACGGATCTAGGGTTTACATGGAGAGTCCTAGCCGGATTACAGATAAACTAACTACGGTACAATATCTTGCCGTGCACGTCACGGATCCGCCTTCCATACACGTCGTCCTGGATCCGGGTTCCTCATGGGCCTCCATGGATCCGGGTTACTCCTATGTCGGTACGGATCCGGCCTGCTGATCCCGGGCTGGACTTCTTCCTTCATGATCAACAGCAACTGGGCCGCCCGATGGGCCACATGCCTCATCACCGTCTGTGGGCCACCCGGGCTTGCCGGATCTAGGCACTGTCGATGGTACACCTATGAAGTATACCCACAACAGTAGCCCCCAGAGTTCTCCGAGTTTCACCTGCAGTTTCCGCCTTGCTGGTTCATCACAATCTCCGGCAAACGTTGGTAACGCGGAGAAACTTGAAGAGCTCCAACTTTGCATTTTCCTTTTTTCCAACTTATAGCCGGAAAATACTCCCACCCCGCGGGACTTCATCCATCGACATTCAAATGAACATCTCCGGGTTACTCCCTGCTCGAATGAGAGACAACTTATTTACCCGGAATCTTAAGAGACTCAAACGGCTTCGGAAATCCTTCATCTTCAGATCACACGCAACAACGGAAGTTCCATATTTCCCGCGCACAACTTCCTTATTTCCCGCGCTAAATTTTCGCAGACGCAAATCTTCAGCCGGAATTTTCGGGAATGCATGGTTAAATCACCTCCACGTCGTTTTACCGCATTTGACCTAAACACGTGTCATCCATCCAACGGCGTGACCGTTCAGTTTCCACCGTTGGATCCGGATCCCGAATCTCCGAGCGCGGCCTATAAATACCCCGCGGCTCGGTAAAAAATCATTCTTTCACCCCCTCTCACCACATCGTCTTCCTCCTCGCGCCAGCGCCGCTCGCCAGATCTCGACTCCGGTGATCTTCGCTACAGCGAACTTCGCGCGCCGCCGAACCAAGGTTCCCCTCGCACCAAGATTCTCACGGTTGAACGAGAAACTCGCTCCACCGCCGATTCGTGGTCACGCGGGCCGTTTTCCTTCAAGTTCGGCGACCTCATCTCCGCCGGAGCTCCGTCGAGCCACCGCGCCATTAGCGGTAAGTACGCCGGCCTTGTAGAAGACAACCTAGTGTAGAGGATAGGCTTAGTGATCCGGGTACTCAAACACTTTGTATGGGTGCAGCCGGAAGCATGCCACTCGAATCGTCATTTTGCACTTGTAGCTCTTCGAGTAGCCCGGATCCCAATCAGATAGAACCCATATGCCCGGATCCCATATCATTCCTGCCACCATATGTTTCCGACATCAGACTAGCTCAACCTTTTTCCGCATCTTCCGAGCACCGCTCCAAGCCGGATTCCTACCCTCCAAGAACTCCAAGAAGAACTCGAAGGGCAAGCTCGGATGGCAGCAAAAGTGCAGGAGGCGGAAAACAAGAAGGCGTCCAAGGCCCGGATCCGCGAAGGAGAACGGGGTCAATGGTGGCCTTGCGAAACCACCGACGTGGAGCTTAGAGAGCTCCAGAATGAAGGAATGATCTCCTCTCATTGGAGTTTCACACGTGACTCCGTCGTCCCCAAGCCTGAAACCGGAGAAGTTGTTATGACTAAGGCTTGGGTGGAACGCGGACTTTCACTTCCTTGTTCGGAATTTTTCCTCTCCATCCTCAGCACCTACGGGCTCCAGCCCCACAACATTTGCCCGAACTCATACCTTCTTTTGTCCAACTTCGTGACTCTCTGCGAAGGACATCTTGGGATCCGGCCAGACGTCAAGTTGTGGCAGTTCTTTTTCCGGGTGAAGAAAGAAACCAAGGAGAAAGCTATGGTGAACTGCGGAAGCATGACATTTATGCTCCGCCCTAGTCGCATGTACCCTCCTCATGACTCACACGAATCCGTCCGGTACTTGGAACGCCGGATGGTTTTATGAGAGGAACGCCTCGGTTCCGAAGGTCCATGAAGGCCTCCCCGGCTTGTCAACGAACCTCCGGAAGAGCTTGCAAGCTGGAGCTTCGTCCCTTCGCTCGCCCAGACCCCGATTCTGGAGAAGGCTGCGCGGAGAATCTCCTGGCTAGTCCACGACGGACTAACCGGAGTCCAGCTCACACTTAGCTGGTTTTCTCGGAGAATCCAGCCTCTACGCTACAACGCGCGCCTGATGTGCGCTTACACCGGGGCGGATGATCTTCTCCGAGTAACCCGCCACGACCTTCCGGCCGATTCTCTGAAGAGAAGGATCAAGACGCTGGTGAAGATTCCGAGGGGCCAACAAGTCCCGGAACTGACCAAAGACATCTTTACAAACGACCAGTGTCCTCCGGTAAGCTTTGTTCCTTTCAGTGCTTCAAACTTCACAAGTTTTTAGATGTTTTAACTTAACTTTTATCCATCTTCCTCCCAGCTCAACACTTTGGCGGAGGAAGACTTTCGCGCCATTCTCCGCGTCCCCGTCACCGAAGACACGGCGGAGGAGGTTCCGGATGACGATGAGGAGGAAGAGGAACAGGCACCTCGCAAGGCGGCCCCTCGACCTACAAAGCGTCCCCGCGCCAAGGCTTCCGGCTCTGAAGCCGGAGCTAGCGGCGAGGCCTCCGCCAAGAAACCGAAGACGGTAAAACCACCTCCGCTAGACTCAAGGAAAGCGGAGCGTGCTCGTATAAGGATGCTCTCAACGGCTGGCCAAGGCACGCGCCCCATCATCCCCGGCGCCCCGTAAGTTTCCGAGTCATGACGCGATTTTATCTTAACGAAATGATCTCTTGTCTAAACCCTTTCATTTGTTCGCAGGAATCCGAAAATCACTGCCACGCGGACCACCAGCCAAGAGCCCATCACAAAATATATGAAGAAATCTCCGGCTGTTGGTCCCTCTACCCCAGTTCCACCAAGCGTCACCCACCCAACTCCCCAACCGTCGCCCCCTCAGGCGGATCCATCTCCCCCACCTGCTGCAAACACTCCACCGGAAATAATTCCGGTTAGCAGCGAGCATGCGGGCGATGAAGGCCCTAAGGCCAAAGGCCCAGCCCAAGAGGAGGCGGAAAAACAAGTACAAGGAGAGGTGGAAGTAACTTCTTCCGAGAAAGCTGGGGAAGGCGCTGGCGACATGGTCGTTTTCCCGAAGAACTTTGGAGATCCGGCTGACACCACTTCCACCCCAAAGGCCTATGCCACTAAATTTTTCAACAAGCTGACTGAGGCGGAAAAGTGGGAGCTTCAACAAGACCTGCTTAACGCCATGCTGAACAACGCCTGGGGGAAACCTGATTCCAGGACGTCGGAAATCCAAGACTTCAAGAAAAATGTTGGCCAGTTCTGCGACCAACTCATCTGCAAGCAAAAGGTACTCCCCAGTAGCCCCCAAGCATGTAAGCGGAAACTGAAAAAGTAGTTAGCGCTTAGATGCTTAGAGAAAGATTACTTCCGGGAAAGTTTTTTAGAATGAACCAGTAGCCCCCAAGCATTATGGCGGAAAGGTTCCGGCAATGATGCTTTTAAGAGAAACCACTGCTACAGGCGGAATTTTTTACTCCTGCACTGTTTAAATTTTACAGGAACAGCAGGCGCTGCACTACGAGCTGCACAAGAACATTGCCTTGCAGCGCCGCGTTACTCTGAGTCAGGCGGAAAATATCCGGACCCTGAAGGATGAGAATGCAGATTTGGCTAAACAACTGGCGGACGCCCAAGGTTGGTTGCCGCCTTCTTCGTCATTGACCAATTTCCGACTTTGAACTTATTGTTAACTTATACTATTATAGGCGCATCCTCTTCCCTTGCTACAGCCTCAACCGAACTTGAGAACCTGCGCTCCTCGTACCAAGAATTGGAAACGAAGCTAAAGGAGGCGGAACTTAAGAGGGAGCAAGCTGAAAAGCAACTGGCGGAGAAAAACTCCGAGCATATCAGGGAAAAGGGCGAGCTGGTACTAAAAAAGAATGCTGATAGCGAGACCATCAAGAGGCAGCAAAAAGAGATTGACGGACTCCGGAAATTTATGAGGACGGCGGAGCAGCACTGGGACTTGCTCAATGAGAACATCATGGGTACCAATACTGGAACCCTGCCCAGATATTTGTTCCGACGTTTTATTTTATGCTCAATACTGTATGCTTATACCCTGAATGTGTTGTGCAGAGCCGCTTGGGTACTCGGAAGAGCGCCGGAATTTGTACCCACGTGACGACCTCCTTCAACTTGCAGGCGATGACTGCAAAGATCTTATCTCCGCCTCCCGCAAGATATGTTACAACTTATCCATCAAGAGGAGCCGCACTTGCGACGTCCGGAAACTTATCAGGAAGATGGATATCCTGCCGGAACTGGTGACAGATCTGCAAGCATCCTCAGCCCGAGGCGCAGCTGCAATGGCCTTAACCATGTGCCTGGCACATACTCCGGATCTTGATCTTGATGAAGTGACCACGGGCGTTCCTCCGGATGCGGATGTCAACGCGCTACTTGGATGCAGTGAGCGGCTACGACACCCGTATCGCGCGCAGGATCCGGCACGAGGAATTCTACGACAAGGTCGTCCTCCTCGCTGACGAGCCCTTAGAAGCTGAACTTCAGAAGGAGCTTGCTGCCAAGGCGCGACCTGCGGAATCCGGAACCCAATTCACCTGGACCAGCTCCAAGGAAACTCCCCAAGAGGAACCCAAGACCAGCGCTGCTGCTTCTGAAAAAGAAAGTGAAGAAGATGTGTCTTCTCCGGCCGAAGGCGCCAAGGAACAAGATCCAGAGGGCAAGACTTCTCCGGCTAAGGGGGAGTGATAACTTTTATTCCTGCGGAAAAACAATGCATCATTTTGGCCCCAGCGAGGGTTTGTAATAAAACTTTAAATTCTTAAGTAGCTAGGAACGAAACGATTATGCATGGGGCGGAAACACTTATCCTGCTATCCGTTTAATATTATGTGCATGTTTCGTTTTATGTCGGAAAGCAAGTGCTGATCTCGTTATTCTCCGGCTTGCCCGCTTGACCTTCCGCGAGCCGGAAAACCTTAGCCGGAGACGCTCGCCAGCGGCGACGAAGCCCAATGGCAATCCGTCCATAACCGCGGAAACAAGCCCCCAGGCATAGGTGCCGGAAATCGCTACTAGGAATCCACGAGTTCGCAACGGATAACAACTTAATCAGAAAACTTAAGCTTACGTCCTAAAGGACGATTTCAGAAATCACAACTTTTATACACGCCTAGGCGGAAAACATCCAGCTCTGCGGTTTTAGTCGGAAAAACATACACGATCTAAAATGAACAATATATGCAGATAATCAGGAAGATGATGACTGGCTTGTATTGCAGACATATATGCAGATAACAATAAACTGAACAAATGATAAGGCCGATGTCGACATGGAAGAGAAGTGAAACAGCAAACGGCCTACTCGGTTTATGCCTTAGTGATAGCTGCGGTCGTATCACTATTTTTAATCTATCCGAACAATCTTTGCATTATACATATTGTTCTACTACTGTATTTACCATTGCCTTCTATATGTATATATGCTACTCGTAGTAATGGTAAGGTAGTTTAATTTCTACTGTTTTCGTGTCTAAATATATTTATTCTCTAATCTTAAGTTTGACCCTAGTTAAGATCCAACAATACAATACGGTACACATGCAACGAGTATAGTACAGCTAATCAGGCATCTAAATTTATGTTCTTAAAATGTAGAACCCGCGCAAATCAATTGGCAACATCCGACTGGTGCGTACTAAAATGATGCTAAAACTCAGATCCAAAATGACTGAATATTGTGCTAGCTATTGGAACACTAACATTATATCACCTCCTCCGTTGTCTTTGAGTCGACCGGAAATAAGTTTCGCAGTTGTACATATGCAACTCTTTCACGTGAGTAAAATGTGATTCTAAGAGCTGCAGTATACTTACAGATTTTTGAACATGAGTGCAGTGAGCCTGGGACTCGCCTCAGTGCCATCACCCTTTTAGAGGTGTGGCGACTAACAAGATATTGACTCAGCATGGTGGTAGAGGTAGATTGAAGATGAAGATGGATGAACTCGAAAACAATAAGCCTGGGAAGATGGATAAACTCTAACATTAACCTGGAGGTGTATTTTATATGATTGGGAGCGTGAAAATGGGATCGTGATTGGGAGCGTGAGACTGGGATCCTGATTGGGAGCGTGAGACTGGTAAGTTTTGAGTCATATTGTTGCCTTCCCAGAAAAGGAGCTATCTATGGTAAGATGATAAATTCATCATTATGTTGCCTTCCCAGAATTTGAGCCTAGTCTATGGTAAGATGATAATTAGTCATTATGTTGCCTTCCCAAAGTATAGAGCTTTCTTTTTATGAGATTTCGAGAATTTGAGACATGTCGAATTGATTTAGGTGGTGCTGTCGATGGATTGGCCAGAAATCACCAAGTATAGAGCTTTCTTTTTAGGAGGAAACCAGATTTTATGCCTTTTGTCAGGTTTCTATTTAGGTAAGATGGATTTTATGCAGGTTTTCTATTTTTGTTTACACGCTGGACATTTAGGTAAGATGGTTATGATGGCAATAAACAAAATGCCTCTGATTGTAAGATGGTTATATGGTAAGATGATTATGTCTCCATTTTTTTTGTCTGTCCGGTATGCTAACGCACTGGATATGTCCGAATGGTTCGGTAGGATTAGGATGTAGTGATGTGGCCCATTATGGCCCATTCGGGATTAGCGATAGGATTAGCGATGGTTGACGAAAGATGAGGCAGAAAACGGAGGAAGTTCCTCCTTTTTATACAGTAGAGATATGTTTGTGATCCTTATATATTATGAGTGGTTTTCTATCGGTTTGTGCATCTTTCTTTGCTCGTTTTCTAATCAAGCTAAAATGGAGGGAGGGAATGCCGCTAGAAATTTTGTGTGAACACATGGTCTGTACACTAGCATGGTGGGGTGTTGTTTGATCCAATGTTGTACCCCAGGGTGCGTCCGGCTACACGCACATGCGCTGAAGGCACGTAGGCATGTTCTGGACGTATAGGGAGAACTCCCGAAAGTGGCTAACCGGAGAGAACCTTGAGAGAATATGGGCTGACCCTTGTCACCACATGTCCCCATGACCTAACCAAGCTCAAACGAAGGCACAATTCTACCGTCGGCACCGCCGCTGACCGTGCGGTCAATGGATTAGGATTTCCCTGGAAATCGAGCCTCGGTGGGTGAGAATGACCCAAAAAATTGTGTGTGTACACAAGTGTGGTGGGATGTTGATGGATCCAATAATGGACCCGGGGTTGTCCGGATTCACGCACATGCGCTGATGGCACTTAGGCAGTTCCAGGACATTTAGGGTGGAACTCCCCAGTGGGGTGAACCGGAGGGCATCTTGAGATAGTATGGATACATCCTTGCCACCACATGTCCCCATGAACGAACCAAGCTCAAACTAAGGCACAATGCCACCTCGGCACCGCCGCTGGGGGTGTAGTCAATGTTGTAGACCGCACAGTCAACGGATTAGGGTTTCCCTAGAAATCGATCCTCGGAGGGTGGGAATGACCCAAAAAATTGTCTGTGTCAATATGGTGTGTACACTAGTATGGTCGGGTGTTGTTTGATCCAATGTTGTACCCTCGGGTGCGTCCGGTTTCACGCACATGCGCTGGCGGCACTTAGACAGTTCCAAGACGTATAGGGTGGAACTCCCCAGTGGGGTGAACCAGAGGGAACCTTGAGATAGTATGGATCCATCCTTTCCAACGCATGTCCCCATGAACTAACCAAGCTCAAACGAAGGCACTCCCCTTAAATAAATTCAAGGTGTTGTTTTGAAATAAACCGAAAGTCTTGTGGTAAAATAAACTGAAACCCAGAAGGTTGTAGACTAGCTTCAACTACCTCACATATGGCAAATATTCAGAATTACTATGAAAAAATTATTGAGAATGGAAAAATGAGATCAGGTAGGTCCATCAAATCAGAATACTGAAAAAGTATATCACATTTAAAGAATTTCACTACTGCATCAAGTTGACTAGATTTAACACAAGTCAGGTTTAAGCAACTTTGTTGAATAGAAGTCAGATCTAAGCTTGACATCAACACTTAGTGAATCAACACTTGCTTTCCAATAAACCTTACAACAATGATAGGAGTGATACTAAACCAGATAGGAGTCACACTAAACCACCTGCTAGATTAACCAAAAAAAAGCCTGGCTTTGATTCTATTTCTTTCCAGATAGGAGTGTATTCTAAATAGTTTAACCAAAAAATTCTTTCCATATAGTTTAACTAAAAAACCTTACATCAATATTTCTTTCCGGATAGTTTAACCAAAAAAATCTAGAACCTTACAGCAAATGCATTCTAAATTCTAGAACAAACTAACAGCATCAAATGCATTGTAAATTAACAACAACATTAAATGCATTATAGACCTTAACCAGTATAGGTATCCTCTTAAACTAACAACATCAAAATGCATTCAAATGCATTCTAAATACTAAAACCAAAAAATTCTAGAACCTTACAGCAAAAGCATTCTAAATTCTAGAACAAACTAACAATTTAGGTATGATAATGGCAAGATTAGAAGAACAAACAGCATCCAAACAAGGGCCATCAGAATCCATGTCACCCAGCAGCAAGATCTTTGAGGAAAGAAGACAGAACTAGAAAAGATGCTAGAGGAATTCCTGGACATTGCAGTTGTCCGTGGATGGGGACAGGGGGGCTCACCAGGGAGGCGTGGCGGTCGTCGACGAGGTGAGGGCGGACGCAGGCGAGGCGAGTGCGGCGGTGGAGAGACGAGCGCAGTGGCGAGAGGCGAGGCGAGCACGTGTACCGCAACTGGCCTAACTGGGGAAGAAAGGGGGCAACCCGCTAGGGATATGCCTAAGGACTAAAATTCTGTGGCGCATGTTGCCCTTGGTGCGCCACCGAATTTTCAACTTTTGTGGCGCATATTGCATTTGGTGCGCCACAGAATTTTCAGTTTCTATGGCGCATATTGTATTTGGTGCGCCACAAAAGTTTTTTCCTTTACAAAATTTATTTCTAAATCCCTACATCAATTATGTTAATTTTTCCTAGTGTTTTATTTGTAAAAGTATTTGCTTTAATACATCCCTAGTGTTTTATTCAAGAACTAAATGAAGGTTCCATCTATCAATTATGCATGTTAATTAGTATAGATAATACAAAAAAAAATCTCGCATCATATACACATGCATGCTTGTCACACATATATGAATTTTGTCGAAGTAAATATATGTGTTCATTAGAGTACAAAAAAAAGCCACAAATCTTCTCGGTTCCGATCGGCGGCTAGCGTATCTTGACAATGTTCTTGCCCTTCTTCATCGCGGTTGAATACTTTAGCCCGACCACCTTGAGATTTATTCTCATGTACGGGCAACCTTTAGCCGGTAGGGTTGTCTTCCTTCTTACTTTAGAATAAGTAGTAGGCATGTCGAAGGACTTGTCGAATTCCTCTTCGAGCTTCGGATCGTCTTTCTTGTCGATGTCTTGCTTCTTGGCGGCTCCTTCCATTCTGATGATGCTCCTCTTGCCCCTTCTAACGACCACACGGCTGGGCTTTGACAGGTCGGTAATGAAGAAGCATTGGTCAACTTAGCTAGCGAGCACTCATGGCTTATTTTTCGCGGAGGGGGTCTTCGATTTGGCATCGGGTATAACCATGATGGTGAAATACCAGCCATATTTTTCGATTCTCTTGGCCCGTCTCGCACGGAACATCGGCATCGTTTCTCCAGCGTAGGCGAGTTCCCAAATCTCCTCGATCCTTTCATAGAATCTTTCCATAGAATCTGTCTTGTCATCGGTGTAGGATAGCATAGTTACTCCCGGGTTTTTATATTCGCTATTCTTGTCCTTCTCCTCGGTGTAGAATCTATAGTCGTCGATGTTGTATAACTGATAGTTTCTTACGTTGTGTGTGGGTCCCTGTGACAGAGAGAATATGGGTTTCTGCTCTTCAGTAGAAGGCACCAGCGTGGGACTTTCCAGCAGCCTTTTTCTTGAACCACCCCGTGAAGCTGGAGTTGTTCTCTTTGGTTACGTCCCCCTTTTTCCTTGGTCGGCCCAGGTCGATGAACTTCTGCTCGCTTAAGCTTTTGTGCTCATCCACCCAAGGGCCGACCAATTCTATGTGTTGTAGCGCGATTCGGTGTGCCCTATCAAAGTCGGTGCATCGACCAGCGATGCCGACATGCAGTGCGCGGTAGCCCTCGCGGTGAGCAAACACTATGAGCCTACCGATGTGCTTCCAGGTGGGCAGACAGACATCCTCGTTATCGGTGCTTAGGTAGTTCTGGTAGAAGGAGATGCACTCGTAGATCAGAAAGCCCTTGGCTATTCTTCCATATGGACGGGCCTTGTTGCGAACGAATCCTTTGATGACACCATTCAACCTTTCTAATGGAATCATGTTGTGCAGGAATGTCGGCTCGAGGTGGATGATGTCATGCACTACATGGACAAGAAGATGCACCATGATGTCGAAGAACGCGGGAGGGAAGTAAATCTCGATCTCGCATAGTATTTCGATGATTTGTTCTTGTAGCCTACTGAGCTGCTTCACGCCGATGGACTTCCTAGAGATGACGTCGAAGAAGTTGCTGATGTCAAATAGCGTCTCATGGACGTGGTCATCCATTATCTCTCGGATCGCAACGGGAAGTATCTGCGTCATCAGCATGTGACAGCCTCATCCATTATCCCTCGGATCGCAACAGAAAGTATCTGCGTCATCAGCATGTGACAGCTGTGAGACTTCATTCCGCTAAACCTCTTCTTCGCTACGTCCAGATATGTGCTTATCTTTCCAGAGTAACCGTGAGGAACTTTGAGTTCTAGGAGGCACCTGAAAAATCCCTCGAGATCCTCCTCGCTTAGAATGAAGGAGGCAACTTTAAGCACCACCACCTCATTCTTCTTAGCCCTTTTGTGGCGACCCTGAGTCATTTCCGTCTGTTCATCATCATCATGATCATGATCATCATCACTATCAGGGTACTGAAGTTCTTTCCGGAGGCCAAGCTATTTCAGGTCGGTTCTTCCTTTCGGGTCATCATTGGTCCTCTCCAGCATGTTCATCAGATTGCCAAGTAGGCTCTCGGTAACGTTCTTCGTGATGTGCATGACATCGAGGCTATGGGGCGTGTGGAGGACCTTCTAGTACGGAAGGTCCCAGAAAACAGACCTCGCTTTCCATACGCCCAACAGCGGCGATTCCCTCGGTCGCTTCTTTCCCGGCGCAGGGCACTCTTCCCAATTTTCCAAAAGCTCGTAGATTTCTTCGCCGCTCCTCAGTCGTGGAGATCTTCTGAGCTCCTCTTTACCATTGAACAGGTTTCCACGTTTTCTCCACGGGTGATCCAAGCGAAGCCACATTCGAGTCCATTGGAACACGGTTTTCGAAGACCCAGGAACCTTCAACAACTGCAGATGCAGGGTCTTATCCATGCATTTGACACATGCCTTGAATATGTGGTTCACCTGGCACGATACATATGCGTAACCAGGATAGTCATGCACTGTCGCGAGCAATGCGGCTTTGAGAGGGAAGGATAGTCCATGTGACTTTCCGTGGCGCATGTCGGCCCATGCGCCACAAAATTTCCTTCGCCCATGTGCAGTACTGGACCCCGCGTGGGCCCCACAGAGTTTTTGTAGCGCATCCCTACACATGCGCCACAGAAAGCCACAATTATGTGCGCACCAGTACTTCATGCGCCACATAAATTTAAAATTATGTGGTGCATATGTATCTATGCACCACATAAATATTTTTGTGGAGCACGCAATTTTTAGGTGCGCCACATAATACATTCCTATCTATAATGGTTTTCCTAGTAGTGTTCATTTTACTCCACTTCACCTCATATTACTTATCTTGCATTATATTTACTTCTTGCATTTTAATTTCAGCACATTATAGGTTTATAGCAAAAACCACTTCACACACACAAACTATGGATCGTAGCTTTGCATATATAGAAGGCCATATAAGTGGGTTATATAGCTTTATAGAATAGATAATTTACCTCCAGCTCCTCGTGGGTTTGACACTCAAATACTTATCAAATTGTACTGCAGTGATCCCTTGCAGTTGGGGGTTATCACCACTACATTACAAACAAACACATATATGAAACCATTGATGGGTACGTGGACGATATTGTACATATTTTTGAGTATTATCATATCCACCGATGTGTTTATGTCAGACATTCTATTTCTGGTATGATTGGCATTCTAGCTACCAGTCACCATAGAGTCTTTTGAACAACTCATTCTTATCGGCACTGCCCCTTGGTAAGTAACAAATATACATTTTTCCCAACAGTATAAATATCATTTAATTATAGATATTGTGTACTTATCCTATTCTTTTATACAATGCAGATATGTGGATAGATAATTACAAGATAGCATATTCAAGGAATAAGGCAAAACAGGGGCTTGAACTCATGGAAGTAGATTTCAAAACATTTGCAGAAGGGTATATCTACATTGTGGTTCTGAAAGCCGCAGAGAAGTTCACCACTAAACTGAATAGCGTGCTCTGCAACATGACGCCAAGTGTCGCTATATCAATTGCATCGATGATATTCAGTATAGACCTGCGAGCCATATTACACATGGGCGGAGCCAGGAGTTTTTTTAGAGGGGGCAAGGATGTGCTAAATGGTGCAAATAAAAAATCTAGGTGGGGGAAAATCACCATTTAGCTTAGTATACTCAAAGAGATTAGAAATTGAGTGTGTGTGTGTGTGTGGGAGGGGGGGGGGGGGCAAATGCCCCCTTAGCTAATACATTGGATCCGCCCATAATATTACAACATGTAATAACACCATGCAGAATAATATCAACCTGTTCAAATACTATTGCTTCTGCATTTTCATAGAATTACATGTTCACACACATGAACAATGCTAGTGTCAAAAGCAAAGATAAACACTAAGGGGCACTTTCCCCATCTAACAAAAGAAAATATGTTTGCGAAGAAAATCTCAAATGTTATACAAGAGTGGTGATTATTTTATCCCATTATTTTCAATAATAATATATATTGTTCCTTATTTAGATGGACAAGTTGGTCTTTTTACACCTCCATCTCCCTGAAATAGCTATGTCTTGGTTATTGTTGCCTGACTAAAACACTATGCTTTGTTGCTGCTTACAGGAGAACAAAAAACCAGCCATCCTGTTCTACAAATTGCTTCGTGCCTTATGATAGCATGTGGGAACAAAATATGTGTTGAGGAGACAAGTCAAAGCTCTAGAAAATGAGTTGCATGAGAGTAGGATATAGGAAAAGATACTTACCCATGAAATCAGTAGACGGGAAGAGACACATGCCCAATAAATTATATTGTTGAAGGATCGAAGCCCTACAGAATAAACAACTAGTGTTGCCAGAGATCAGAGCATCGTCACAAGATTATTCTGCATCAAGACTAGTTAATGGATCCGTGCAACATTACGAGCCAAAGTTCTTTTATGAAAGAACACTCGCACTGCCACCACGGATGACTGAAGCCATGAATCATCCCCAGCCAGTGGTTCTTACAGAGTACCTCGACTACACCGTTACAAGATCATTCAGCATCAAGAATACTAAATGAAGCCATGCAACATTACCAGCGAGAGATTTGTGACGAAAGAACAATGGCACTGCAACCACAAATAAGTGCAGCCACATGAATTTTCACCAGCCAATGGTTCTTGAATAGAGTACCTCGGAAGCACCGTCCCAAATAGGTGATCTTGGGTTACATGACTTGGAGATTAGAAATTGAGTGGGGGGGGGGGGGCAACTGTCCCCTTAGCTAATGCATTGGATCCGCCCATAATATTACAACATGTAATAGCACCTGCAGAATAATATCAACATGTTCAAATACTATTGCTTCTGCATTTGCACAGAATTACATGTTCACATACATGAACTATGCTAGTGTCAAACTAGCAAAGATCAACACTAAGGGGCACTTTCCGCATCTAACAAAATCAAATATGGTTGTGGAGAAAATTTCCAATTTTATACAAGCGTGGTAATTATTTTTTTCCCATTATTTTCAATAATAGTATATACTGTTCCTTATTTAGATGGAAAAGTTGGCCCTTTTACACCTCCATCTCCCTGAAATAACTATGTTTTTGGTTATTGTTGCCTAACAAAAACACTATGCTTTGTTGCTGCATACAAGAGAACAGAAAACCAGCCATCATGTTCTACAAATTGCTTTGTGCCTTATGCTAGCTTGTGGGAACAAAACAATGTGTTGAGGGGACAAGTCAAAGCTCTACAAAATGGGTTGTGGGAGAGTAGGATACATAAAGAGATACTTAACCATGAAATGAATAGATGGGAAGAGACACATATCCAAGAAATTATATTGTTGAAGAAACATATCGAAGCTCTACAGAATCAAGCAAGGGTTGCCGGAGATCAGAGCATCGTCACAAGATCATCTGCATCAAGAATACTTACTGAATCCATGCAACATTACCAACCAGAGTTATTTTATGCAAGAACATTGGCACTGCCACCACAGATGACTGAAGCCATGAATCCTCACTAGTCAATGGTTTTTGAACAGAGTACCTCGGAAACACTGTTAAAAGATCATTCGACGTCAAGAGTAGTTAATGAAGCCATGCACTATTACCAGCTAGAGATTTTTGACGAAAGAACATTGTCACTGACGAAAGAACATTGTCACTGCCACCACAAATGATTGAAGCCATGAATCATCACCAGCCAGTGGTTATTGACCAGAGTACCTTGGCAACACAGTTACAAAATCATTCGGCATCAAGAATACTTAATGAAGCCATGCAACATTACCAACCAGAGATTTTTGATGAAAGAACATTGACACTGCTGCCATAGAGGACTGAAGCCATGAATCTTCACCAGCCAGTGGTATTTGAATAGAGTACCTCGGCAGCATCGTCCCAAGTCAGTGGTCTTGGGTTACATGACTCGGAGATTAGAAATTGAGTGGGGGAGGGGGCAATTGCCCCCGTTAGCTAATACATTGGATCTGCCCATATATTACAACATGTAATAAAACCATGCATAATAATATCAACATGTTCAAATACTATTGCTTCTGCATTTGTACAGAATTACATGTTCACACACATGAACAATGCTAGTGTCAAACTAGCAAAGATCAACACTAAGGGCCACTTTCCACATCTAACAAAAGCAAATATGGTTGAGGAGCAAATCTCCAATTTTATACAAGAGTGGTAATTATTTTATCCCACTATTTTCAATAATAATATATATTGTTCCCTATTTAGATGGACAAGTTGTTCTTCTAACACCTCCATCTTCCTGAAATAACTATGTTTTGGTTATTGTTGACTGACAAAAACACTATGCTTTGTTGTTGCATACATGAGAACAGAAAATCAGCCATCATCTTATAGTAATTGCTTCGTGCCTTATGATTGCCCGTGGGAACAAAATATGTGTCGAGGAGACAAGTCAAAGCTCTAGAAAATGATTTGCTGGAGAGTGGATACATAAAAAAATAGAGAGTGGATTTGGTAACCACGTGTATACGTGAGCATGCATCAGCCATCGTTGGATTGGCTTTGAGATTCTACCATCCCACTTTCTAAACTAACGGCAACATACGGTGTTAAAACGAATATTTTTTTTTGTTGTCTGTTGTTCTTGACCCGATGCGCTCTTTCTCCTTTCTCTTCTCTGTTAGTACTTCCTCCTCCCCTACCTCGGGTCTCCCTCCTCCCCTACCTCGCGCTCGAGCTCGCAGACGGTGGAATCCGCGATGGGGGAATCCGCGACCGTCGTCGTCAATTGGAGGGCAGCGGCGGCAGGGGAATCCCATTCCAACGCGGCAAGGCAACGGACATCAGCGTCTCCGGAGTCGGTATGTTGGGGAAAACTTTCGTGGGTCTTCTCCGGCAGGGCTCTCCCCTTCCCGCCGCCGCTGCAGGCCGCGCCGGCCAGGCTGCACCTCCACTCCTTCGTCTCTGCGGCGAAAGGAGGGGACCCGTGCGGACCACGACGCCCCCAACCGCCGGCTGCCCTTCCCCCACCACCACCGGCTGCACCTCCGCCTCCGCTGCTGGGAAAGGGAGCAGATCCGCGCCGGCCTCGACGGCCCCCTCCGCCCACCTCCGGCTTCTCCCTCCGCTGCCCTTCCCCCACCACCACCGGCTGCACCTCCGCCTCCGCTGCTGGGAAAGGGAGCGGAGCCGCGCCGGCCTCGACGGCCCCCTCCGCCCACCTCCGGCTTCTCCCTCCGCTGCCCACGTCCACTAGCAGGACTCGTCCAAGGTCGTCCAGCTCCTGATTTCAATCTTTTGCTTGTGTAATGTATTGCCCAGGTTTATGTTAACAATCCGATTGTTGCTCAGTTCAGTTTGAGTATGGCTCTACCATGCGTGTTATCTGAATCACCCATATAATTGGACTCGGAATCACTACTGAACTCAGTTTCCCTCCTTGTTCTGCTGCTGTCCGTCTGCAAAAACAATGTGTTGTGCAATCGGAGAGCAGTCCAAGGCTCCGACGGAGGTGCAAGAGCGAGCAGCCGGAGGTGGGCGTGGCGTCGGCGGCCGGACCGGCGTGGGTCACCACCAGAGCTCGGTGCCTTGCCAACAGCCAGGCACCGGATCTCAGTCCGCTCCATCCAACCTCCTGCGAAGCAATCGATAGACTAGACGACACAGTGGGGTCGGGTGGAGGTATGCGCGCAGCATAGAGAGAATAAATGTGGATCGCAGTTTAACCCTGTCATTAAACGCCGTTAGCCACGTGTCGGACAATAAACACGTGCTCACGTATACACCCGGTCACCAGGCTTCATCCGTAAAAAGATACTAACCCACGAAATGAAATAGACGGGAAGAGACACATATACAAGAAATTATTTTGTTAAAGAAATAGATCGAAGCCCTACAGAATCAATAGTCAGTGTTGCCGGAGATCAGAGCATCATCAAAAGATCATTCTAGCAAGAATACTTTATGAATCCATGCAACATTACCGGTAGAGTTAATTTCTGAAAGAACATTAGCCATGCCACCACAGATGACTGAAGCCATGAATCATCACCAGCCAATGGTTCTTGAACAAAGTACCTCGATATCACTGTTAAGAGAGCATTCGACATCAAGAGTAGTTAATGAAGCCATGCAATATTACCAGCCAGAGATTTTTGACGAAACAACATTCTCACTGCCACCACAAATGACTGTATCCATGAATCATCACCAACCAGTGGTTCTTGAACAGAGTACCATGACAACATCATTACAAGATCATTCGGCATCAAGAATACTTAATGAAGCCATGCAACATTACCAGCCATAGGTTTTTGATGAAATAACATTAGCATTGCCGCCACGGATGACTGAAGCCATGAATTGTCACCAGCCACCGGTTCTTGGAGAGAGTACCTCGGCAGTAGCATCCCAGATCAGTGTTCTTGGGTTACATGACTCGGAGTATGATATTTTCTCTAATATATTTTACAACAGGAATGAGAACAACATCATGTAACTTTATTTTTCGCTTACTTAGGAGTCATTCCATGGTTGCTATTAAACAACCTTTTTTTCGATAAAGGAGCAGCAAGCCCCGGCCTCTACATCAATCGATGCACACGGCCTTTTATTGAACGTATAAAGTATCAAAAATCAAGTACAAAGTACAAAAGGCATAGGGTAAAAAATAAATATGTGCCCGACTTGTTGCCACATACATCAACCAGCGGGACAGCAAAACATCTAAATAGGCTAGCCATACTCTATCCTATTAATGTGTCGCCACCCAAGAGCCCGGTAGTAGAAATCCTGAGTAAGCACCAGCAATCTGTTGCATCCAGGTATCCATATCCTTCCGCTGATCCTCCGAGAGTAGGGAAAGCCCATAACCGTATCCAGTGCACAGCTCGAAGAATAACCTGCAAAAAGTTAGTACCCTTTTGATTATTAAAAATCATGTCATTTCTAGTGTTCCATATTGTCCAACATATAGCAGATATACCAATCCTAATTTTCAGTTTATCTTTCTTCGGAACTCCATACAACCAGTTCCCAAACATATTATTAATGCTCGTAGGTGGCGGGATATTATAGGCAAAGTAAATCATCCGCCAAATAATAGTAGCAAAAGGACATGCAAGGAACAAGTGATGCACAGTTTCATTTGTATTACAGAAACAACACTTTTGAGATCCCGTCCATCTACGTTTCGCCAAATTGTCTTTAGTAAGTAAGACCTTATTATTAAGAAACCACATGAAATTTTTTATTTTTAAGGGGATCTTGAGTTTCCACAAATATTTGCGCAGGAATCTGGTATGGCCATTCATATAATCATGATACATAGACTTAACAGTAACCACACCCGAATCTGTAAGCTTCCATACAAACTTATCAGGTTCATTAGTGAGATTAATAGTTATGAGTCGTTGACACAAATGCAACCATTCAGTATATTTATGATCATTAAGACCTCTCCTGAAAGTAATATTCAACGGATTTTGTGCCAAAACTGTGGAAACCAAAACATCTCTATGTTGTACAATATTGTAAAGAGAGGGATATTGTTGTGATAGAGGAACATCCCCTAACCAGACATCTTCCCAAAAGCGTCATCAAGTACCATCTCCAACTTTGAAAAACCTTTACTAAAGAAGTCAGATTTTACTCTCATAAGACCTTTCCAAAACGGCGAATCAGTAGGCTTTGCCTCAACTTGCGGTAAAGTCTTAGTGTGCAGATACTTGTTGTGCAAAATTTGTTGCCACATACCCTCTTCGCAAGAAGTTTGTATAGCCACTTACTCAGTAAGCATTTGTTTTTTAATTCCAGAACTTCAATACCCAAACCCCCCTGGTCTTTCGGTCTACAGATTATGTTCCATTTAGAGAGCCTATATCTTTTCTTTTTTTCATCCGATTGCCAAAAGAAGTTAGATCTATAATAATCTAGTCTTTTTCTAACCCCCACAGGTATCTCCATGAATGATAACATAAACATTGATAGACTTGTTAACACCGAATTAATGAGAACCAATCTATCGCCATAAGAAAGCATCTTACTACGCCAGCACCCTAATTTTGAAGCAAAACAGTTTTCAACCGGATTCCATTCAGCATTTCTCAAGATTCGGTGATGGATTGGTATACCCAAATATTTAAAAGGTAAAGCACCCGCTTCACAACCAAAAATCTGCATATATTGTTGTTCATTATCCTTTGCTTTACCAAAACAAAATATCTCACTTTTATGAAAATTAATTTTCAGACCAGAGAGCTGCTCAAATATACATAGAATTAATTTCATATTCAGTGCTTTAACAATATCATGTTCCATAAATAAAATTGTATCATCAGCATATTGTAGGATAGAAATTCCCCCCTCGACTAGGTGAGGTAGAAGACCCCCAATCTGACCCTCCTCCTTAGCTCGTGCAATAATAATAGCTAGCATATCCACGACAATATTAAATAGAATCGGAGATAAAGGATCACCCTGTCTCAAACCTTTCCTAGTTTGGAAATTATGACCAATATCATCATTAACCCTAATCCCCACACTCCCACCTTGAACATACTGTTTAATTCGATCACACCATATCTCATCAAAACCCTTCATACGCAGTACTTGTTGTAAAAACGGCCATTTAACTTTATCATACGCCTTCTCAAAGTCAATTTTGAAAAGAACACCATCTAACTTTCTCCTATGTAGTTCATGAATGGATTCGTGAAGCACAACCACTCCCTCTAAAATGTGTCTGCCTGGCATAAATGCAGTTTGGGTAGGTTTGATTACATTTTGAGCAACCTCCGAAATACGAATAGTAGCCACTTTAGTAAAGATTTTAAATATCACATTAAGTAAACAAATCGGGCGGTACTGTTGTATTTGTGTCGCATTATCTTTTTTTGGAATAAGAGTAATAACCCCAAAATTAAGCCTATGTAAAGGTAACTCTCCTCTTTGGAAGGAAATAAAAAGCGCCATTAAATCCACTTTTATTACTTCCCAAAAGGTCTGATAAAACTCTGCCGGAAACCCATCTGGCCCCGGCGCTTTATTATGTTTCATCTGTGAGATCGCCTCATAAAATTCCTCAAAAGAGTAGTCTTTGATGAGAAGCTCATTCTCAGCCGCCGAAACTTGAGGAATATCATCAACTCTATCCTCCATCATTAATACTGGACTATGTTGC
>NC_061512.1:129539974-129598493 GCF_022539505.1 Lolium rigidum
TGGTCGGAAGGTGTTGGATGATGCCTCGCTTAGTTCCCTGCATGGCATACACGTAAACGTTAAATACGAGCCTCGATCGGCTCTCAGGTTGTCCTGTGAATCGGCTCAAAGAGCCGATCCACCCATGATTCGCATGAGGTGTACGAATATATGGTGGTCCTGCTTGATCAAGATAAAGCTAAAGCGATCTACGACGATTTAGGGTTTTCACCGCATAATCGGATCATCCTACTCACGATTGGGCCTCGCGCTCGCGTACGGTGACCGTAAGCCGATCCTAGACGGGGCCTAAAAACCAACACGAGGTTGATCCCCGGAACATCCTGTCTAGGGCTAGCAAACTCCACCCTACACGCCGTTGGATCCTCCAACCCTTTGTAGGGCCTAACTATTGCGGATATTAAACTAATCCTTGTAGAACAAGGAGCAACCGTAACGGATCGGATCTACCAAACGATGATCAAGCGGGGTGCCGCCCCTACACCTGAGATAGGTGTAAGGGCGGCTAGATGCATAAGGGTTGCACTACGACAGCATATGATACGAAGAACAATGCTAACCCTAACACATCTAAGATAACTACGTTGCTCGCCATCAAAAGGCTTCAGCACGAGCAACGCATGAACAACGTAGACAAGCTTATGCTGCCTAGATCGCAAGATGCGATCTAGGCAGCATGGTGCCTACCGAGGAGAAACCCTCGAGACGAAGGAGTTGGCGATGCGCCGAGATTTGTTTGTGTTGAACGTTGGTTGTTGTTTATTCCATGAACCCTAGATACATATTTATAGTCCAGGGGACTTTCTAACTCAAGCGTGCACCTAACCGTGCACGGGTAAAAATCTAACTCCTAACCGACACGTAATCTAATATGTTAAAGATACAAGGGCAAACTAGCCCAAACTTTGCATGTAAGGCCGATTCACATATTTCTTCTATATATATTCTTCAAAGCCCATCTTGATCGCGGCCCACCTCTGACTCGGTCAAATTCTGGTGATAACACATGCCCCCCTGGTTTTGGAAATGACATTTCCAAAATCATTACGCTTTTCTTTCGTCGGGTCATGTCATGCAGAGCAGGACTGCCGCAGAATCTTCCATTGAACGCCGGTTGTCGGCTTTCTTTGCCGCAAATCTGAGCCTGCTTATCCTTAAGTCGATGTCTGCCGCATCGGCTGTGCTTAAATTTTTTTTTTTTGAATTTTTTATGCCCGATTTATGTATCGGCCCCCATTCTTCAATACCCATCATCAAAGGAACCTAGGTGCCCCCCGAGCCGATTTATGTATCGCCCCCCATTCTTCAATACCCATCATCAAAGGAACCTAGGTGCCACCCGAGCCGATTTATGTATCGGCCCCCATTCTTCAATACCCATCATTAAAGGATATCTTAGGCTGCTGGGCATTTGTAAGACGCTTCTACTGCCTATCCTCGTGTTTTATCCACCTGGGTGCCCCCGAGCCAATTCCTTCAAGGGATTTGATGGTATCGGCTCTGTTGGATCAAATGTTGAACCCAGGCAGATTGGATGGTGAGGATAATTTTGGCCGATTGCTGGAATCGGCCTCCACGTTGCTTGTCCGATGAAGGTTTTGTAATGTCCCTCCATAAATTTTTTGGGGCCGATCACAAGGATCAGCCTCGCCACGTTTGCTCATTGATTTGCTCCAGCTACATGGTTAGGCCAGTGGATACGACCAGCCTAACTTCATCCTCTGTCATGTCGACGCGCTCGCCGTCGTCCACCTTGAGTGCATCGTTTAATCCTCGAGCAGTAAACTCCGTTGGGAGGATGAGCACCATGTTTGTGCTAGCCGATGTTTCATCATCGGCTCTCCTTTGCTTGGGGCGCCACTCTTTTCTTTGTGGCCGACCTTCTTCGTCCAGGGTTCGCTGAATTTTGGCGGCCAGATCAGGCCGTGCCTTCCTCAACGTGTGCAGGTATAACCTTTCGGCTTCTTCCAACCCACGTAGACGCTGAACCCTTCGTTTTTGGGAACGGCTGAGTCCATCAGGGCACCACCTTGGCCGGTGGTACCTGTCTTCTTCTTCTTCTTCTTCTTCTCCCTCGTCTTCCAAATCCTCAAGATCTTCCATCCGAGGGGACTCAGCACGTTTGCTTCGCGGCGGGAGAGGCCCTAGACGCTTGAACACAGACACGTTAGCTGCATCCTTCTTCTTCGTTTGCATTACGGGCGGTTGCCGATTGTAGGCAATCGGCTCATTCCTGAATCCCAGCAGTTGTACGAAGAAGGGGCAGTCCCAGATGCCTATCCACGTCGTCTTGCTCCCTCGACTTTTCCTTGGCGTGGCGCTCGTATCGCTCCTCGTCGTGATCATGCCGACGACGTCTCCTGTCGTCCCTGGCCGGACGATCCTTTTCATCATCGTCGTTGTACCGTCGGCGTTGGTCATCTCGACTCACATACTTGTTGAGGAGGTGATCGAGAGAGAGGTCGGCGATATCTTATGTTCTTCACTTCTCCCTCGCGTGACGTAGCGCTTGCCGTCGTGGCGGAGCCGATCGCGTGGAGCGGCTTCCTCTGTGTCTTTGCTATGTGAGCAGCTGCCCTCATCTCCGTCCTTACCGAGTGGTGCCCAGGTCCCACCATGTTGATATTGCACGATAAATGCTGGCTGGCACTCTCCATGGTAAGTGTACTCCACCATGTTAATGGCGGGGAAGGGGTGTGTGTCGACCTTCATGGCGTACTCGGTTGAAAATTAATCGCCCTTTCTCTATCGCCATTTGGACACCGCTGACGCCACACCCTGCGGTCGTTAGTGGTGTGGGTGAACGTGTTATGCCACTTGCAGTATGGCTTTCCGTTCAGCTCCTGCACCGTAGGGATCTTGTGGCCTTCGGGTACCTTTATATGCTTCTCCATGAGTAAGAGATCGAAAATCCACTAGTAGGAAAACCCTTATAGGCGATTCTTAGTTCTGTGGCGCACCGTTTAAAATGCGCCACAGAAAGTTATTTTGTGGCGCACCGGACACGGTGCGCCACGAAATAGCTAATTTTGTGGCGCACCGGGGATCCATGCGCCACAGAAATTTGGTGGGGCCAACCCCAATCATTGGTTTCACTATTTACGTGGCGCACGGGATCACGTGCGCCACGCAAATCAGACATTCGGTGGCGCACTGGCACAGCGCGCCAGCGAATTAAGACTCACGTGGCGCATTGTTTCGGTGCGCCAGCCGAACTAAGACTTACGTGGCGCACGTGGGATGGTGCGCCACGAAGCTTCTATTTGCAGTGGCGCACATGAGTTCCATGCAACTCCACCCCCCCCGTGGATCGCCTTTTTAACCTCTGTAAAAAATAAAAAAAATAGATAAAAATTTCAAAAAATAAATCCCTTGAAGATGCCTATGTATTATGTCATCTTTTACCACTGAGAATTAACAAACAATAATTTCGACTTTTTTTGCAAAATTGCGTGGGAAAATCATCAAAGCTGGATTTACTGGTTGCATACGAACTCGAAAAAACGCATAATATATCAAAATGTTCCCACGAAAAATCTACATCCGAATTCACCTGGGCTTGCCCGGTTGGACAATTTTAGAATCCCAAAATTCGAAAAGAGTAAAAAGTTACGGCAGTTAAAGATTTTTTGCTGCAAAATACAAAAAAAGAAAAAAAAATTCTGTGGCGCACCAAGTGCCCATGCGCCACAGAAATAACGTTCGAAATTTGAAATTTCTGGCGCCCACTTCTCCTTCTCTCCTCCATTTCTCCACTTCTCCCCTTCTCCCATTCTCCCCTTCTCCTCCTCTCCTCTTCTCTTCCTCTCCTACACTTCTCCACTTCTCCCCTTCTCCTCCTCTCCTCTTCTCTTCCCTCTCCTCCACTTCTCCACTTCTCCACTCTCCTCTCCTACTCCGGCGACCAACTCCGGCGACCAACAACTCCGGCGAACTACTCCGGCGACCTACTACGGCGACCACGACCAACACCTCCTCCTCTACCACCACCACCACCTCCTCCTCCTCCGGCGACCACCTCCTCCTCTACCACCACCACCACCACCTCCTCCTCCTCTACCACCACCACCACCACCACCACCTCCTCCTCCTCCTCCTCCTCCTCTACCACCACCACCACCACCACCACCACCACCACCACCACCACCACCTCCACCTCCACCTCCCACCTCCACCTCCACCTCCACCTCCACCTCCACCTCCACCTATTCCACCACCACCACCACCACCTCCTCCGGCCGGCCTCATCCTCCACCCACCCACCCACCCCACCCACCTCCGGCGACCTTCCAGAAAAATTTAAAAAAAAATTCGGCGGCCCCAGATCTAGATCTAGATCTAGATCTGGCCGCCACTTTTTTTGAAATTTTAAAAAAATTCCGTGGCGCACCGGCGGTGGTGCGCCTACAGAAATAAGACTCTCAGTTTACCGTGGCGCACCACCGTCGGTGCGCCACGTAACAAGCTTTCTGTGGCGCATTGGCTGGTGCGCCACGAGATCCTTATTTTTTGTGGCGAGAGTACGTGGCGCACCACCCATGCGCCCACGGAATGTGCTTCTGGTGCGCCAGCGATGAGGCTTTTCCCTACTAGTGATCTCGCTCGAGTTTTGGTCACGTCGAAGTCGAACCCTTTTGGAGGGCCTTGTGGCTTAACCCATTTGCGGGACACGGGGCTCGCCGCTCGAGTCCATTCAGCCATCGCTACCCTCTCGATCTCCCGTAGCACCTTCATCCTCGTCGTGATCAACCAGGGCCACTGCACGCTTGAATTTGTCCTGGTAAACATCTGGGTGGCGCTGTTCATATGCTGACAGCTTCTGCACCATGTGCGCCAATGAAGGGTAGTCTGCTTGGGAGGCCACGTCCTTGATCGATGATGAGAGACCCACCACCGCCAACTCGACTGCTTCTTTTTCACTAACGTGAACCGAATAGCATCGGTTCCTCACGGTCCTGAAGCGCCTGGATGTATTCTGACACTGTTTCCCCGCTCTTCTGTCGTACTTGTGCTAGATCGGCAATGCCAGCCTCGGAAGCCTCTGAGTGATACTGCTCATGGAATTGCTCCTCCAATTGCTTCCAAGTCCGGATTGAGTTCGGTGGCAGCGGCGTGTACCACCCGAAAGCCGATCCTGTGAGGGATCGTGCGAAGAACCTCACACGCAGCTCGTCTGATGCTGAGATCGTGCCCAGCTGTGCCAAATATCGGCTCACATGCTCGATGGAACTGGAACCATCCGATCCACTAAACTTTGTGAAGTCCGGGAGCCGATATTTGGGTGGTAGCGGGATCAATTCGTACTCGTTGGGGTACGGCTTGGTATAGCCGAACGTCTTCCTTTTCGGCATCATGCCGAACTGATCTTTCGAGAATTGTACAAATCTGATCCGCGGTGATGGCTGAAGGTGTCGAACCCCGAAGATTCGCCGGTGGCATACTTAGCCAGCCATGCTTGCTTTTCCGGTTCTGAGCCAAGCCGCAGGAGCTGGGCTCGGAGGTTTGTCGGAGTGGCGTACTTAGCTAACCACGTTTGCTTCTCAAGATCCGCTCCCGACGTCCCTCCCGCCGATTCTGCAGGCCCCTGCTGTTGCAGCCTGGTTCGAGAGTGCCTGTGCACGCCGTCCGGTACGTATGCGCACGCGTATCCGTGCGGGATTTCCTTGGGCGCCTCGGTAGGAATTGGTAGTCACTAGGATCACCACCAATCTTTTAGACGACGTATGCCAATGAGTTCGGCACTTCGGTGCCGCCCATGCGAACGGCGGCAGCGGATGGGACTGGAGTTGCATCTCTCGTTTGTAAGTCCCCAGAGCTGGTCCCGACGGAGAAAACCGATGGCTCATGATTTCCTGGATCACGCGCAGAGCGACACGCTCCAAAGTGTTCACCAGGCTCTCAGAGTGGCGGTGTAGCGAATGAGCCACCATGTAGTTGATCTCCTGACGCAGCGACTACGGTGCGTTCTTTTGACGGGGCGGACGGGTCCACTCCATCGAGTGCGCCTTCGGGTGAGAACCCCTTCCACTCGACGCCGTGGGAGCGGGTTCTGTGGAAAGAGCCGATGAGTTCGGCTTCGAGGACTGCCTTGATCTCGTCATGCTTCTTCTTGAGCTCGTCAGTCAGATCCTCGTACTTCACCGGAGTGCTTTCCGCCATCTCGGATGTAGATGGCGATGCGGTGGATGTCGAAGATTGTCCCAGCCGGGCGTGCCGGAATGTGTTGCGGTCGAAACCCACCGGCGGGCAGCGGCGGCAACACCGTAGAGCCGGGAACAACTAGGGCTGCGGCTGGCCCCAGTCCCTCAGAGCGACGGCCCGCAAAGCCTTCTGGTCACACGTCCGATGCTATCGCAAGGGCGTGCCACCTGACCTATACCTGGTCAGGAAGGTGTTGGATGATGCCTCGCTTAGTTCCTGCATGGCATACACGTAAACGTTAAATACGAGCCTCGATCGGCTCTCAGGTTGTCCTGTGAATCGGCTCAAAGAGCCGATCCACCCATGATTCGCACGAGGTGTACGATTATATGGTGGTCCTGCTTGATCAAGATAAAGCTAAAGGGATCTACGACGATTTAGGGTTTTCACCGCATAATCGGATCATCCTACTCACGATTAGGCCTCGCGCTCGCGTACGGTGACCGTAAGCCGATCCTAGACAGGGCCTAAAAACCAACACGAGGTTGATCCCCGGAACATCCTGTCTAGGGCTAGCAAACTCCACCCTACACGCCGCTGGATCCTCCAACCCTTTGTAGGGCCTAACTATTGCGGATATTAAACTAATCCTTGTAGAACAAGGAGCAAGCGTAACGGATCGGATCTACCAAACGATGATCAAGCGGGGTGCCGCCCCTACACCTGAGATAGGTGTAAGGGCGGCTAGATGCATAAGGGTTGCACTACGACGGCATATGATACGAAGAACAATGCTAACCCTAACACATCTAAGATAACTACGTTGCTCGCCATCAAAAAGGCTTCAGCACGAGCAACGCATGAACAACGTAGACAAGCTTATGCTGCCTAGATCGCAAGATGCGATCTAGGCAGCATGGTGCCTACCAGGAGAAACCCTCGAGACGAAGGAGTTGGCGATGCGCCGAGATTTGTTTGTGTTGAACGTTGGTTGTTGTTTATTCCATGAACCCTAGATACATATTTATAGTCCAGGGGACTTTCTAACTCAAGCGTGCACCTAACCGTGCACGGGTAAAACTCTAACTCCTAACCGACACGTAATCTAATATGTTAAAGATACAAGGGCAAACTAGCCCAAACTTTGCATGTAAGGCCGATTCACATATTTCTTCTATATATATTCTTCAAAGCCCATCTTGATCGCGGCCCACCTCGACTCGGTCAAATTCTGGTGATAACACATGCCCCCTGGTTTTGGAAATGACATTTCCAAAATCATTACGCTTTTCTTTCGTCGGGTCATGTCATGCGAAGCGAGACTGCTGCAGAATCTTCCATTGAACGCCGGTTGTCGGCTTTCTTTGCCGCAAATCTGAGCCTGCTTATCCTTAAGTCGATGTCTACCGCATCGGCTGTGCTTAAATTTTTTTTTTTTGAATTTTTTATGCCCGATTTATGTATCGGCCCCCATTCTTCAATACCCATCATCAAAGGAACCTAGGTGCCCCCCGAGCCGATTTATGTATCGCCCCCATTCTTCAATACCCATCATCAAAGGAACCTAGGTGCCACCGAGCCGATTTATGTATCGGCCCCCATTCTTCAATACCCATCATTAAAGGATATCTTAGGCTGCTGGGCATTTGTAAGACGCTTCTACTGCCTATCCTCGTGTTTTATCCACCTGGGTGCCCCCGAGCCAATTCCTTCAAGGGATTTGATGGTATCGGCTCTGTTGGATCAAATGTTGAACCCAGGCAGATTGGATGGTGAGGATAATTTTGGCCGATTGCTGGAATCGGCCTCCACGTTGCTTGTCCGATGAAGGTTTTGTAATGTCCCTCCATAAATTTTTTGGGGCCGATCACAAGGATCAGCCTCGCCACGTTTGCTCATTGATTTGCTCCAGCTACATGGTTAGGCCAGTGGATACGACCATCCTAACTTCATCCTCTGTCACGTCGACGCGCTCGCCGTCGTCCACCTTGAGTGCATCGTTTAATCCTCGAGCAGTAAACTCCGTTGGGAGGATGAGCACCATGTTTGTGCTAGCCGATGTTTCATCATCGGCTCTCCTTTGCTTGGGGCGCCACTCTTTTCTTTGTGGCCGACCTTCTTCGTCCAGGGTTCGCTGAATTTTGGCGGCCAGATCAGGCCGTGCCTTCCTCAACGTGTGCAGGTATAACCTTTCAGCTTCTTCCAACCCACGTAGACGCTGAACCCTTCGTTTTTGGGAACGGCTGAGTCCATCAGGGCACCACCTTGGCCGGTGGTACCTGTCTTCTTCTTCTTCTTCTTCTTCTTCTTCTCCCTCGTCTTCCAAATCCTCAAGATCTTCCATCCGAGGGGACTCAGCACGTTTGCTTCGCGGCGGGAGAGGCCCTAGACGCTTGAACACAGACACGTTAGCTGCATCCTTCTTCTTCTGTTTGCATTCTGGGCAGTTGCCGATTGTAGGCAATCGGCTCATTCCTGAATCCCGGCGAGTGTCCGAAGAAGGGGCGGTCCCCAGTGCCTATCCACGTCGTCTTGCTCCCTCGACTTTTCCTTGGCGTGGCGCTCGTATCGCTCCTCGTCGTGATCATGCCGACGACGTCTCCTGTCGTCCCTGGCCAGACGATCCTTTTCATCATCGTCGTTGTACCGTCGGCGTTGGTCATACTGACTCACATACTTGTTGAGGAGGTGATCGAGAGAGGTCGTCGATATCTTATGTTCTTCACTTCTCCCTCTGTGACGTAGCGCTTGCCGTCGTGGCGGAGCCGATCGCGTGGAGCGGCTTCCTCTGTGTCTTTGCTATGTGAGCAGCTGCCCTCATCTCCGTCCTTACCAGAGTGGTGCCCAGGTCCCACCATGTTGATATTGCACGATAAATCTGGCTGGCACTCTCCATGGTAAGTGTACTCCACCATGTTAATGGCGGGGAAGGGGTGTGTGTCGACCTTCATGGCGTACTGGTTGAAAATTAATCGCCCTTTCTCTATCGCCATTTGGACCTGCTGACGCCACACCCTGCAGTCGTTAGTGGTGTGGGTGAACGTGTTATGCCACTTGCAGTATGGCTTTCCGTTCAGCTCCTGCACCGTAGGGATCTTGTGGCCTTCAGGTACCTTTATATGCTTCTCCATGAGTAAGAGATCGAAAATCCACTAGTAGGAAAACCCTTATAGGCGATTCTTAGTTCTGTGGCGCACCGTTTAAAATGCGCCACAGAAAGTTATTTTGTGGCGCACCAGACACGGTGCGCCACAGAAATAGCTTAATTTTGTGGCGCACCAGGGATCCATGCGCCACAGAAATTTGGTGGGGCCAACCCCAATCATTGGTTTCACTATTTACGTGGCGCACGGGATCACGTGCGCCACGAAATAAGACATTCGGTGGCGCATCGGCACTGGTGCGCCACCGAATTAAGACTTCTCGTGGCGCATTGTTTCGGTGCGCCACCGAACTAAGACTTTACGTGGCGCACGTGGGATGGTGCGCCACGTAAGCCTTATTTCGTGGCGCACATGAGTTCCATGCAACTCCCCCCCCCCCCCCCCCGTGGATCGCCTTTTTAACCTCTGTAAAAAATAAAAAAAATAGATAAAAATTTCAAAAAATAAATCCCTTGAAGATGCCTATGTATTATGTCATCTTTTACCACTGAGAATTAACAAACAATAATTTCGACTTTTTTTGCAAAATTGCGTGGGAAAATCATCAAACTGGATTTCTGGTTGCATACGAACTCGAAAAAAACGCATAATATATCAAAATGTTCCCACGAAAAATCTACATCCGAATTCACCTGGGCTTGCCCGGTTGGACAATTTTTAGAATCCCAAAATTCGAAAAGAGTAAAAAGTTACGGCCAGTTAAAGATTTTTTGCTGCAAAATACAAAAAAAAGAAAAAAAAATTCTGTGGCGCACCAAGTGCCCATGCGCCACAGAAATAACGTTCGAAATTTGAAATTTCTGGCGCCCACTTCTCCTTCTCTCCTCCATTTCTCCACTTCTCCCCTTCTCCCATTCTCCCCTTCTCCTCCTCTCCTCTTCTCTTCCTCTCCTACACTTCTCCACTTCTCCCCTTCTCCTCCTCTCCTCTTCTCTTCCTCTCCTCCACTTCTCCACTTCTCCACTCTCCTCTCCTACTCCGGCGACCAACTCCGGCGACCAACAACTCCGGCGAACTACTCCGGCGAACTACTCCGGCGACCTACTACGGCGACCACGACCAACACCTCCTCCTCTACCACCACCACCACCTCCTCCTCCTCCGGCGACCACCTCCTCCTCTACCACCACCACCACCTCCTCCTCCTCTACCACCACCACCACCACCACCACCTCCTCCTCCTCCTCCTCCTCCTCTACCACCACCACCACCACCACCACCACCACCACCACCACCACCACCTCCACCTCCACCTCCACCTCCACCTCCACCTCCACCTCCACCTCCACCTCCACCTCCACCTCCACCTATTCCACCACCACCACCACCACCTCCTCCGGCCGGCCTCATCCTCCACCCACCCACCCACCCCACCCACCTCCGGCGACCTTCCGGAAAAATTTAAAGAAATTCGGCGGCCCCGGATCTAGATCTAGATCTAGATCCGGCCGCCACTTTTTTGAAATTTTAAAAAATTCTGTGGCGCACCGGCGGTGGTGCGCCACGGAAATAAGACTTCTCGTTTCCGTGGCGCACCACAGTCCGGTGCGCCACGTAAATAAGCTTTCTGTGGCGCATTGGCTGGTGCGCCACAGAATCCTTATTTTTGTGGCGAGAATTCTGTGGCGCACCACCCATGCGCCACAGAATGTGTTTTTGGTGCGCCACTGATGAGGCTTTTCCTACTAGTGATCTGCTCAGTTTTGGTCACGTCGAAGTCGAACCCTTTTGGAGGGCCTTGTGGCTTAACCCATTTGCAGGACACGGGGCCTGCCGCTCGAGTCCATTCAGCCACTGCTACCTCTCGATCTCCCGTAGCACCTTCATCCTCGTCGTGATCAACCAGGGCCACCGCACGCTTGAATTTGTCCTGGTAAACATCTGGGTGGCGCTGTTCATATGCTGACAGCTTCTGCACCATGTGCGCCAATGAAGGGTAGTCTGCTTGGGAGGCCACGTCCTTGATCGATGATGAGAGACCCACCACCGCCAACTCGACTGCTTCTTTTTCACTAACGTGAACCGAATAGCATCGGTTCCTCACGGTCCTGAAGCGCTGGATGTATTCTGACACTGTTTCCCCGCTCTTCTGTCGTACTTGTGCTAGATCGGCAATGCCAGCCTCGGAAGCCTCTGAGTGATACTGCTCATGGAATTGCTCCTCCAATTGCTTCCAAGTCCGGATTGAGTTCGGTGGCAGCGACGTGTACCACCCGAAAGCCGATCCTGTGAGGGACTGTGCGAAGAACCTCACACACAGCTCGTCTGATGCTGAGATCGTGCCCGACCGTGCCAAATATCGGCTCACATGCTCGATGGAGCTGGAACCATCCGATCCACTAAACTTTGTGAAGTCCGGGAGCCGATATTTGGGTGGTAGCGGGATCAATTCGTACTCGTTGGGGTACGGCTTGGTGTAGCCGAACGTCTTCCTTTTCGGCATCATGCCGAACCGATCTTTCGAATTGTACAAATCTGATCCGCGGTGATGGCTGAAGGTGTCGAACCCCGAAGATTCGCCGGGTGGCATACTTAGCCAGCCATGCTTGCTTTTCTGGTTCCGAGCCAACCTGCAGGAGCTGGGCTCGGAGGTTTGTCGGAGTGGCGTACTTAGCTAACCACGTTTGCTTCTCAAGATCCGCTCCCGACGTCCCTCCCGCTTGTTCCGGAGGCCCCTCGCTGTTGCGCCTGGTTCGAGAGTGCCTGTGCATCGCCGTCTGGTACGTATGCGCACGCGTATCCGTGCGGGATTTCCTTGGGCGCCTCAGGTAGGAATTGGTAGTCACTAGGATCACCACCAATCTTTTAGACGACGTATGCCAATGAGTTCGGCACTTCTGGTGCCGCCCATGCGAACGGCAGCAGCGGATGGGACTGGAGTTGCATCTCTCGTTTGTAAGTCCCCAGAGCTGGTCCCGACGGAGAAAACCGATGGCTCATGATTTCCTGGATCACGCGCAGAGCGACACGCTCCAAAGTGTTCACCAGGCTCTCGCAGTGGCGGTGTAGCGAATGAGCCACCATGTAGTTGATCTCCCGACGCAGCGACCTGGTGCGTTCTTTCGACGGGGCGGACAGGTCCACTCCATCGAGTGCGCCTTCGAGTGAGAACCCCTTCCACCCGACGCCGTGGGAGCGGGTTCGTGGAAAGAGCCGATGAGTTCGGCTTCGAGGACTGCCTTGATCTCGTCATGCTTCTTCTTGAGCTCGTCGGTCGGATCCTCGTACTTCACCGCGAGTGCTTTCCGCCATCTCGGATGTAGATGGCGATGCGGTGGATGTCGAAGATTGTCCCACCGGGCGTGCCGGAATGTGTTGCGGTCGAAACCCACCGGCGGGCAGCGACCGGCAACACCGTAGAGCCGGGAACAACTAGGGCTGCGGCTGGCCCCGGTCCCTCGGAGCGACGGCCCGCAAAGCCTTCTCGGTCACACGTCCGATGCTATCGCAAGGGCGTGCCACCTGACCTATACCTGGTCGGGAAGGTGTTGGATGATGCCTCGCTTAGTTCTCGCATGGCATACACGTAAACGTTAAATACGAGCCTCGATCGGCTCTCAGGTTGTCCCGTGAATCGGCTCAAAGAGCCGATCCACTCCATGATTCGCACGAGGTGTACGATTATATGGTGGTCCTGCTTGATCAAGATAAAGCTAAAGGGATCTACGACGATTTAGGGTTTTCACCGCATAATCGGATCATCCTACTCACGATTAGGCCTCGCGCTCGCGTACGGTGACCGTAAGCCGATCCTAGACAGGGCCTAAAAACCAACACGAGGTTGATCCCCGGAACATCCTGTCTAGGGCTAGCAAACTCCACCCTACACGCCGCTGGATCCTCCAACCCTTTGTAGGGCCTAACTATTGCGGATATTAAACTAATCCTTGTAGAACAAGGAGCAACCGTAACGGATCGGATCTACCAAACGATGATCAAGCGGGGTGCCGCCCCTACACCTGAGATAGGTGTAAGGGCGGCTAGATGCATAAGGGTTGCACTACGACAGCATATGATACGAAGAACAATGCTAACCCTAACACATCTAAGATAACTACGTTGCTCGCCATCAAAAAGGCTTCAAGCACGAGCAACGCATGAACAACGTAGACAAGCTTATGCTGCCTAGATCGCAAGATGCGATCTAGGCAGCATGGTGCCTACCGGAGAAACCCTCGAGACGAAGGAGTTGGCGATGCGCCGAGATTTGTTTGTGTTGAACGTTGGTTGTTGTTTATTCCATGAACCCTAGATACATATTTATAGTCCAGGGGACTTTCTAACTCAAGCGTGCACCTAACCGTGCACGGGTAAAACTCTAACTCCTAACCGACACGTAATCTAATATGTTAAAGATACAAGGGCAAACTAGCCCAAACTTTGCATGTAAGGCCGATTCACATATTTCTTCTATATATATTCTTCAAAGCCCATCTTGATCGCGGCCCACCTCTGACTCGGTCAAATTCTGGTGATAACAGGTTCACCAAACAATGTTTTGTAGTATTCAGTAATATAAGTTTTTAGGTTCTCGTCCCCAACAATCGTCCCCTCCTCTTGTTCGAGTTGGAAAATTTTCTTCTTCCTATGCTTCCCATTAGCAATTAGGTGAAAATATTTTGTATTATCTCCCCCTTCCTGTATATACTTAACCTTGGCTCTCTGTGCCCATTTGGTTTCTTCCGACCTTCTAAGCTTATTCAACTTATCATTAGCCATTTTTAACTCATCCCTCTCAACATTAGATAAAGGACAAGTCTCCTCCTTAATATCCAGGAAATCAATAATTTGTAGTAACCTCTCCTTTTCTAGTTTATATTTTCCACTAAGATTTTTCGCCCATCCCCTTAAAAATCTGCGTAAGTGTCTAATCTTTTTTTTGCCAAGTATCGATTGGTGAGACCCCCATTGGAGCTGCAGCCCACTCAGCTGCCACCAAATCATAGAAACCGTCATGTTGCAGCCAAGACAGCTCAAATGAGAAACGGGCTTTGTTTCCTAAGTGTGCATGGTTTCCCGAATCAATAAGAAGAGGTGTGTGATCAGACCCCGACCTAGATAAAGCCCTTACCGACACTAATGGGAATTTTTGTTCCCACTCCACACTAGCAAGCACACGATCCAGCTTTTCATAGGTAGGAGTCACTCGCCTACTAGACCAAGTATATTGACGCCCCAATAGTGCAATTTCTTTCAAATTTAAACTTTCAATAATAGCATTCAAGATAAAGGGCCACCGAGGATTATAATTATCATTACTTTTATCCTCAGGTTTTCGAAGTATATTAAAATCTCCGGCAAGGAGCAAAGGTAGAGATTCAACCTCACAGAGACGCACCAACTCGGACAAGAACACGTGTTTAAGAGAATCCTGAGCAGCTCCATACACTGGTACCAAGACCCACTCAAAACCATCAATTTTTGATTTTAAAGATAATTTGACACAGAAATCACCATTAACTACCTTATTAACTTTTAAAGTGTTATTATTAATGCCAACCAAAATACCCCCCGAACGCCCCTGAGGTGGCAAACAAAACCAACTAAACTCCTTCCCGCAAGATAGATCCCTAAGGAAAGGAACAGTAAAATTTGATCTTCCTGTTTCCAAAAGTGCTATATAGTCTAGCCGATGTTCTCTAATAGCTTCTTTGACAAAAAGGTGTTTTCCCGGATCACCAAAACCCTCACTATTCCAAGTCAAACCACACAAAGAGTTCAAAGCCATCTAATTATAAATTTTATTCCGAATCCTGTTACTTCGTCTAACCTTAGTCCTATCATAAGACTTTTTCTTTTTATTCCGTCTTGTCTTATGTGTTACAGGTGTAGGATAACGTTGCATAGAAACCAAAAATTTTCCTACCGCGAACACGCAATCCAAGCCAAGATGCAATCTAGAAGACGGTAGCAACGAGGGGGTATCGAGTCTCACCCTTGAAGAGATTCCAAAGCCTACAAGATGAGGCTCTTGTTGCTGCGGTAGACGTTCACTTGCCGCTTGCAAAAGCGCGTAGAAGATCTTGATCACGATCGGTTCCGGCGCCACGAGCGGGCAGCACCTCCGTAATCGGTCACACGTTCGGTTGTTGATGAAGACGACGTCCACCTCCCCGTTCCAGCGGGCAGCGGAAGTAGTAGCTCCTCTTGAATCCGACAGCACGACGGCGTGGTGTCGGTGGTGGTGGAGAAATCCGGCGGAGCTTCGCTTAAGCGTGCGGGATGTGGTGGAGGAGAGAGACCGCTAGGGTTTGGGGAGAGAGGGGGGTTGGGCGCCGGCCCTCTAAGGGGTGCGGCCAAGGCTGAGGCTTTTAGTGGTCAGCCCCCTCTCCTATGCCCCTCATTATATAGGTGGAAGCACCAAGAGTTCTAGTCCAAGTCTTCGAATAAGACCCCAACACTAAAACCTCCCATATGTGGGAAACCTACTCAAGGAGGGAGTCCTACCCAAGGTGGGACTCCCACCTTTCCTTGAGTGGGTTGGCCGGCCACCCTAGGTGGAGCCCACCCGGGACTCCTCCTTTAGGGTTTGGCTGGCCAAGCTTGTGGAGTCCTTCCGGACTCCACCTTCCATAGTGCGTTTCTTCCGGACTTTTCTAGAACCTTCTAGAACCTGCCATAAATGCACCGGATCATTTCCAAACTTGGAATATGACTTCCTATATATGAATCTTATTCTCCGGACCATTCCGGAACTCCTCGTGATGTCCGGGATCTCATCCGGGACTCCGAACAAATATTCGAACTCCATTCCATATTCAAGTTCTACCATTTCAACATCCAACTTTAAGTGTGTCACCCTACGGTTCGTGAACTATGTGGACATGGTTGAGTACTCACTCCGACCAATAACCAATAGCGGGATCTGGAGATCCATAATGGCTCCCACATATTCAACGATGACTTTAGTGATCGAATGAACCATTCACATACGATACCAATTCCCTTTGTCACGCGATATTTTACTTGTCCGAGGTTTGATCTTCGGTATCACTCTATACCTTGTTCAACCTCGTCTCCTGACAAGTACTCTTTACTCGTACCGTGGTATGTGGTCTCTTATGAACTTATTCATATGCTTGCAAGACATTAGACGACATTCCACTATTGATCCATATGCCTCAACTCATACTTTCCGGATACTTAATCCCACCTTTATAACCACCCATTTACGCAGTGGCGTTTGATGTAATCAAAGTACCTTTCCGGTATAAGTGATTTACATGATCTCATGGTTATAAGGACTAGGTAACTATGTATCGAAAGCTTATAGCAAATAACTTAATGACGAGATCTTATGCTACGCTTAATTGGGTGTGTCCATTACATCATTCATATAATGATATAACCTTGTTATTAATAACATCCAATGTTCATGATTATGAAACTAATCATCCATTAATCAACAAGCTAGTTAAGAGGCATACTAGGGACTCTTTGTTTGTCTACATATCACACATGTACTAATGTTTCGGTTAATACAATTATAGCATGATATATAAACATTTATCATAAACATAAAGATATAAATAATAACCACTTTATTATTGCCTCTAGGGCATATCTCCTTCAACAGGTGATGCACAAAGCAAATCATTATCTGATGGAAAATCATCATCTAGATCCCCAACTAATTCAGACGCATGTGAGACAGTAAGACAAGGCAAATGTTCCCCACTTTTTTCCAACATGGACTCATTCTTTTTCAGGATAGTTAGTGTCCTTTGAAATTCATTCTCTTTAATTATATGTGCCGCATTAATTTGGTCTGAAAGTGAACTACCCATTGATACCCCCAAAACAGTAGCATTATGGATAATTTGTGCATCTGAAAAATTAAGTAGCGAGTGTGGCTGAGAAATACCTTGCGCAAAACTTTCATTACGCCTTTGTGCCAGAAGCATAGCTTTTTCAAGCTGAGTTGCATCAGCATTTGGTTGCGCCCGAAGTCTTCCACTAGACCTTATACCTTTTGCCGTCTGTGATTTAATGCCTCCAAACGCAATCACTTCATCAGAGAATAAAGCTGGAGATACCGGCGTGGTCATTAAACCCGGTGTTGTGCTCTTCTTGGTAGCCAAATCTGCCTGCGATACAAAATAATTTGAACATGTTGTAGCAGAAACATTATCAAGTAGGACAGCAGAGACATCATTCTTATGACTAACCAAATCCGTAGCCGTCGTTGGCATTGGAGATACAAATGTCTTGTTCGTAGCATTCCGTTTTGGTGTTACCGTATGCACATAAGTGCGTTTTGGTGTATGGCCCTTTGATGCATGATCCTGTGATGGTACAGAGGTCTGCGAGCTAACCGAGCGTGGCGGAGGCGACGAGCCCAGGCTGCATGCGCCATGCAGCAAGCTGGTCGACGCCCCGATCGTCGTGGCTGCGGCGCCAGTACATGCGCCATGCAACTTCTCGCCTGGTGACCGTGTGTCCGCTGTGTGCATGTGACAGGCACACACACAGCAGCCTCAGTCGCCAGGGGGGTTCGCTGTGTGCATGTGCCATGCACATACACATCAGCTTCCTTCTCCCTCCGCACAGGTAGCACCACGCTGCTCATTTGCCCAGCCAAAGAAACCTCACGCCCCAGCCCATCAAGATTGCTTTCCGCCGGGTTCAAAGAGGCGAGACTCCCAGTACACAAATCCAGATTCTCCGCGGCACTAAAAAACGGATCAAGACATTTAGGTTTCGAAAAAACAAAGTCACATACAGAAGATGTAAACGCATTATCATACCTCGGTGTATCATCCACAGCCATAATGTCATTATCTTGGGCCAACTGAATCGGAGATAAAGCATTAGAGGTACCATCCGAAGAAACAGGATGTGAAGGTTCATAGTTGGTATCTTTACTTTCCTCCTCATTCTTCTTCCTCTTGACTTCTCTGTCAGTATCATCTCCAGGATTGTTGGTAGGACCATCATGGTCCATATCATCATCCTTATGTATATCCTCAGAGACACTATCCACCTGTGTTGTTGGATCCCTTAAACCCTCTACTTCAAAACTGAGTCGGAAAAAATCATTGCGGATCTTGACATCAAGGCTAGTTGGAATAAGAGTAGGATCCAAGCAACTGATGCGGATTCTTAAAACATTATTAGCCCTTGTATAGGGTATATCAATATCTGTAGTCTCACCGAAAATATCGCCAAAAGCCCATAAAGCTACAATTTCATCGAGAGCAAAAGGAGGGAAACCATGAATTCTGACCCAGACCTCTTCTGCCGTCCAAACTGGTTCGACGTCCTTCCTCCAGAAATCAAAGGACAAAGTAATCTGTGATCTCGGCACACAAAATTTGCCAAAATGCTGCGCCTTCACCAAGTCACTTCTACTTGGAAAATTGACCCTAAAAACATTATCCTCCATCTGCTGAACATCCCATTGGTACTGATCATCGGGCATCAAAAATTTTAATTGTTCTATTAGCTCAGGTATAGTCATACTCCCACCCTCAACTGCCACTCTTCCCAACCTAGTGTTCTCAACACGAGGCCTAACATCACCAGAGAGAGGTATCTTCCAAAAATTTAAATCCACATGACCAACACCATAGACAGCAATTCTCGGTTTTGGAGCATGCAGAGTAGGACAATCTCTAGTTACATGATCAGCACTCTGACAACAATCACATAAATCTGCTATACAATCATTGATACAGTGGCCTGTTTTGTGGCATCGAAAACACTCCGGTCCTTTCTTCTTTGCCGCAGCAGCCAAAGCCATCTCAGTATTTTGGTTAGGCGCTACATTCTGAGAGTATCCAGCCCCAGCGTTCCTACTCGCCAGGGAATCCCCTTGCACAGGTACCTCAGCAGTATTAGTACCAAAAGCACTAGAAACCTCAGAGTGCCTCACAACATGTGTCTGCCTAATCAAATTTTGTGCCACCCGTCCAGGCTCTCGAACAATCGGCACGGCACCATTATTAGGAGCTGATTCAGAGCTAGAAGTAGCAAGTAATTGTTTAGCAAAAGACTCAGCCGCCTCCTTAACTAAACGTTTTTGGGCATCATTGAGACCTCTAAGATCAGGACCATCTCTAGGCAGATCATCCCGCCGAACATAGGTATTAGATGGTCGGCGATTAAAATTGTTACCTCCGAAACTGCGATTGTATCCTCTATTGTATCCCTGCTGATTCCTGTAGCCGCCCCCAGCATTATTGGGACGCCCATGACCAGCACGAAAAACACCGTCCCCGAAGACATCGTCGGAGCGGTCCGCTCCAGCACCAGAGTTCCCCCCATGGCCAGCAGAACCGCCCTGCTCGAAAAATCTTCCTCCCGGCGGCGGACCAGTTCCACCACCATCCCACCTCCCGCCCCCACGTCCTCCCCTCATCTGATTCCCTCCACCCCGACTCATGACGACGGTGGCTCCAGGAACGAGAGAAAGAACACGTGGTGCGGGATAGAGAGGAATTCTACCAAAACCTAGCTTACACGATCGACTCCGATCAAAACGAGTCAGACGTGCAGGCTGTCGAGGCTCAATCACCTGTTCCGGGCCCATACTGCCCTTATGTGGAACAAAGCCAATCGGCTCCAAATTGTACGTACAAGGATCAGTCTGGCCCAAGCCAGCATGTTCAGCATTCAAAATTTTCCGTTGACTGATCCGCATCGGCACATACGCCGGCGATCGTCCCTGCCGGCGATGCACGGGCTGATCCAGAGCCGGCCAGTTTTTCCCCGACCCAACCATCCGATACCGCCGCCGTCGCCGTTGCACCAGCATCCACTCAGCGGCATTAAAGTTTTCGAGCCAGAACGTGGACGGCGGCAAGACTGGAGTCGGAAACCTCGATCTCCTTTCAATCGATCTTGAGACCAGAACAGGCGCAGATAGAGCAGAATTGAAACACTCACCTGATCCAAAAGTGATAGCCGCAAGACGCTGTCTTCTCTTCTTCTCTTCACGGGGTCGGAGCGATGCAGTCGCCGCCTCCACCATCGTGCAGCCTTCCGTCGCAGGCGAGCAGGCAAGGTAACGCGATGACTCAATGGCGAGTGCATCCTCGACGGTACTCACCGAATCCTCGTCGCCGGCGATCGCCCAAAACCGCCCAAAAGTCGCCTCTAACGGCTCTCCGTCTATTACGGAGCCCGACATGACAGCTAGCCGGTCTATCCTATCATGGTAGCCCAACCTATATATAAAGCAGACATTGAGAACTGAGCGCTGGCGCTCTTGCTAAACTATAATTAAAAGGGTGTGTTGGCCGGTTCGGGTATACCCCCTCCCCCTCGCAAAAGTATAAAAGGGAAATATGATCATTACCATTATTTCACTAGTAGGAAAAGCCTTATCAGTGGCGCACGAAAACATGATTCTGTGGCGTATGACGGTGCGCCACAGAAACTTCGCCACAAAAATAGGGTTTCTGTGGCGCACCGGAGCATGCGCCACAGAATTAAGGTGTTCTGTGGCGCATATGGACCAGTTGCGTCACAGAAATAGGTGCGCCACAGAATTCTATTTTGGTGCGCCACAGAACAATGTACAGGTATACTCGATTTTGTGCTCCCTGGTGTATTATACAGGTTTTATACAGGTTTTGTACACAGTATACAGGTATAATATAGATAGATAGACAGATATAATATGGACACATATAACATAGCAACATTATACATCATCATCACAGTACTTAGAGTCCGATCGAGATACATATATAGTGGCAAGTGTCAAATGTTTTGCATACAACTCTTAATTCATACAAATTTCACAATTTCGAGATACAAAGTAGTCTTCATCCGGTTCCTCCTTTGCTCCCTCCTCTCTACCCACCAGGCTCGCTTGCATCGGGGTCTTCATCCGGTTCCTACTATGATTAAAATGGAAGAAAGTGAGACCAACAAGTCAGATGCACAAGAGAAATGGAATAAATGCCTCATACATTGTTGGTCAACACAGATATTAACATTCAGGGATGGCGTAAGTGAGACCAAGTCCAATGCACAAGAGATTGATATTTGTGCTATCTTACCAGGCTCACTTACGCCACCCCCAAGTGTACGGTGACCAAACATTTTAATCATCGGCATTTTGAAAATACCAAAGCAAATGGAATGACAAAATGGAATAAGTGCCTCATACATTGTTGGTCAACACAAATACTATGGTCAGAAACCATAGTTGCAGTATACGCCGCAGTATACTTTGCAGAAGGGCCCCCTTTCCTCGGCCGCCGTTCCGTGAACGGGTCCTTGACGAGACAACAACGCCGATCTGCCTCGAATACTTGTTCCGAAGTGGTGTACAGGAGCGACCGAAATTCATTGTGAGCCAGGGGGTCAATGTGCTTCTTCATGTTCTTCTCAATATGCCACGTACAAACACGGTACCACACGCCTGGAAAGACTTTACCAACAGCGGCGATCATTGCAGCATCCCCATCAGTGATGATCCCTTTAGGCTTCTACTGATACATGGCTTTCATGAATGTTTCTAACAACCACTTATATGTTACTTCCTTCTCGTCTGAGACAATGGCACATGCAAAAACAATAGTGTGGCGGTGATTGTTTATTCCCACAAAAGGTATGAACATGCATACCGATTTGTTTTGTACATGCTGTCAAACACCAGCACGTCACCGAAGTCGGCATAGTCCTGCCGAGACTGAGAATCACACCAGAACAGGTGTAACAATTTTCCACCTTTACCAAGCTTGTAATCAAAATAGAATTCAGGAACATCTCGCTTCCTCTTCTCCATAATGCCAATGGTTGTGTTGGCGTCACCCTTTGCAATCATCTTCCTTTTTTCACGGCAAGACATGTTGTAAAGATCCTTTCTTACAAATCCTACCCTGTTGTATTTTCCAGTGTCACTGATAAATGTCCTCATAATGTTGAATAATCTCATCCCAGCAGCTCCCAGTGACATGATCCTAGACTTCTGATGAGCCTTGATCTTTCTATGAGACCGAAGAAAAGCGATTTGATCAGCTGTAGCAGGCTTATGGTTGTGATTGTCGTCAAATCTCAGAACAGTCCAAACACCCTTTTTTCTGTTATATGACACACTGAAATGGGCACCATAGTTGCAGCGAGACTCAGGTCGGTGCCTATACATTCGGCCTTCCATTTCTAAGTACTTGCTTTCAAGTTGCCCAGCCTGGAGCAAAGAAACCGCCTATACCGAATGGTGGGTGTCCCTAATTCATCAAGGCGTTCCTTTTTCTTCTCGCGTCGAATGCTAAAACCATGTTCTTTGGCATACTTGATGTAGAAATAATAGGCAGCCTCTTCGGAAAGAAAGGTCATGGCCCTTACATCCTCATACTTTCGTTGTCTGTTCATTTCAGCATCAATATCATATGGATCCTTATCATCTTCGTGCTTAGTATGGTCCAACTGGGAACTTCCTGTCACCTAAACAAATATGACAAACATGGCATTATTGTTACTGACACTTTGATTTGTTCTACTAGATTATTATGCATTGCAATGCATCAAAAGAAAATCTTACATCGCTTTTGCATTCAGATTTTGATGCTGTGAAACCCCCCCCCCCCCTTCTAATGATTTTGACTGCTCAGGAACATCCTCTTCATCAGCAAAGCCTTCCAAATCAGAATCCCCGTAGTTTACATCGCTTTTGCATTCAGATTTTGATGCTGTGAAACCCCCCCCCCCCTTCTAATGATTTTGACTGCTCAGGAACATCCTCTTCATCAGCAAAGCCTTCCAAATCAGAATCCCCGTAGTATGTAAGCTCACTGTTTTTGGTTACAACAACCTGCGCAATTTGTAGGAAAATAGCAAATTAGATGTATATTCATCTTCACCTGGAAGAAGGCAAGTAAGATAAAAGAAAACATACATCACTCGTATTTTCAGAAGTGGGTTCATCATCTGTATCACTTATGCTGTCTTCATCATCGATGTCCATCTACAAAATTTGCAACGAGGAGGCAAAATTCAAGGACAAGATATTCCCATGCATACTGTACTGATAAAATATGAAAATGTGAGTGACTCACATTATCAGACTCGGATACAGAATCACCAAAAATGCTATCATCATCATCAGACGAAGGTACTTCATATTCATCTTCTGAGGATGAAATATCAAAAGCCTCCCATCTAGAGTCATCAACGTCTGTAGTTGCTTTCTCATTGTCAATCCCAGAAACCATAGAGCCGTCCATCTGTCCAAATAAAACCAACATCACTGACCTAATCAAATTAAAAACTCGGCTTGGAATTCATTGTGTAATTCAGTGTGACACGGAGGGCTAACCTCTTCTGGGCGTCGGTGGCAATCTGGGCAGCCACGAGAAGTTGGGCTCGGCGGTGGTGCGCACGACCTCTTGCTCTGCCTTGCAATGGAACGACCTATATGTCGATCGTGGGGAGGCGGAGGAGCTCGACGGATGCGGGAAGGATAGGAGATCGCCGAGGTAACCGGCCGGCCACGCCCGATTGACCGGGGTACGTGCCAAAGACGGAGGAATCAAAACCCTAGGTATGAATGACGGCCGTGGGGGGGGGGGGGGTGGAGTCGGGCCAAGGTTGGACGCAGGATCCTTGCCGCGATCTATTCACCTGAGCAGATCTTGATCTATGATGGCCGGGTTGGTGGCTGCGATGAGCTGATCAAGGTACGTCAGAATGGAAAGTGACAACCGACGAGGACCACCACATCGATCCATCGGATGTATACACCGATACGTGCATACACCGAAACGTACATACAACCTATACCCTTTCAACGAGTACAAGCCGTACACCGTATACCCTTTCAACGAGTACAAGCGTACACCGTATACCCTTTTGATATGGATCTGGGGGGCTAACCGCTAGCGCCGGCGGAAGGAGCACACGTCCATAATGGTACGGTTATGCAATTGTTGGCTTGGGGGTCTATGGAAGCAGTCGCCATTTTAAAATGTCAAAAAAATTGAAACAAAAATTTCGCACGTACATCTTCATGTGCTACGCGCTCACAAAGTCGTTTCATGAAAAATTGACATGTCATGTGGCGTGTGTAGAAAAGACAAAATTCGGTGCTGAAATAAAGACTTATCACAAGATAAATTTTCTCTTTTTTGCTTAGACTACAAAAAATATCATTTTTTCGTGAAACTTGACGAATACACATATATTATGGAGATGTACATGTAAATTTTTTGTCAAAACTTTTTAACACTTGAAAATATGTTTTTATGGTAGAGGGATCATACACACCCGGGAGCCGAATTGAGTTTCTAGTACAAATATGACAACTTAATTCCTGCGTTTTTCTATGCCAACTTTGTAAGTTTTTGGGTTCCAAACAAATCCTAATAGGAACGAACTGTTTCGTCCACTAAAAAAGGCATAACAAACCGATACCGGCTAAAAAAAAGCCAGATCGAACAACACCCGGCACTTCACTGCGTCTGCGTCACACGTAGGTACAATAGGTAGCTAGCTACTATCGCATACTATGTGTACCTCGCCGCGTATACATGGCCTTTCTGATGAACAGGTGCGCATACTGTTCGTTAGACACATGACACTTGCACACCGGGCGTTGGCATTGCGTCTCTTGCTTCCTAGCTAGTCCATCGAAAGGAGATGGACATGACAGACGTTGGACAACGCCTTGACATTCAGTGTGTAAGCTCGGGAGGGAGCAGACAAACGCAAGCTCTCACGGCACCACCATGCATGTCCGACTATATGTGCTTGCTTGACTACTTGATCGATTGCTACACTCAGGCTCCTTTAATTAATTTGTGGCTGTGGCTGTCACGGTGCCGGTGCTCAACATTCTGATAGAAAACGTTTTATTACTCGAAAGTTTGTATCAAGGTGATACAATTTCGAAAAAGGTTACCCTGATCTCTTCATAAGCGGCGGCGGGGGCCTTTCCTCGCCGTCGTGGGGGACGGCGGACGGGCTCTCCCCTCCTCGACGCATACGGCGGCGGCCGGCGCGGATGGTGATGGGCGGCGGCGGCTCTTGCGCTGCGGTCCCCCTCCCCTCCCGAAGGCTTCCACCCGCAGCACACCGGTAGGGGCTGGTGGTGGGCGGCGGCCAGGCCCTCGGTCTGCGCCATGCCCTCCCCCCGCCTCTCATCGGTGCGAGGAGGCGATCTCGGGCTTCTTCCTTGACACGAGGGCGCCCGGGGCAGCAGCCTTGGGTTCGACGGCGGAGGTGGCCCTCTTCTTCGCCGGAGAGGGTCGGCTTGCGGTTGGTGTTGGTGGATCTTTTGATCTATCACCGCGATCCGGCGGCGAGATGGAGGTGCATGGAAGCCGGCGATGGTGTCGCCGGTGGAGGGTTGGTTCCGCCAGCCCGGGATGGTCGCCGACGTGGGGGTCCGACCTGAATAAAGGCGGCGGTCCTAGGGCCTCTCTTGCGTGAAGAGGAGGACCTACCGGAGGCCTGGACTCGTGATCTGGCCGGGGGGTTGAGTTCCGGAAGGCTCTGCCAGCGAATGTAACAGTGCTTTGCCTAGAGTTTGTTGGATCGGAGGTATTCGGTCATGCGCACCCATGATTTTATTCCGACCGATTGGTTCTGGAGGGAGCGACGCGAAGCTTTTTTTCTGTGTTGACAACAAGTGACTATGGATCCATGATGAAAGTCGGAAGAAGAGAATTTCATGAAGGCCGGAGGAGAGGACTAGCTAAGGGAGGTTCAAGTCTCCGCGCTGTTGAGGGACTTGCTTGGTGTTCCGGGCTTCATAACAGCGGTATGAAAGTGGGGGCGACAACACAGGTGAAGTGCAGAGTCCTACCTTTCAGGGTGAAAACCCAAGGTCTGGCCTTAATTGGTTGTGCCTCGCAATGACCTTGGTGGAGGCATTGTTTTGAGAGCGGGGACTATCTTCAGGGTGAAAACCTAAGATCTTTGATCAGGCGACGACGGTGTTTGAGCACTGTTCCCTTCTTGGAGGCGTCGATTTTGGAGAGTCTGTAATTCAGGTGTTGTCTTGGCGGTGGATGTATTGCTGTTGTTAGGCCCGAGATACTATAGCGGGACTTTTGTTTTTTAGTTTTTTTTTCTTGTTTTTGGCTGTGTGCATCCGTAGTGCCATTAGGGCGGTACGTTGTTGCAGAGGTTGGGTGTAATTGGTATCTTCTTGATATTAATATATTCCCTTTATCGAAAAAAAAATAAGTAGGATGCATACATCCGCATAAATCCATTAGGCTGGTGGTTGACAATTTTGGGGACGCCAGGACAACAAAACGCTTGACTATGCAAGTGAGAATAGCCAAGTGGTAAACCCACTAATGGCCAACGGTAAGGTATGTTAATGTCTTGATGGCAACATTTTTTTAATAGATAAAGGAAATATATTAATATTAAAAGATATCAACTACATCTAGTCTCTGCAACAACGCTCCACCCTAATGGCAGTACGGATGCACACAGCTAAAAAAGAGTAAAAAAAAGTAAGAAATAAAATTCCTGCTACAACATTCTAGACCTAGCAACAACAATACAACCACCACCGTGACAACACCTGAAGTACGGACTCTCCAAAAGCGACGCCTCCAAAGAAGGAAACAGTGCACCAGCGCCATCATCGCCCGACTAAAGGTTTTAGGTTTTCACCCTGAAGATACTCCATGTAGATTTGGTTCATGCCATTTAATATAATCTCATGCAGCTATGCAAGTATATGTGGCGCCTAGGTATCTTGCCAGCTTGTACGCACATACTGGCGGCGACTTTGCCAGTTATAAATCACGATGCCGGTGGAAAACCTACGCAGCACCCACAGATCATAGATGCCACAGATCAGCTCGTAAGAGCATCTCCAGTCGCGTCCCCCAAACCGTCCCCCAAAGGGATTTGGGACGCCGGACAAAAAAACGTTCCCAGCCGCGCGCCCCAAAGCCCTTTTTTGTCCGGCGCGCCCCGATACGGTGTCCGGCGTCCCGAGCCCGTCCCGTCCCACAGGGGACGCACCGGGCACGCCGGACACAACGAAATGAGAGGCGAGGAGGCGCGGGGCTGACCCGTCAGCGGCTCGGACGCTCAACCGCCACATACGTAGCGACGGTGCAGTTGACAGGAAGCGGAACCGTCGCATTGGCAACCGCATCGACGACGCGCCAACCCCGCCGGAATGGAGCGCCGACTCCTCGTAAGAGCAACCGCTGCTCTCTTCGACTTCTGCGCCGCCGTTCATCCGCGCTCAATAAGACCCGTACGTACGCCGTCATTCATCCAAGCCTCCCATCCGACACCTCCAGCGACGATGAGCTACATCTCCCAGCTCCCGTCGGACACCTCCAGCGAGGGAAAGCCTGCTGGCTGGCGCCATTGGTGGGACAAAGCCAGGACGCCGAGCAGCGGCGACGATTCCCCGCCGCCAGTTGACAACGAGGAGGAATGGCTGGGCTGGGAGGAGGAGGAAGAAGAGAGCGAGGCCGCGGCGGCGGCGGTGGCCCGTGCGAAGGCGAAGGCGGCCAAGGCGAAGGCTGCCAAGGCCAAGGCCGCCAAGGCCAAGGCCAAGGCGCAGCCGACGAGCACCGGCGACGACGACGCGTCGAGCGCCGACACCGCCTCTTCGGAAGAGGTGACGAGCAGGAAGCGCCACCGCGATGACGACGACGAGGCGGGGCCATCAGCGAAGAAGAAGAAGTAGATAGTTTATATGTATTTAATTATATTTTTTCGAAGTTTTATATATAATTTGTTTATGTTCAACCGATTTGAATATTATTAAATAGTTTCTTTCTAGCCAAAAAAAATACTTTTAATGTTTGGGGCGGCGTTTGGGGGACGCGGCTGGGGAGCGACGTCCCCCAAACGCGGCACGAACAAAACACGTCCCCCAAACGCTCGATCCGGCGCGGTTTGGGGGACGGTTTGGGGGACGCGACTGGAGATGCTCTAATGCTAACAAATGAGGCATCAATTAATTACGCAGCACAAAGTAAAACTTAGCTCAACTAGTGTAGCATTACTAAAAGTATGATGTACTCATGCAACTTTTGATCAAGGTCAACTCACAAAACAAATCCGGAAACACTTCTTTGTGTTACAGGTGAGTGAGGTGATGTACGAACGCATGTTGTGTCTTGTTTGTCATGTTGCTTTTTCGTTTGTGTGTGCTAAAGTGGCAGCTAGGATAACTTAATAAGTATACCACATTGTTCCAAGATAGAGTATTCCCTTTTATCCATGACGGCATCGATCTGTACCACCTTATCCATTTAGAAGTCAACTACACATCATTTTATCGTTACCATTTTTAGAGCGAAAATCATTGTATTGCCTTTTATGCAACACTAGCACACAGTGTCCAACATTGCCACCGAAAGGCTGCCGTAGTGGGAAAACTTCGAATTTAAAATGGCCTGCAGCTTGAGCCCGCTAACTCTTTTTTTTTTGAGCCCGCTAACTCTTTGACACGACCGAATTGTTGCTTTGAGCTCGCTAACTCTTTAACACGACTGAATTGCCAGCTAACTCCGTCCATCGCGTGCTTTTGAAATGGCCTACAGCTTGAGCCCGCAAACTGAATAACATATATTCAGGAAAAATGGAATCAATTATAACCTACATGTCGCTCAACTTTTTCAACAGTCATTGCTCCCCCGGGTTTTGCTAAATGACCAAGCACTGTGCTTGTTGGAACTAGGATTTCAGAGTCACGCTTTACTTCAAACACATTTCTCAAGAAACTGGCGAATAACCAGCAAACCTTTGAAGCACCTTATTCAAAGGGCATATCAATTAGTGCATCGATAGCATGAATAACCAGCAAATTTCCAGAAACATCATTACTTTGCAATAAAGCATACACATCTGTTCATAGAGCTGACCCATAAACCTTAGAAAAGCTTCGCCGCTGAGATCTCGAGCTTCCTCCTCAACATGTTTCGACAGGGCATCAGCAATAACATCCTCTTGGAGAGGTGACGAGAAAACATATCAATCTAGAAAAGTATATTGGTCACTAATATGAATACAAGGACCAGTCAACCTAAGGGATATACAATGCCAACCACCAGAGAGTCTTGTGGTTAACGGTCCAAGTAGCCAAACCTCAAAAACCTTCAAATGTGCTAGATATTTTATCATTTGCCACACTTTTCTCTGAAATTATATTATTTGTCACGGGACCACGACATGCCAACGAAAAAAGTCAAAAAATCCAAAGGTGCAAGATATTTTATCATTTGCCACATGGCACACTTTTTCAGTTTTCACTGTTACATGCCAGTGATACAGGGGTGCCAAATTATAAAATCGACATGAGAACCATTAAATTCCAACATTTGCCCCTATGGTGGATGGACGGCGCCATATGAAAAACTATAAAACAAAATAGATACCGCCGCGGTACTCCACTCCATGATCATGCTAGTATGTACTCCACAACTACTAGCACAAACAAAATAGCCCAATCGAGTATGCCCCCATTCGAAGTATTAATATGAATACCAACAAAGAGCATCACAGGCAACAGTAGCAAGTGATACAACTCACGAGTAAACTTGCACACATAGATATATGGCGTGCACCAACTATTTAGGTCGAATGGAGTACACTACTTCACTAAGTGCAAATTATTGTAATAACTCTTTACTAATCATGGATCCATCTTATAATGAGGGTGGATGGATGGCGCGATATGAAAAACTATAAAACATTTGTTATCTCTATTGTTGCACTTCTTTTTTGCTTTTCTTTTGTTCTTCGGTCTTTCTAGCAAATTATTGTCAGCCTGATTGTTCATGGCCCGTCAGGCTAGGAACATGACAATTAGTCTTTAGAGGCAAGTCTGGATGACCAAAAAAATATTTGTCGTTGTGAGTTACTATTTCGAGCACAAAATCCCTATTTAGCATCATATTCGCATTCATGTGTTGGACACCACCATCAGATCCATTTAAATCGAGCAACCTTTCCTTCCCCATGCCATTAGTTCATACACTTTGGAGGCGACACAAGCACATGAGCAAAAAGCTACCGGGACAAGGTTACGTACCTCGCAAGGTTCTCAAGATCAATAGATGGCTAGACCTGCAACAATAATTAGTCGACGACATACATTGTAACTCACTACTATGATTTGCAACTAAGTTTATCGTTGCATCGAGGGGCTCTACCTCGGTCCAGTGCACCATCCGCATTTGGACAAGTGAAATTGATTGCAGTACTCCTCCTCAGAATCAGTCACAAGCGAGCGCAATTTTCAAAGAAGGAACACCTTCCACTGCGCGAAACAGACCAATTAAGTTAGGAGATTTGAACCAGCAACTTCTACACCATACTTCCCACCTTGCACTCCTTGTCTCATCATGAAAACACGCAAAGTTCCCAAATTTTCTCCACACTAGCATCCACAACACCCATCACAAGATCTGGGATTCACCATATCACTCTTCCCACCATTCCTCCAACCCACCCAAACCAACATACCAGTCAACCACTCCTCAAACCCACCTAAATCAATATACCAGCCAACCTAGTACCCATAACACAATCCAAATTTACACATACCCCTCACCACATCAACCATAAAATCCTTACAACTATTACAAGTACTCATATCCACCACCATTCCCACAAACACCGAACTATAGCTATCCATACCAACAATATTACTACCCACCTATGTCCACCCCACAACATTTATAAACTCAACCTTTTCCCACACAAGTTCAAAAATATCCCTCAAACCAATCCATTGCACCTACTTCACACGAGAGATTTTAGGACTAGTTTGTAGGGGATAGAAATAGGAAGCAATATGCAAGAACTACAACATGAAAATAAGAAACAGAGCAATCTATTAGAACTCTCAATGTGGAAGAAGTTTTTTTTGTTTCTTACTTATGATGACCTAGGCATATCAACTCCCAAGGCATAAGTTTTCACGATAATGAGATGGCTAGGAGCCAGGATTGCTTGGAGAATCTCTATACCAGCGTAAGTTTTGTGTGTGGAAACGTCAAGAATCTTTTGCCTATCTATGATATGATATCATGCACCACATCTACCGTGAGACTATTGTCGTTAAGGTTGGGAACATATAGAATGAGATGTATCTTCCCTAAGCTCCATATGTAATGGCTCTTACTGTTAACACAAGAGCCAAGCCATCCAAAGAGGATTAAATTTGACTATCCATGAAGTAAAAAACTCAAAGTAAAGAAGCATTTTCCTCCTCGTGTTGTCAATGGTAGTGATACATATATGGAGAAGGATGACGGGAGTGGTCGTGGGGGATGACTAACGAGCTGCTCGGATCGTTAAGGCTCGACTCGTTAAGCTCGTGATCGTTAAGGCTCGAATCGTTAAGTTTGTTAACAAGTACGAGCTGAAATTATTGTTCGGCTCGACTCGCTATGTTCTTGCGCTCGCGAGCAGCTCGTTAAGGATCGTTAAGGAGGCAATGAAAAACAAACATATGTGCATTGCCTGGTGAGAAAGAGAGGAAACATAGTTTTTTAGATTTTAATGTAGGAGTTTCAAGCATGGTTAAAGAAAACTATTTTGCTTGGCCCCTTCTTGCCAAATATTTGAGATAACTAAAGTGACTCGCAGTCAAAACTGGTGAAGCCTAGCTTGTTACCGATCTTAACGAGTAGCTCACGAACATAGTCGGCTCGATTGTTTATCTCGTTAACCTTAACGAGCAAAAACTAATGCTCAACTCAGCTCGTTAACAAAACGAGCCGAGCTCAAACGAGTCGAGCAAACGAGCACTCATTTAACTCGTCGAGCTTCGAGCTTTTTGTCCAGCCCTGGAGAACACATCAATTTGAGAAACTCGTATTATATTGGCCTTCTAAATTTGTTTATCCATTTTAAATTATTGCCAATTGAGGAGAAGTCCAAAGAGTTCAAGGAAAATAATTTTATGCTTAAGTTTGGTTTGTTCTTAAATGTTCGCCTTTTCATACATTCGCATGTGCATTCTTACACGGTGGAGCCATTATACCAATTTAATTTTGTCTCAGTGAACAAAAGTACATTAAAGAGCAACTCGCTAAAAGATAAACATATTCAACATGAAAGTATTACATTTTAGAGGCATGTCTTACAGGTGTTCACTCCCTCTGATCCCTTTTAATTGGCTCGAATTCAACTAGATGTGCTTGTTTAACTACTTACGTAATTGCTCTGGTCAAGCTCCTTTAATTTGTGGCTGTGCCAATCATGATGTTGGTGCTCAACATTTCTGCTTTATTTTTATTTTTGATAGAAGGTGTTTTATTACTTGAAAGTCTATCGCAGTGAAACACTTCAAAAAGAGTTAGATACATATATCTGCATAAATCCATTAGGCTGGTGGATACACTGAATTTTGGAGACGCCGGGTCAGGTCAACGACACTTGACTATGCAAGTGAGAATAGGGTTTGTTACTGTGTTGATGACAACATACTCCATGTAGATTTGCTTCATGCCATTTAATATAACCTCATGGCTCGCACCAACCGGTATATATCACTTTTGGAGCAGCCGATTTGGGATGAAACGCTCGCGCGGTACCGTCACTTTCACTGCTGCTCCGCCGTATCGACCACTCGCATTATGGCGCCTGCGACCTCGATCGATCGCGCCACCGGTATATCCAAGCTCCCCGCGTCGGCATGGCGTTCGGACACAACTCGAGCGGGCGAGGGGCGGCTAGATTGGCCGCGGCGGAAGCTTGAGCGGGCGAGGCGGAAGCATGAGCGGGCACGGCCCTGGTGTGAAATCAAAGGCCGCGAAGAAGCGTTTGAACGTAGCGCACCTCCGCGGCTCGTACCGGTACACGAAGTACGCGTTGGTGCCGTGGCCTGCGTTCTACCGGCGGGATTCGAGCTTCTCCCGCATCCCCGCCTTCGACGACATCTGCACTGCTTCCTCCGCCTCCTCTGCGTCGACTTCGCGCCCGCAACCGCAGCTGGTGAAGATGGAGGTCGAGGACCGAGCCAACTTCACGTCCGATGACTTCGTCGACGACCATCACCTCCCCACCGTCCTCGGGCCCATGTGGGAGACAAGGTGTCTCGAAGCGGAGAAGGCGAAGGAGTGGCGCTTGGTGGCGAAGAAGTAGGGGAAAGTTTACTGCAATCTAGTCAGTAGCGAAGACGAGTGAAGCCACTGCCACATCGCCGTCCGCGTCACCGTCACGGCAAGAGGCTCCGGTGAGCATCCCGGAGCTGAATTTTATGCAAATTTGAATCGCTTTTGTACGTACGCACAGATCAATTGTCGAATAGAATAATGTATGTTCTGTCTCTTATGATTTATTTTTAAATTTATAGTACGCCAAGAGAAGTATGGGGTGCGGGCACAACTAGTTGCAAATGAGAGTTTCCCGCCAATGTCTTCCAATCCTCAGATCGCGATTTCTGCAGGCTCCAAACAAATATACGCGGTTTACCGTTTGAGGATCTTGCTACAGATGCTACAGCTTGACTTTGCTGTGTGAAGTCACCGAAGCCGACTCGGCTGCCTGGGATCTGTTCCGTCCTGACCTCGTGTGCGCCGCCGGCCACCTCCTCGGCTCCTCCTTCCATCCGCCGCCGTTGCCGGAGATGGAGGCGTCGGCGTACAAGTTCGGACCCTACACGATCGATGCGAGGGGGGTCTTCCACGCCACGGCCCTCTCCTACGCCATGGTCAACCTCCGCCCTGTCCTCCCTGGTAATATCTATGCTTGTCCCCCTTTCCTTTGCCTAGTTTCTAGTGTTCAATTTATTGTGTCCACCACGAGTCCTCCACCTCTAGCTCAGTAGATTTCACGGAATAGATAAGAAATCACTCATTAGCTTTCCAGCACTAGCACAATTTTGTAGTTACAATTTCTCTTAACAAACTCTATGGTGAAGTGGAGTGACTATCGGTAACCCTGCCTTAATTTCTTCCTCTTCCATGTAAGCACCATATCACTAATAATTATGTTTGCCATATATTCCTTGCACAATTACTAGGGGCAGCTTCGGCACAACATTCAAACCTTGAAAGTGTGGTACTTCCTCTGGTTCAAAATAATTGCCAAAAAATGAATGTACCTAGACATATTTTAGTGTGTAGATATATCCATTTTTTGAGCAATTATTTTAAACCAGAGGGAGTATTAATATTGTACATATTGTTCCCTGCAACACAATTTGTACATATTGTTAGTATAGCAGTTACTTGTGATCACGACTTTATACATTGCGCATATAATATTTGTGATATTCTTTATTAAGAGGTCTCAATCTTACTCTGCAGGTCATATCCTTTATTTCGACAAAGTCATCACTGAGATTTATAATTAAATGCTAATTGCATTCCTTGATTGACTGTACATAAACTTTGGTTCTCGCTTATTTTGAAGGGTGTCAATGGTCCATGGTCCAAAGTCCAAACACATACAGTAGAAACCAAAGGTCTGACTCAAAAATGAAAATTATATGGTCTATACCCCTCTTTCAGTTTCCATAGATCTGTAAATTGCATGGCTAGTGGAAATATGAATATCAAGCATGTCAAGAGAAATATCCTAGAGTTATATATCCCTAAAAGTGAATGGTTCATTTAAAATATGGTTAATCGACAGGATTACAATCACTCCGGGATTACAATCACTCCGAAGAGTATTAGCGAGAAAACCTGGGTTATAGTTAATCCACAGACATCTCCTCCTATCAGAACTAGCTTGTTTAGCACAAAGATGAGCTGCGTCATTAGCATCACGCCCAACAAAACTAATGCTTAAGCTGGGTAAAGCTCGTCTAATCTCAGCTACTTCCTGGCAAATCACCATGATCTCCGATCTATTCTGCAAGTCATCATTGCAAATATTGATCACTTCCTTTGCATCGCTCTCTAAATGGCATGTGTAAAACCTTTCTCTGCCGTTAGGGTAGCCCCATCTCTGATTGCAAGTGCCTCCATAAACCGTTTTATTGCTGGTAGGCTGATTACATCGCAGTTTGAAATATTGTCTTTACTTTTGTGTTTCATCACTTTATGCACCGACTAGTTCACCCAAAAGATTTGCTTCTCGATGAAAGTTGGGAAATGTATAATACAACAATTACAATTAGATACATCTACCTATGGTATATATCTTTAACTACAGATAGTTATCCACTGCCCCCTTTCTGTCACGTGGTTCACACCTTTAATATTTGAAACAGTAAAATATCTACTTACATATTAATGTTTGTTTTTACATAATTTTTTCCTTGACAAAACATACATGTCCTTGTGTGCCCCAAGCGTGAAGTGAAACGTTTTGCTGATCTAAGTACTGACGAGACTATTGATTTATGGGTCACTGCAAAGGAAGTTGGTGTACGGCTTGAGCAATACCACCAAGCATCTTCTCTTACATTTACAATTCAGGTAACCTCTCTCTATATATGTCATGAATAGCTTATGCTTTCAAAATTATATAATTAGTTCATCCAACATTAAAGGGCATGCTTCGTTGATTTTCCTATTGGGATCCAGAACAAAATATATCAACATAATCACCCAAATTACGCTTACACTGCCAGTCTGCCATATATATCTGCCCTTTGGTCTTTTACTCCAAACTTGATGTTGAGTTGATTATCTTGTCCACCTTTACCTTAACTTGTGGAGGAAAAACATGGATTTCCTTATTGATAGCATTTTGTATAGGATGGTCCTCAATCTGGCCAAACAGTTCCGCACGCCCACATCCATGTGATCCCGAGGAAGAAAGGAGATTTAGAAAATAATGATGAAATATATGATGCGGTTCGTTGACCTATCTTGCATCCATATAATTTCGTATAATATGTTTCACTATGTCTTACCATTTTCTTTTGTAATAGATTGATGTGAGAGAGAGAGAATTGAAAGAAAAGCTTGATCTGGACATCGAAAGAAAAGATAGAACCATGGAAGAAATGAGTCATGAGGCCAGAGAGTACCGTGCTCTTTTCTCCTAGACGTATTTCATAGAAACTATTCTGTAACTTCTCACTTGGTGCTTTCCCTGAAATAAAACTTATAGGAATATTTTTCTGTAATATAGCAGTAAATAATTTATTTCCACATGGTGATGTGCAGTCTAAACTAATGAGTCTAATGTTGTAGGTTACTTGTATGCTACGTGGGATAACAGTTGTCTCTTGGAAGATATATATTTTTACGGCTTACAAGTTCTGTTTATTTCGGTCTGTACTGAATGGATACCTTTTTTTAGGTTAGACATTCATTACTTGTTGCCTTATGGATATTGATGGTCCATTGATGCTGAGCAGGCATGAAAAAAAAGGCAAAGGTTTCAAGCCTTAAATCATTTGGTAGTTTGCAAGTCTCTGAATCCTGCAAGAATGTGAAAAAAGTGTTCTTACTACAATTTACAGTAGAGTATTTATTCATGAGATACACAAGCTAGTGGCTAGGTATTTAATAGAAATTATATTAAGTATTAGACTTTCCATTGCTTGATAAGTAATAGCTTTCTAGGCATGGAGCATTAGTTGTTTTACTTGTTGACCCGAAAGCATTATTTGTTCTACGTTTTGTGATTATGCCACGAATGATGAAGTCGGCTGGTATCAGTGGTAACAATAAGTACAGACAACAGATCTAGCGCGGTAGTGTCCAATGTAATCTTTGAAAATGTGGAAGACATTGAACTAGGCCTCCTGCAGGTTTATGCTAACGGTGTACAAAGAGTTTCACTTGTAAAGTGGCTTCCCAAATAAATATCAACCAACTGGAAGCATCATTATTTTCAGTTTGCATCTTGGCTTCACATTGCCCACACTATTATTAAGTGGACCAAAGGCATTTTTTCTTGATATTACTTGGGAAAGCGCATTAAGGGGTTTATAACGCACCTTCCCATAGTTTATTTAGGTAGGAAAAGCCTGCCCCGTTTTAAAGCCTAAGAAAAACCGCAGCTTAGCTGATAGTTTGCACAACGTTGTCAAAACAGAATTCGTATACTCAGTTCAACATATTCTTGATAGGGACTGGAAGAGTTGTATGTGGTTTCTTTGCTGATGGACCAAAGTTTTATTCCCATGGACGACTAAACATTTTCAGTCTGTGCTTTGGCCAAAAGTGGACTCTTCAATCTTCATGTAATAAAGTGTTTACAACATTTTATTTCCCATGAAATATTGTGGCAGCAAGCTTCTTTGTGGTGGACAAACTAGAAACCTTCTCGAACAATAATAGGAGTACCATTTCTAGGGTATTTAAAGGACAATACTTGGGGTTTCTTTACGTGTTACCGAAGATAGCCGGTAATTAGAGTTGAATCTCCTTTTGCAAATTTCCTTCTGGACTGTGCACAACTTTTTATCTCTTTCATCTTTTGCATATTCCGTATCTGTAGTTTGTGCAGCTTTGGTCACTTTCATCTTCTGCATTATGCCTGGTGGTATACCAAGAGGACTTTTGTTCTTGTAGCAACAAAAAGATGACTTTAATTTCAATGGATGCCCCTGGCTGGATGCCATCGATGGACGTGATAGGATGCCCCAGAAGAACAGAATAATCCTGCCTTGTGTCTGTGTATCTATAATGCCCTGGATTGCAATTGGGTACATCTACTGGTGGCTCTGCCAAAGTGCCAAGTGGTGAGTGTATGCGTTGCCTCTGTACTAGGTAAGCCACGCCAAGTAATTTTCTGTCCGTCGATCGTAGTCGTGTGTCCTGCACTGCTTGCCAATGTCAACAACTAGTATGTCTCCATGGTGCAGGTGTTTGGCAAGTGTTCGCGGGGTTGCCCCAACATGCTGGGCAAGAGCAGCTATTTGGCTTATTTTCCGAGTTTCGGTATCCACTGAATCCAACTGAATTCCTCCACTGGAATACTCATCCTGAGGTCACACACATTCTAGGGTCCATTCTCTGACAGTTCTAGGGTCCATCCAATGAAGGACAAATAATTCTCTCGACTGATGTAAGTGTTGACTGCTACTAGTATTGGACTACTGCGAAGAGCACACCATCGGCGCGTACGGCCTTCGGCAGATCCGGTCCATGACGACAACGATGGCCATGACCGTCGCGGCGTCGACCAGGCTGAACACGTCGTCGCCGAGAGAGACCGGCCTAGACGACGCCGTAGACGTACGGCGCACCGGATTTCTTCCTGGATATCCGCGCCGACACGTGGCCGTCGCTGCCGGTGATCTTGCCGGGAGGAGGAGGAGGCTGAGCCGGCAGTCCCAGCTGAAACCGTTTTCAACCTAATTAACCCGGTTCAGCCTAATTCCTTTTCAATTCTTCTACACAGGCTGTGGTGAAGAAGCAGAAACCAAATTCTAAGAAGAGGAAGCAAAAGGTGATCTCCCATTCCTCTTTATTTGTGGGTATTGCTCAGATAGATAGGTAGTAACTTCGGTTAGTTTCTTGCCTTGATCTGTATTCTCTAAAGATTTTTTTTCTTCTTTTTTAGTGAGTTTTCTTTTTCTAGTATTGTGGTAGTTCTATCTTCTCAGCTAGTTGTCTATCTTCTCATGTTACAATAACACCATCTGATCTTATGTCATCTGTGCCTAGTACTTATTCTTGTTCTCTCTTTGTTCCCAGATGAGTAAAATCTTTGTAGAATAAATGTGGTAGTAAAGCAACTAGTTGAGAATAAAGCAACTAGTGGTAGTAAAGCAACTAGTTGAGAATAAAGCTATGGTCCTAGTACTTATTCTTGTTCTCTCTTTGTTCCCAGATGAGTAAAATCTTTGTAGAATAAATGTGGTAATGCTAACAAACTGCCTAGTCCGCATTTGGGTTCTTTGAAAAAACATTTGCTGATTAATCTGTGAATTGAATCTATTCTAAATTTTCAGCAGAAACTGTTTTAAACTGTTGCTTATTTTACCAGTCGATGTGCCTGAAAATATTCTAAACTGTATTAGTTGCTTATTTTACAGCATGCCGGTGCAGTTTATTTGCAACAAATATTATTAAAGGTTGCGACTAATTGTAGTATGACGCTGCACTTGGATATAGTAGCTGTTGGCGATTGCTGAATTCTTTACACTCTGAACTCCATGTATGCTAACACTTTACCATAAACTTGCTTGCCTAATTTACTGTCTCTAGATCTCGTAGTTGAAATGAAGAATTTATAGCTAGTTGACTGTATACAATATACAATATACTGATACAGTTATATCTTGTTCAAGAATCATACGTTAGTTGTTTGAATAAATTTTATTGGGACTCAAATAAGACCACATATACTTTTTGTTTTCAAGAGTGAGGTAATACTTATCTAAACAAAATCTTGTTCATGTTTACTTTCTCGATGCTCCCTGGCGAAGCCTCTCGGTGAGTAGGAGCACAGCGGCTGGCGACGCGTTTCGGCGAGGAGCACGGCGCCCAGCGATGCTCTCGACGACCAACAACATGACAACCGGCAAATGCTCTCGACGAGTAGGAGCACCGTGACGGGTGACGCGCTCGACAAGCAGGAGCGCGGCTGCCGCCGAAGCTCTCGGTGAGCAGGAACACGACGACTGGCAAAGGCTAGGCGAGCAGAAGCATGGCGGCCGGCGAGCAGGAGCACGGCGGCCGGTGGCATGGCGGCAAGCAGTAACACAGCGGCCGGCGACATGCTCGGCGAGCAGAAGCATGGCGGCCGGTGAGGTGGGCGACAAGCAGGAGCCTGGAGGTGGTCTCAGCTGGCCTTCTCCCCTGGTTGTCGGTGTTTGTATTTCTGCTAGCTAAATTTGAAGTTGATCGAGTTTAATCGTGCAGTTCTATAATTCAGAAATTTTCGATCAGTGATGTAGTAAATATTAATTGAAATGTCTGCTGTTATTTTACCGCACAAAATAGTTCGGGCCACCTATTGGTTTGCAAGGAAATAGAAACTGCATTCTCCCGTTCTTTCTGTATCCCTAAAGTTTCCTCGCCTAATACCAAACAAACCCAGGGAAAGGGGCGGATCTCCCCGGTACAGGAGGGGATCCCGCATGCACCCCAAAATCCCCCGTGGGGATACAGTTCCCTGGTTTTCCGTACCCTGACAACCAAACAAAGCCTTAGATCCGCACGAACCCGCCCCAGTCCCAGCCTAGCTGACGAATAAATTCTTTGCATGGCCGGCCAGCCGCTCGTCTACACGACGGTTTATCCTGATCGCGTCGGTATAAATTCTATGCCGTGCAAAAGCTATGATGCATGCAGGCTTCACGGTAGGACGACCGACGCGTAGCACGTCCCAAAGTGATCTTGATTCTTGACCTGACCTTCTGCTCCTCCCGTCAGCTTCCTCTCCGATTCCTTGCAGCCTATTTATACCCCGATCCGGTTGTGATCTTCCCTTCCCCGTGTGCGGGACATCACACCATCGCTGTGGTTCGTCGCCTTCCCTGCCTCCGCTCGCCGTCGCAACCGCCGCCTAACCCGCCTCCCATCGCCGCCCTCCTCCTGTCTCTGCCGCCAGGTCGACGCTGCCTTCCCCGCACCAACTTTGACTTTCCCTCCACCGAGGAGTCACCACCAAGGTATTGTTTCTGCTTTTTTTTTTATGTTGCCTGCTGCTGTATCTTTGCTCACCACCAGATGTTGCGGTATGCTTAGCTGTGAATTTTCTCTGTTAGAGCATCTCCACTCGTGACCTTCATATGACGTCCAGCGCCTGACCGTATGGAGGGTGCTGGCGGGTAACCCTAAATAGGGGGGCATCGGTTCCCAGACGCATCCCTCAAATTCAAAAGTTAAAAACATACGCCGATTTGATTTCGTGCCCATAAAAGGACCATTGTCTCACATATCGTCGCAAATGACAAGTCTAAATGAACACATCGTCACAAATCGCGGTATAGAAATGTCCAGTGAACCAAAAAAAGGGGGCATGCGGGCCGGTCGGCATCGCGGGAATCAAGAAATTTCCTCAAAAAGGGAATCAGGGACGATGGTGGGCGTCGTCAGCGTAGCGATCGGCGATGGCGGCGAGGCAGTCGATGGGGAAGCATCAGTTGCCGGTGGAGTAGCCATCGCTGGAGTCGCGGTGCTGGGCTGGGGCGCGGGTGGAGCTCGACTCTCGGCTAGGATCGTGGCGCGCTGCGCGGCGCACCACGCCTTGACGTCGTCATCCATGCCGCTGGTGTCGACGATCAGGATCGCCAGGTCCTCCTTCCTTTTCTTGGCGCCGATGTTGGCCTTGATCAGGTCGAGCTTGATGTCTTGTCTCTCCAAGACCGACGCCCACCTTGTCGATGCTCAATGTCTTCCATGCCTCGGCGAGGCACTCGTCCTCCCTCGAGCTCCACTTTGGCCCGCGCCCACTGGTCTTCTTCCTCGGGTCTGCCGCGGTAGCGCCCGACGTGGTGACGGCCTTCTTTTTCTTGCCTTTGGGGTCGACAACGGACGGCGCGATCTCTTCGGGAGCCTCGGCGTAGGTGTACACGTCGTTCTCCCACCCAACATCGTCGCCTTCTTACTCATCATCGGCGTACGCCTCGGCTTCCTGCGGAATGAAGGACGGCGGCCCGCTGGTGCCATCGATGATCATGTCCTCTATGATGGCGTCGCCGGGCATCACGCCGAATGGCGCTTGCGCTCTACTGCTTGCGGCGAACTGCTGGTAGCCGGGGTGAGGGCCACGACGAGTAGGAGGCCCTCCTCGGCTGTAGAGAGTGCGCCCGAGCTCAGGTCATCCGACTAGCATGTGCAGGTCGCCGGCGGCGAAAGTGTTTGGGGCGGCGAAGGTGTTGGGGTTAAACCCACCGAGCGGGTCAAAATCGTGGCAGCTCGGCGAGAAGCGTGACATGTGGGGTGGGTTACCTTGGGCTTCATGGAACAAAGGCAGCGGCGACGTGGTGGACGGTGATGGCTGCCCTGGCTGCCGCTCCACGCGGCGGTGACGAACGGATGCGTCGGGGTGTGGGGTGCCGCCATGGCAGCGGCCCGTTCCATCAGCTTCGCCTCCTTCTTCGCTGCTGCCGCAACCCTCTTCGCCTTCAGTTTCGTCTCCTCGAGCGGCGGCTGACGTTCTCCATCGTACGCCGCTGGATGTCGAACGCCCACTCGGCGTTGGTCATCCCCGTGGCCGCTCCTTGACGACGGGTGCCCGCGCTTCGCGGGAGCAGGCTTGGCGGTGAGGACATCCGGCGCTGACGTGCGTGGAGCGACGTACTACCTCGTCTTCATGGCTGGACGGCGGAGCAAGGGGATGGCTAGCGCGGTTGCGCTGGTGAAATAGCGGGAATTGGCCGAGGGAGAAGGGGAACGGGGTGGTATGGCTCCAAGAATGGTGGGAAAGCTAATGATTTTGGCTTTTAGCGCCATCCGGCGCCCCTGATAACCTCCCGCTGGATTGGGTTCGGCCTGGGGGCGCCGGATGAAAATATGCGCCACCTCGGCGCGAAAACATTTTTGGAGCATGCTGCGTCGGCGCCCCTATTTTCGTTTTGGGGTGGGCTATAAGGAGGGCGAGTGGAGATGCTCTTAGTATTTTTTTTTTTTGTCTGCTGCTTGTGTATGCTTATTGCTGATGGTAACCCGCTGTTTTAGTGCTATGATCAGACGCTTCAACTTTCATCTGTAACTTTGTCTCCTTTTTTGAAGACTAGTTATCCACATGAATCATGTCTGTATTTGGATGTAGTTTTTCAGCTTTAACATACACCGGCTGATGAAAACAGCCTGTGTGTTTTGCTTTGGTTTGTTTTTCTTAAGTTTTCCCTGAGCATCAATTGTGTGGAAGTGCATAGTTTTGTTAAGAATATTAATGTGTCAATTAGGAAGTCAATTTTAACTGTAACTTCCACAGTTTTGATGCAAGTACTTGCAGTTTTTGAAGTGAACTGTACCAGCCTACCACGGGATAGAAAACGGTAGAAATTTTGAGACAATTTTGCATGTACATCTACAATCTGCTATAATTTTGCTTAGGTGGTTGGGAAAGTAACCTGGTGTGCTATTTGAATCCCCTTTGCGGGACTCGATCACTTTCTTTAAATAGAAGGTTCGGCAATTGTCGGGTGAGCAGGCCGTATTACTTCCTAACTAGCTACTAGGCACAAAGTAGCCACACCCATTTGTAAATATAAGATTGTTGTGTCATTTTTTGGACTTGTGCATCGGAATAATTTTTCACTCGTGGCTAGAGTTTCCCTCTTCATGTTTCTTCCTGATATATATACTAATTGTGTGAACTTTCATGTTTAAGGGTCGGAGAATCATGGAAGGACATGAGGGGCATGAACTTAGGCGAAAAGCGATTTCTAACCTGAAAAAAGATCCACTTCGTTCTTACCTACGATCTTGCATTTTCGGGCAAAGCTGGTACGGACTATTACATTACAAACAAACACAGATATAAAACCATTGATGGGTACGTGGAGGATATTGTACATATTTTTCAATATTATCATATCCATCGATGTGTTTATATCAGACATTCTATTTCTGGTATGATTGGCATTATAGGTTCGAGTCGCCATAGTGATATTTATTACCAACTCATTCTTATCCGTACTGCCCCTTGGTAAGTAATAAATATACATCTTTCCCAACAGTATAAATATCATGTAATCATAAATATTGTGTACTTATCCTATTTTTTTTATACAATTCACATATGAAGTTAGACCTAAATACAAGATATCATATTGAAGGAAAAAGGAAAAAACAGAGCCTTGAACTCATGAAAGTAGATTTTAAAGCGTTTGTGGAAGGGTATATCAAGATTGTGGTGAACTTCTATTCAGTTTTCGGAAGCGCAATCTCGATATACCCTTCCACAAACGTTTTGAAATCTACTTTCATGAGTTCAATGCTCTGTTTTTTTCCTTTTTCTTTGAATATGCTATCTTGTATTTAGGTCTATCTACATAGCTCCATTGTATAAAAGAATAGGATAGGTGCACAATATCTATAATTGCATGATATTTATACTGTTGGGAAAGATGTATATTTGTTACTTAACAAGGGGCAGTGCCGATAAGAATGAGTTGGTAAAAAAGATCACTGTGGCAACTGGAACCTACAATGCCAATCATACCAGAAACAGAATGTCCGACATAAACACATCGATGGATATGATAATACTGAAAAAGTTATGTACAATATCCTCCACGTACACATCAATGGTTTCATATCTGTGTTTGTTGGTAATGTAATAGTATGTACCAACTTTGCCCGAAAAGGCAAGATCATAGGTAAGAACGGCACTAAAGTTGAAATGTGGATCTTTTTTCAGGTTAGAAATCGTCTTTCGTCACACAGTTTGGTCACAACCAAATCAGTAGGAGAGCACTAAAACCGGTAAGCCCCCTCCACCCCATGTAATTCACATTCATTATGTGTTCATGGCCCTCATGTCCTTGCATGATTCTCCGACCCTTAAACATGAAAGTTCACACAATTAATACATACATCAGGGAGAAACATGCAGAGGGAGACTCTAGCCATGACGAAGACAATGAAAAATTATCCAAATGCACAAGTTCAAAAGATGACACAACAATCTTATATTTACAAATGGGTGTGGCTCCTTTGTGCCTAGTAGCTAGCTAGGAAGTAATACGGCCTGCTCACCCGACAATTACCGAACCTTCAATTTAAGGAAAGTGATCGAGTCCCGCAAAGGGGATTCAATAGCACACCAGGTTACTTCACTACAGGAATGGCCTGACTTTGCTCTGTGAAGTCAGTGAAGCCGAGTCCGCTGCGTGCTGCCGGCCACCTCCTCGGCTCCTCCTTCCATCCGCCGCCGTTGCCGGAGATGGAGGCGTCGGCGTACAAGTTAGGACCCTGCACGATCGATGCCAGCCTGCCAGGGAGGTCTTCCACGCCACGGCCCTCTCCTACGCCATGGTAAACCTCCGCCCTGTCCTCCCTGGTAATATCTATCATCTATGCTTGTCCCCCTTTCCCTTGCCTAGTTTCTAGTGTTCAATTTACTGTGTCCACCACGAGTCCTCCACCTCTAGCTCAGAATCGCAGTAGATTTTAGGGAACATATAAGAAATCACTCATTAGCTTTCCAGCACTAGCACAATTTTGTAGTTACATTTTCTCTTAACAAACTCTATGGTGAAGTGGAGTGACTATCGGTAACCCTGACTTAATTTTCTTCCTCTTCCATGTAAGCACCATATCACTAATAATTATGTTTGCCATCTTGCACAATTACTAGGGGCAGCTTCGGCACAACATTCAAACCTTGAAAGTGTGGTACTTCCTCTGGTTCAAAATAATTGCCAAAAAATGAATGTACCTAGACATGTTTTAGTGTGTAGATACATCCATTTTTGAGAAATTATTTTAAACCAGAGAGTATTAATATTGGACATATTGTTCCCTGCAACACAATTTGTACATATTGTTAGTATAGCAGTTACTTGTGATCACGATTTTATACATTGCGCATATAATATTTGTGATATTCTTTATTAAGAGGTCTCAATCTTACTCTGCAGGTCATATCCTTTATTTCGACAAAGTCATCACTGAGATTTACAATTAAATGCTAATTGCATTCCTTGATTGACTGTACATAAACTTTGGCTCTCGCTTATTTTGAAGGGTGTCCATGGTCCATGGTCCAAAGTCCAAACAGATACAGTAGAAACCAATGATCTGACTCAAAAAATGAAAATTATATGGTCTATACCCCTCTTTCAGTTTCCACAGATCTGTAAATTGCATGGCTAGTGGAAATATGAATATCAAGCATGTCAAGAGAATTATCCTAGAGTTTTAAATCCATAAAAGTGAATGGTTCATTTAAAATATGTTTAATCATCTCTTGTTCGAACCGTTTTATTGCTGGTAGGCTGATTACATGGCAGTTCGAAATGTTGTCTTTACTTTTGTGTTTCATCACTTTATGCACCGACTAGTTCACCCAAAAGATTTGCTTCTCGATGAAAGGTGGGAAATGTATAATACAACAATTACAATTAGATACATCTACCTATGGTATATATCTTTAACTACAGATAGTTATCCACTGCCCCCTTTCTGTCGCGTGGTTCACACTTTTCATAGTTGAAACAGTAAAATATCTACTTACATTTTAATGTTTGGTTTTACATAATTTTTTCCTTGACAAAACATACATGTCCTTGTGTGCCCCAAGCGTGAAGTAAAACGTTTTGCTGATCTAAGTACTGACGAGACTATTGATTTTTTTTGAAACCCTCGAGACTATTGATTTATGGGTCACTGCAAAGGAAGTTGGTGTACGGCTTGAGCAGTACCACCAAGCATCTTATCTTACATTTACAATTCAGGTAACATCCTCTCTATATATGTCATGAATAGCTTATGCTTTCAAAATTATATAATTACTTCATCCAATTTTAAAGGGCATGCTTCGTTGATTTTGCTATTGGGATCCAGAACAAAATAGATCAACTTAATCACCCAAATTACGCTTACACTGCTAGTCTACCATATCTGCCCTTTGGTCTTTTACTCGAAACTTGATGTTGAGTTGATTATCTTGTCCACCTTTCCCTTAACCTGTGGTGGAAAAAAATGGATTTCCTTATTGATAGCATTTTGTACAGGATTGTCCTCAATCTGGCCAAACAGTTCCGCACGTCCACATCCATGTGATCCCGAGGAAGAAAGGAGATTTTCAAAATAAGGATGAAATATATGATGCGGTTCGTTGACCCTATCTTGCATCTATATAATTTCGTATAATATGTTTCACTATGTCTTACCATTTTCTTTTGTAATAGATTGATGTGAGAGAGAAAGAATTGAAAGAAAAGCTTGATCTGGACATCGAAAGAAAAGATAGAACCATGGAAGAAATGAGTCATGAGGCCAGCAAGTACCGTGCTCTTTTCTCCTAAACGTATTTCATAGAAACTATTCTGTAACTTCTCGCTTGGTGCTTTCCCTTAAATAAAAAGTATACGAATGTTTTTCTGCAATATAGCAGTAAATAATTTATTTCCACATGGTGATGTGCAGTCTAAACTAATGAGTCTAATGTTGTGGGTTACTTGTATGCTATGTGGGATAACAGTTGTTTCTTGGAAGATATATATTTTTACGGCTTACATGTTCTGTTTATTTTGGTCTGTACTGAATGGATACCTTTTTTAGGTTAGACATTCATTACTTGTTGCCTTATGGATATTGATGGTCCATTGATGCTGAGCAGTCATGAAAAAAAGGCAAAGGCTTCAAGCCTTAAATAATTTGGTAGTTTGCAAGTCTCTGAATCTTGCAAGATTGCGAAAAAGTATTCTTACTACAATTTACAGTAGGGTATTTATTTATGAGATACACAAGCTAGTGGCTAGGTATTTAACAGAAATTATATTAAGTATTAGACTTTCCATTGCTTGATAAGTAATAGCTTTCTAGGCATGGAGCATTAGTTGTTTTGCTTGTTGACCCGAAAGCATTATTTGTTCTACGTTTTGTGATTCTGCCACTAATGATGAAGTCGGCTGGTATCAGTGGTAACAATAAGTACAGACAACAGATCTAGCTCGGTAGTGTCTAATATAATCTTTGAAAATCTGGAAGACACTGAACTAGGCCTCCTGCAGATTTATCCTAACGGTATACAAAGAGTTTCACTTGTAAACTGGCTTCCCAAATCAATGTCAACCAACTGGAAGCATCATTATTGTCAGTTTGCATCTTGGCTTCACATTGCCCATACTATTATTAAGTGTACCAAAGGCAATTTTTCTTGATATTACTTGGGAAAGCGCATTAAGGGGTTTGTAACACACCTGCCCATAGTTTATTTAGGTAGGAAAAGCCTGCCCCGTTTTAAAGCCTAAGAAAAATCGCAGCTTAGCTGATAGTTTGCACAACGTTGTCAAAACAGAATTCGTATACTCAGTTCAACATATTCTTGATAGGGACTGGAAGAGTTGTATGTGGTTTCTTTGCTGATGGACCAAAGTTTTATTCCCCAAGACGACTAAACATTTTCAGTCTGTGCTTTGGCCGAAAGTGTTTACAACATTTATTTCCCATGAAATTTTGTGGCAGCAAGCTTCTTTGTGGTGGACAAACTAGAAACCTTCTCGAACAATAATAGGAGTACCATTTCTAGGGTATTTAAAGGACAATACTTGGGGTTTCTTTACGTGTTACCGAAGATAGCCAGTAATTAGAGTTGAATCTCCTTTTGCAAATTTCCTTCTGGAGTGTGCACAACTTTTATCTCTTTCATCTTTTGCATATTCCGCCTCTGTAGTTTGTGCCGCTTTGGTCACTTTCATCTTCTGCATTATGCCTGGTGGTATACCAAGAGGACTTATGTTCTTGTAGCAACAAAAAGATTACTTTGTCTCAATGGATGCCCCTGGCTGGATGCCATCGATGGACGTGATAGGATGCCCCTGAGAAGAACAGAATAATTCTGCCTTGTGTCTGTGTATAATGCCCTGGATTGCAATTGAGTACATCTACTGGTGGCTCTGCCAAAGTGCCAAGTGGTGATTGTATGCGTTGCCTCTGTACTAGGTAAGCCACGCCAAGTAATTTTCTGTCCGTCGATCGTAGTCGTGTGTCCTGCAGTGCTTGCCAATGTCAACAACTAGTATGTCTCCATGGTGCAGGTGTTTGGCAAGTGTTCGCCGGGTTGCCCCAACATGCTGAGCAAGAGCAACTATTTGGCTTATTTTCCGAGTTTGGGTATCCACTGAATCCCTCTGCCACCGGCGACCGGCCCCTGTCTTCTCCACCGGACATCACCTAGCCGGCGAGCCAGTCCGCCAGGCTAAGGTAATTGATCCCCAATTTCAGTACGAATTGCAATGTGTTATTTCTAAATTCTGAATATTTCAGTATGAACTATGTGTTTATTTCTAAAATTTGACAATTTTCTGAATCCATCTTAGTGTTGTTCTGAAGTAATGGTTGTCTAATATTTTTTCGTACACATCATATTACCTTTTCGCCTACAGGCTACATAGTGACATGCATATGCACGATCAAAAATTAGTATTGCAGTACTTAATTTAGTGATAAAAAAATCCATTACACCGACTCAATGAAAATTTATTATGTATATGTAGCAACGGTGAAACAACAGAAGATGCAATCATTTTTTAAAAGAAAACGAGATGATGAAGAAGTTGTTGAAGATACATCTGCGGGTCCTGATGCTCTTGCCTTGGTGGTATTTGTAAATGAAAGACAAGATGAAGATGTGCAAGATGAAGAAGAGCAAGAAAATCCTAGCAGTCAAGATGAAGGACAAGAGCAGCAAGCAAGCAGACCTCACTACTGGAAAACAGCTCTTCTGTGGCACTCCAAATCTGACTTCTGTTACGCATATCCCTCTCGCCACAGTTGTCACGCGACTAGTATTTAAATTATGTGGCGCATATCTACATGCCCCACAAAAATTTCAAAACTTACTGTGGCGCACCAGGTTGTCATGCGCCACAAAAATATACGGTGGCGCACCTAGCTGTGGTGCGCCACCGATTTTTTTTTGCATGGATCTGGGGCCGCCGGATTTTTTCGCCGTTTTTTTTGAAATTTCGCCGGAGGTCGGGTGGGTGGGTGGGTGGAGGAGGAGGCCGAGGAGGCCGGCCGGAGGAGGTGGTGGAGTAGGAGGAGGAGGTGGTGGTGGTAGAGGTGGTGGTGGTGGAGGAGGAGGTGGTGGTCGTCGCCGGAGGAGGAGGAGAAGGTGGTGGTGGTGGGTGGGTGGAGGAGGAGGAGGAGGTGGTGGTCGTCGTGGTCGCCGGAGGAGGAGGTGGTGGTTGTGGTCGTGGTCACCGGAGGAGGTCGCCGGAGGAGGAGGAGTAGGTCGCCGGAGGAGGAGGTGGTCGCCGAAGTAGGAGGAGGTGGTGGTGGTGATGGTGGGTGGAGGTGGAGGAGAAGGAGGAGGGAGAAGAAGGGAGGAGAAAGAGGAGAAGGGAGACAAAGGGAGAAGTGGAGGAGTAGGAGGAGTAGGAGGAGGGAAAGAAGAAGAAGTGAAGGAGTAGCAGGAGGAGAAGGGAGAAGAAGGAGAAGTGGAGGAGGAGGAGGAGGCCACCGAAAATTCAAAATTTGGCTCAAAATTTCTGTGGGGCATGGGGCATATGGTGCGCCACCGATTTTTTTTTTTATTTTTTTTTATTTTTGCAGAAAAAAAATCTTGACTTTGCCGTATCTTTTTCCTCTTTTCGAATTTAGCGATTCTAAAAATTATCTCCCGGTCATTTTGATATATTGTGCGTTTTTTTTCGAGTTCGTATGCAATCACGAATCCAGTTTGATGATTTTGCAACGCTATTTTGCAAAAAAAGGTCAAAATTCACGTTTGTTAATTCTCAATGGTACGAGATGACATAATACATGGGCACCTCGAAGGATTTTATTTTTTAAAATTTCTATCTATTTCTTTTATTTTACTGTGCTAAAAAAGGCGATCCACGGGGGGTTGCGTGGGGAGAAACAATCAATTCAACCACAGAATTTTAACTTTCTGTGGCGCATGTGGGCGTATGCGCCACAGAATTTTGACTTTCTATGACACATGTGGCAGATGCGCCACATAATTCCCTTCGCCCATGTGCAGTGCGGGACCCCTCGTGGACCCCATGGAGATTCTGTGTCGCATGTCCACATGCGCCACAGAAAGGCAAAGTTCTGTGGTGCATCAGTCCTACATGCGCCACATAAATTAGAAATTACTGTGAAGCATATTTTTTGGTGAAATAATTTTTGTGGAGTATATTTTTTCGTGCACCACATAATACATTTCTATCTATAATGGTTTCCTAGTAGTGCCTGTGATATTTCGTGGAATTGATCTCTTGGAGCGAGATCCTGCATTACGTTCACAAGTGTGGCAGTACCCTCCGAACCCGAGAGATGGTGTACGAAGAGCATATTTGAGGCTAGGTCCAATGCAGCCTAAGCTAAATAAGTATAAAGCTACCGGAATACAAGGACAGAAAAGGCGTTTCTTCCAAGATACAGAATTTCAGCCATTTTCCATCATGGCTAGAGTATTCGAGTGAGCAAGTGGTCGTGCATATTGTATGTTTTGCTTCCTTTTCAAGCACAAACATAAAGAAAAGAGGTGGCTTTGATGTCTTCACGACACAAGGGTTTGATAGGTGGAAGAAAGTTCATGATGGAAAGAAGTGTGCATTTTTAACTCACATGGGAACAAATCCTTGCTCACAACACAACAATGCAGCGAGGGCTAGCCAAGCCTTACTAAATCAGCCAAACCATTTAGCAAATATTTTAGAGGTGAAGAGCAACGAGGAGAAAGGGAAGGACCGTTTAAGACTGGAAACAACGATTGCATGTGTTAAGTGGCTCACATTTCAGTCTTGTGCTTTGAGAGGCCATGATGAGAGACGAGAGTCAAGAAATAGAGGAAACTTCCTTGAGATGCAAAAACGTCTTGCAGAGTTTTGTCCTGATATTGCAGCTGTAATTGATGGGAATGCTCCACAAGTGTGCAAGTACAATTCACATGAAATACAAAATGAGATCTTGGGCATTTATGCTATGAAAGTCAGAGAGCATATTAGAAGAGAAATTGGGGACTCCAAGTATTCTATTCTTTTCGATGAAACATGTGACGTCTTCAAAAGGGAGCAAATGGCACTAGTATTCAGATTTGTTGATAAACATGGTTGTTTACAAGAAAGGTTCTTTCATCTCATACATGTGGCCAACACAAATCAAAAACACTCAGAAGGGAGTTGTCTTCAGTATTATACAAGCATGGATTTGATGTACAAAATATGCGAGGCCAAGGATATGATGGGGCCAGCAACATGAAGGGGTAGTTGAATGGATTGCACGCACTTTTGTTAAAGATTGCCCCTATACATATTATGTTCATTGCTATGCACATCGCCTAAAACTTGCCATTGTTGGTGCAGCAAAAGATGTGGTTCCTGTCAACCAAATTTTCCAGAAGCTTCTCTTTATTATAAATACATTTGACTCCTCTTCAAAGCGCCATGATGAGTTGCATGATGCCCAGGTGGATGAGATTGCACATTTTCTATCTATTGATCAGATTGAGATAGGTCAAGGAGCCAATCAAATTCGCTCACTAAAGCGACTAGGAGATACTAGATGGGGTTCCCATTTAGGTTATGTTTCTAGTCTTATACACTTGTTCAATCTAGTGAGTGTTGTTTTATAAAATTTAGCAACTGATTCAACGGGCAGGAGCAAACCGAGCTGATGGAGATACCGCTTTCACCTACCTAACCTCCTTTGAGTTTGTATTTATCCTATGCATGATGAGTGAAATACTGGACACTAGTGAGGATCTTGGGAAGGCTTTATAGAAGAAAAAGCAGGACATAGTAAATACAGTTCGTTTAGTGCATTCCACAAAGGTACTTCTAGAAGAGATGAGATCAGACGAAGGATGGGAATTGTTCATTCTAACTGGTATTGAGTTTTATGCGGAGCGTAGTATCGATATTCTAGATTTGGAGGCAACATACATTCTTCGTGGTGGGCATGCACGTCGTCAACCTGACCATTTTACTATAGAAAGGTATTTATGGGTGGAGATATTCCGAGCAACAATTGACAACCAACTCACTAAATTGAATCTCAGGTTCAATGAGAAAGTGATGGATCTCTTATCCATTAGTGTTACTCTCATACCAGGCCAACACATGGATTTACATCTTTCAGTTCTAAAGAAATATGTAAAATGGTGGAGAAATACTATCCGGCTGATTTTACACAACAAGGGAGGTATGGGTTAGAGCTTTAATTGAACCGTTTTGTTGTGGATGCTAAAAACAGTGAAGAATTGAGGAAGCCTGCAACCATTACTTCTTTATGTCACTGCATTGTTGAGACAGGACGAGATAGAATTTGTAATTGGCTTGACAGGTTGCTTCGATTGCTTATTACTCTCCCAGTTTCCACAGCAAGTGCACAACGTTCCTTTTCTAGCTTGAAGATTATCAAGTCAAGGCTGCATAACAGAATGGAGGATGGCCTTCTGGCAGATAGCATGTTGCTGCAAATAGAGCGGGAGATTGCCTCAAAAATTTCATATGAAGATGTTATTGCTGATTTCAAAGCCAAGAAGAACAAGAGAGGATTCCTGTAGCTACTAATCGGTAATACTTAGTTGTCTTTTGGATTTTTGATCATTATATGCCGTATTTTCTTTTGATGCAGCAAAAAAAAAAACTTGTCCACCTATATATTATCATGACATTGTCATCTAATAGTATATTACATATGTTCTATGACTTATCCCATTTTTTATGCTTATTTGTTGTTTTCTATGAAATTTGCCCCCTCTTGTCTTTTGTTCACGCTCCGCCACTGACTACAAGTGCTTAAATTAAAATACAAGAAGTAAAACAAATGCAAGAAAAGTAAAGTTCAATTAAGTATATCAGATGAAGTGGAGTGAAGTGGAGTAACTCAAGGGAGTAAGTGTTCTAGCAAATTGCTACTCCCTCTATCTCAGTTTACTAGGCATGCACGTGTACCTAGATCGTCAATTTGATCTATGTAATATAAGTTATATAACACAAAAATTATACCATTAGAATGTATAAAACCTAAAGTTTTTAATGGTATATTTTTGTAATATATATCTTATGTTAAGTTGGTCAAATTGATGACATAGGGATACGCGTAGGACTAGTATTATTAAGACAAGGAAATTATTAAGACATAAAGTCCAACCATCGCTGTAAGTTTAAAGGTCCCTATAATGAAACCCCTTGTCTGATTAATCATGATGAATACAACTTGTATCTAAGAATTAGGACAAGGTTTCTGTCAGCTCCTGCTATCCCTCTCCCTATCAACATGCAAGGGTGATAACCTTATGCATCCTCCGATATATGTGTGCACTCATATATCAGTACAAAAGATCTTCATAGAAGATAACAAATACTTATATGCAACCATCACAAAGTACCTTACAATTGCATGAACAAGTCACTACTCAAACAAAGATATAGAGGTACAATACATCATGGAAAAACGATAGGTTGCCTCACACATCATGTTTGCCAAGAAATTACAATGGGTATATGAAGATGGTGTTGTTGTAGACGATGATGAAGATGATAAAGATGGTGCTGATGCCTTCACCGGAGGGGGGTGGAGTCCATCGGAGGCGATTTCGGCAGCGTTTTCCCCCTTCGATCTATGTTGGCGGCGGCCTGCTGACTCTCTGTTTATGTGTTTTTGATCTCCATCACCGTAGCCTCTACGAACCCCTTGGGAATCGTATATATAGTGGTTTTTAGGTCAAAACAAGTGGGTGGGCGCAAGATTGTGTCAAATTGGACACACGAGGTGGCAAAAAGCGCCGGTGGCGCACCCAAAGGGAGGGTGGGCGTGCCACCCTCTTTTTCCCAGACTGTTGACCAACTGGTGGCCCACTTTAGGTCATTTTGTTCATCTCAAAATTTTCGAAGTGTGACCATTGACCTTGCCCTTTTTGGAGTCCAGTAACTCCTGTAATGTCAAAAACACTAAAAAGAGGCGTTTTCTACCAAACTGAATTAAACCAGAGGAGAGGGGATTGTTTAGAAAATCCCTAAAAAATCATAAAACATGGGAATAACATTATATAAGATGCAAATATGTGGTAATTTGTTGCAATAAAGTGCAAAGTTCATGTATGCATTTTACATGCATCAGCGACGCAGGCAGCGTCGCCAGGAAGGATTCGTTTCCTTGCGGCGCACGAGGCGCCGCCAACTCGGGCATGCCGTCCGGTGGCACAGGAGGCGCCGCCGGAGGGGCCGTCCCTTCCGGTGTGTGCGAGGCGCCACCGGTGAGGGCATCCCTTCCGGAGGAGCTGTCACTACAAGAAAAGTTCTGATAAACGACATCCCGAAATCGTCCGCTAAGGGCCATTTTTCGTCGCCTATGGGCCTAGCCCGACGATATGGGTTCTGTTGTCGAAACTGCGTCAGGCAAACTCCTATGACATTTTTTTCGGTCCGTCGCGCTTGGGCGCCCTTCCGCCATGGAAAATCGGACTGTTGCAGAAGTGTTTCCGGGAGCCCGTTGACTGCTGACGTCATGCAAACTAACACGTGGCAGACGCCGTTAACTGGCAGTTAACGGCGTTAACCGGCTGAAACCCCGTGGTAGATGGTAGGCCCACACAAGGCTCGCCACGTCTTAAGCGGGCCGGCCCATTAAGTTTGCGGCCGGGCCAGCTGACTTAGTTTGACCGGTCAACTATATAGCCGGGCTGGTCCATTAGTTACGTGGGCCGGGCCTAACCTCTAAGGTTGATCGGTCAAAACTTAAATGGGCCGGCCCACTAAGCATGTGGGCCGGCCGAATGCACTCGTTTGACCGGTCAACGAGCAAAAGGGCCGGCCCACAAGACATGTGGGGCCCACTTTCTCGGTATCGGGCCGGCCCATTTAACAAGTGGGGTCCAACTTAAAGCAAGTGGGCCGGCCCAAGAAGTTAGTGGGTCGGCCCAATTAGCATGTGGGTCCCACTTTCCTGCTATCGGGCCGGCCCATTTAGTACGTGGGGTCCACAATAGATCAAATGGGCCGGCCCAACAAGCCGATGGTCGGGCCAAAAACACAGGTGGGTCCCACTTTCCTGTTAAAGGGTCGGCCCATTTAGTATGTGGGGTCCACCATATAGCAAGTGGGCCGGCCCAATAAGCAGGTGGGGCCCACTTTCGTGTGACCGGGCCGGCCAATTTAGTATGTGGGGTCCACCATAGAGCAAGTGGGCTGGCCCAACAAGATAGTGGGCCGGCCCAATAAGCAGGTGGGGCCCACTTTCGTGTAAACGGGCCAGCCCATTTAGTAAGTGGGGTCCACCATAAAGCAAGTGACAAGATGATTACTATGAGATTCGTTAGGGCATTACAAAATAATACATAGACTGTAATCCAACTGCGTCTATGACTAATAATCCACCTTCCGGTTATCGTCCGAATCCCTTCCAGTATTAATTTGCAAGCAACATATTATCGCATTAAGAAATGTGTGTAATGTAAACAATAGAATTACCCTTGGATAAAACATTGTTGTTTTCTCCCTAGTAGCAAAAGCACATCTACAATCTTAGAAGTTATTGTCACGCTTCCAGAAAACTAGAGGCATGAACCTACTATCGAGCATAAATACTCCCTCTTGGAGTCACACACATTTACTTGGCCAGAGCAACTACTAGCAACGGAGAGCACGCAAGATCACAAATAACATATGGCAAGTGTACATAATCGATCTCAACATAGTATTCAATATTCATAGGATCCCAGCAAACACAACATGTAGCATTACATAAGGATGATCTTGATCATGTTAGGGTGTTCACAAGATCTAAACATGAGGCACAAATTGGAGAAGACAACCATCTAGCTACTGCTATGGACCCATAGTCGAGGGATGAACTACTCACGCATAACTTCGGAGGCCGGCATGGCGATGTAGATGCCTCCGGCAATGATATCCCCATCCGGTAGGGTGCCAGGAAGAGCTTCACAACCCTCCCGATCTAAGGTCTGCAATGGCGGCCGCGATGGAACTTTTCGTGGATGGAGGCTCGGGTGTTTAGGTTTTCCCGAGATCGTGAATAAATAGGCTGAAGGGCGTGGTCGGTGGAGTCCAGGGTGGCCCACACCACCCCTTGTCGCGGGCCCAGGCTAGGCCGCGCCAAGGCATGGTATGTCCGCCCTACGCCTCTTCTTGGTCCCCCCTCTGGACTCTATCTTCGTTACGACCAGCAACCCAAAAGTCAATTTTTGGTCAACATTCTCTAAGTTATGACAACACTGCCCTTTAAAATTCTAGGGTATTACAGTAAATTATCACCATGAATGATGCATGGCTTAGATTAGTGGCCCAGGCGTTTCTCTAACATATATGCAAACTCCATGGACTTACAAGTTTCCATTTTATTTCGCACCACTAGGCATCCATAAACAAAAGAACATGACATCAACTAAATATGAATAAGTACAATGTTGAAAGCCTTCCCCATGAAAGAATGGTTGTGATAACTCCCAACTCTCAATTTGCAAGCATATAGACTTCATAAGATAGTCACAATGATCAAGTTTATTAAGTGCAAGAAAGTGAATGTGCCATGAAGTTCGTGAGAGCTTTACTGACTAATTTTCTCATGCCAAAATTTAATTTGGAAGATGTAATATCCCAGGTTTAGAGGCTACAAAATGAGAGAACACCAAAGTGTGCATTGCATTCATGCATAGAAATTCCGGGGAATTTTCACGCTTTCAAATAAACTTACCACAATAACAGAAGTTTCACTTGACTTGTTGGAATTGAAGTAGATCATCAAGTCAAGCGCTATAAACTTCACTGTGATCTTTGCTAAAACCTTGTTTTTGGTAGAGATGATTTGATCTATGGGCTAGATCAAATGGGATTAGTTTCACTATAACAACACCTTGAGTGAGGATCAATTACCAGATCTTATAAGAGATCTCAACATGGTATTCCCTACAACAACACATTCTTCAATAATCAAACCCTAACTTATTAACACTTAAAAAGTTAGCAACTACCTTTGTGTGTAATTTAATTCACTTCTAAACTTATTAATAAATAAGGTAAATCACAGGGTCTAAAGTGCATAAAGGCCACACATTCTTATTTAAATCATAACTTATTAAATATATGGAATATCATAAAACTAAATCCATTTACATTACGAATTATAGTTTAAACTATTTGAATAAAACTAACCATGAGTATTTTGAAACTCATATGATCATGCCTTGGTGAAATCAAACACCAAGTATCCAAAATTGAGGAATAACCTTCAACCTTGACCTTTTGACTATTATAATATAAATCCAATCAAATATGATATAGTGACTCATCCACAATAATAAAACCGTCCACAAGATATTTAGTAACAAATGCCACTTGGCTATCCAAATATAAATCATATGAGAGGATAATGATCATGCCATATAGGATGAAAATATCTACATGACTTGCATCCCAAGACTTGCCACCTCATGCTCAAAGGATTGCTATGGATGAGGGCATGACAACCAAGCACCTTACTCATCAAACCAAAACAAGAGTCACCCACCTATGTGTCATGATACTAGAGCTTGCCCAAGCCTATAAAAGGAGCCACACCCTTCATCCATTTGATCATCTAGTACCATTCTACAAGGAAACCAAAACCTTGAGACCTTCCATACATTAGCTAGGATCAAGATGAAGAAGCTAGGAGGTGGAGGCATACCACAAGATGCAGGTTTATCAGATTTCCAGAAGAACAAGCTACATAAGATACCAAGGTAGAATTCCTAGGAAAACCATATATTTAGAGGATCATATACTCATCTCTTGAGTTGGACCTAAGGATATTCCAAGACAATTAGAAGTG
>NC_061512.1:129598593-129610231 GCF_022539505.1 Lolium rigidum
TGACAGTGGGCCGGCCCAATAATAAAAGTGGGGCCCACTATCGTGTTAACGGGCCGGCCCAAGTTGCCTGTGGGACCCATCGGTTGGCCCAATAAGTAGGTGGGTCCTACTTTCCTGTTACCAGGCCGGCCCAGCTAGTGAGTGGGGTCCACGTAAAGCAATTGGGCTGGCCGAATAAGTAAGTGGGCCGGCCCAAAATGAAAGTGGGTCCCACACTACTGTAAGTGGGCCGGCCCAATCTGTTGTAGGGCCCTGGTTGTTTGACTAGTCAACTTGCATTAAATCTCATGAGCCTAAAATCTGATATCAATGATACACACAATTACATACACAAATAAAATAACCAGGAAAATTACAAGGCAATTAATGTGCCCAAATAAAAAAAATTACATATAATCATTGAGGACTTCTATTAGCATCATCAATAACACGTTGACATTTGGCAATCGCCTTGATTGAATCTTGTGTACTCTTTGTCAACATATTAGCTACATATCTTAAAGCAGCAATACCATGTCTTTTATAAAGTACAGCCTTGAGATATTTACTGTTTGATGAAACGAATGGTCTAGGTTGACGGCTATGAGAAGATGCATCAGAAGAAAGATCAGAACTTTTTGTGGGCCTCTCTTCTGATGAAGATTGCTTCATCACAACTGCATTCTGATAATAATGCAAAAAGAGTTAAACGATGAACTATGCAAACATGTATTAAGCATTGTCAATATGAGATAGTCACAAGTACTATGCACAAACTTACATTATATCGTTGCATAGGCTCACCCCTGAACCTTTTTTGCCCTCTATCTTCTACTAAGGACTTCTTCATTACAACTGCATTCTAGTAATATTGCAAACATAGTTACAACAATGAACTATTCAAACATTTATTATGCAATGTAGATATAAGATAATAACAAGTTGCATAAATAAGACAATGTATGGAACTTGTACTAAGCACAGACTTACATCATAATGTTGCACAGGGTCGCTACAGATCCTTTTTTGGCGACTATCTTCTAATGATGACTGCTTCATTAAAACTGCATTCTGAAAATATTGTAAACATAGTTACAACAATTAACTATTCAAACATGTATTACGCAATGTAGAGATCAGATAACAGCATGTAGCAGAAATAAGCACAAGATAAGATAAGATGCATGTACTAAGAACATACTGGCTCGCTGCAGGTCCTTCTCTTGCGTGCACTAGTCGTGGTCGACATGCCTGTCATTTTAGGTTCAGCCATCAAGTGAAATGCTAATCCTCCTCGCTCCATTGTCCTTAATCTCGTGTTTAGATATCACATTTAAGACCAAGTCGGTTGGTTTCAAATAACAAAAAACTTGAGCTGACAAATGAATAAGCCAATATTTACCAGATATCAGATTAAAACCAACTAGATGTTGATTTGCATGAGATACGAATTTCAGACATTCAGATTTAGAGTAGGGTAATGCCAAGGTTTTCCACATAAAGTAAACTGGCATTAATAATGACCAAATGTCAGGTTCAAATCACCTTCGCAGTTGCTCCAAGACAAGCATATCAAATAGGCAGAAACATAGTAAAGCATGAATGGCATTGCTATGGCAGGGTTCCAAGTGTTAATATCTTGCATAAGGAACAATGCATATAGGTTATAGATAATAACGGAAGTAAACTGCCAAAATTACCAACCAAGAACTCAGATTCTAACCTTCCCTAGCGTCCCCGCTGTTAATATTGGATGTTCTAATAAGTGGTTCGCATGATCAATCCCTAGGAAAAATAACATTGACAAGTTAGTCTACGATAATACAAAGACCAGACATGCACGCAGCAATAACTATACAAGCTGTGCGACAGGAGCATTCATGGAAAAAATAGCTATAAGCTAAAGACGAGGTATAAGAGCAAGCAGATTGGAAATGCACATAGCATGATTATAAAAGCAGTGTGAGAATAGCAGGCACGAGATAACAGCTAGCGGCTAGCGGTGAGCTAATGACGTGGTATAAGGACAACCAGATTGGAAATTCCCATAGCATGACTATAAAAGCAGTGCGACAATAGCATGCAGTACAAAAACAGTTGGCAGCAAATGAATGGGTATAAGGCTATAAATATGTGGATGCACACAGGTGTCAGTAGAATGAACAGGATGGTAGCGACCAGATAATGCTTTTGTACTGTACAATATTTAAAAGAACTTCATGCGAAGCAACACATCAAGAAAGTTAATGGCATATGAGATATGCAAATAACTACACAAAACATGGCTAAAGAAACACCGTGATCTAACGGGCCAGCGTACTAACCAAGCTGCGGCGGGGTGGACGGGGGCGGCAACTTGCATTCCAGCGGCGGCGAACGCGGGAGACGATGAATCGACCCTGTTTCAGTAGAAGCAGGCGTTAGTGAAGCAGATCTGGTTGGCTGGCAAGGGATTCGGTGAAGTTGATACAGCCGCAGCGCCGAGGTAGTCGGTGGAATAGATCGGCTTATGTGGAGGGGGCCGCGGTGAAGTAGACCCGGTTCCGTTGGAGAGGATCCGGTGCGTCGACAGGAAAGGCGTTGATTGCTACGCTGTGGATGAGGTCGGCGGTGAAGCAGATCCGTCGGTGGCGAGGTCGGCGGTGAAGCAGCATCCGTCTGGTGGCGAGGTCGGCGGTGAAGCGGATCCGTCGGTGGCGAGGGCGGCGGGGGAGCGGATCGGGTGGGTGGACATCCAACACGATCAAGGCTACGGCTGTGGAGGAGTATGCCGGCGGCGAAGCAGATCTAGTACTGTAGAGAGTCAGAGCTTTGGCGTGTGAGAGTATTTTTGAGCTAATGGGGCGAATGGTTGGTGGGTGGGTGTGGGCCTGTGGGGAGGGTTCGGAATCTAGGCAAGATATTTCATTGTTACCGAATGAGCCCTCCATGGTGGGTGGGTTGTAGCTTCCAGACCAGGGTTAAAAGGGTAAACTGGTCACGGGATTTTCGAATGGATGCGGCGGGATGATTTGGCGCGCGGCCAAAATTTTCAGTTTCAAGCTACGAGCAGAACGACAAAAATAATGTTCTTCCCCAGGGAGCTCTCATTTCTTCCTCTTCTCTTTCTCTCTCGAGTCTCTCCCACTCCCCGGCTCCTCTCCCCCTTCTCTCCGGCGGCCTCGCCGGCCGAAGACGAGGCCGACTTCTCTCTGTATATCGTACACCCTCCGAACTAAATTAATTGATTCAACTTTCCTTAGACGTGTATGTATCTAGAGTAAAAACATGTGTGGATACATCCGTATTTAGATAAGGAAAGTTGAGTCAGCTAATTTGGATCCGAGGGAGTTAGTGTTGTTGTAAGCTTAGATCCAGTGTTTCCCGTGAGCAGAATGGCACAATGCAGTCGGGGATCTCGTCATCGGCTTCAGATCTGGCCTATGGTGAATCTGGCGGATCAGATCTGGCGGATCTTGCTGGCCAAACCCCGATCTGGTGCCATCAAGGTGATGGCGCTAACGGTGAGGCTTGCTTTGGTCAGTGCTTCAGATCTGGCCAATGGGGAAGTCAAGCTGCTAACGTTCACAAGCTCGGGGCATACGACGGCGTCATCCGTCTTGCCCGTGAACATCTTGGCCTTTCAGCGGCCCTTCTTCTCCTTCGTCCTGGCGACTACCGGCGACACCGTCCCAAGTGGTGCGTCCCCGGCGACGGAGTTGCTGGAAAGGATGCGGAGCAGAGATCTGATGTTCGGTCGAGAAGGACTCGATTGATTTTCTTCTATATGTTTGGGGTCCTTTTTGTAAAGTTGCAGGTACTATTAGTTATTGTTTAGTTCTTTTGGACCTGTATGTAATTTTTTGAACTAGTTTCCATTTGCACCAATAAACTTGAATTTTGACAAGTTCACGGGAAAAAATTCCTTTGCACATATGGCCTATCATGTATGAACATTCTTGAGATTCAAACTATATGTAGTGGCCAGCACTTGCGCAAGGGGCTCGTCTAGTGCGCACTAGTTTCCATTAGCACCGATAAATTTGAATCTTGACAAGTTCTTGGAAGAAAAAATTGATTCACATATAGCCTATCATGTATGAACATTATTGGGATTCAAACTATACATAGATGGCCAACACGTGTGCAATATATATACCATGCATGCATATATTTGTATATATATTTGAACGTATTAATTCTTGGGATTTCAATATCTCTCTCTCTCGATCTATCGTTGGTGGCCAGAACAACACACATATGCATGCACTTTATGCGCAAAGGCGCGGGTGTCCCTAATAATTCATGTGTGTGCGCATATTATTTGAACATATTCTTGGGGATTTCAATCTCCCTCTCTCTTGATCTATATATCGTTGGTGGCCAAAAAACACACATATATACGCATGCACTTTATGCGCAAAGGCACGGGTGCCTCTAATAATGTGTGTGCGCACTCGATCGATGATCCCTAAACCTTAAACCATAAAACCCTAAAACCCTAATCCCTAATCCCTAAACACCCTAAACACCCTAAACACTAAACCCTAAACCCTAGACACTAAACCCTAAACCCTAAAAATTAAACCCTAAACCCTAAATACTAAACCCTAAACACTAAACCCTAAACCCTAGACCCTAAACCCTAATTAACCCTAACCCTAACCCTAATTAAACCCTACATATATAGGCCAACGACACTTAATTGCGCATCAAGCAGGCGACCAACTAATTAGCGCTGATTAATTAACTTGAATTTTGACAAGTTCTCTCGAATGAAAACACATTTTATTAAGTTGTCTCAAAAAATATATATAATTAGTGTGCATGCGCGCATGGCATACCTTGCATATCATTCGTGCATATATTTCAATATATATTTGAACATATTTTTGGGGATATATATATATTTCAATCTCTCTCTCTCGATCTATATATCGTTGGTGGCCAAAAAAAAACACTTATATACGCATGCACTTTATGCGCAAAGGCGCGGGTGCTTCTAATAATGTGTGTGTGCGCTCGATCGATGATCCCTAAACCTTAAACCCTAAAACCCTAATCCCTAATCCCTAATTAAACCCTAAACGTACACCCTAAGCACTAAACCCTAAACCCTAGACCCTAAACCCTAAACCCTAAACACTAAACACTAAACACTAAACACTAAACCCTAAACCCTAACCCTAGACCCTAAACCCTAAACACTAAACCCTAAACCCTAAACCCTAACCCTAAACACTAAACCCTAAACCCTAAACACTAAACCCTAAACCCTAATAAACCCTAAACCCTAAACCCTAAACCCTAAACCCTAAACCCTAAACACTAAACCCTAAACCCTAAACACTAAACACTAAACCCTAAGCCCTAAACCCTAACCCTAACCCTAACCCCTAGCTAACCCTAAACCCTAATTAAACCCTACATATATAGTCAGACGACATTTAATTGCGCGGGTGCCTCTAATAATGTGTGTGCGCACTCGATCGATGATCCCTAAACCTTAAACCATAAAACCCTAAAACCCTAATCCCTAATCCCTAAACATCCTAAACACCCTAAACACTAAACCCTAAACCCTAATCACTAAACCCTAAACCCTAAACACTAAACCCTAAACCCTAAACACTAAACCCTAAACCCTAAACCCTAAACAGTAAACCCTGAACCCTAGACCCTAAACCCTGATTAACCCTAACCCTAACCCCTAGCTAGCTAACTGCTGGCGTGTAGGGAGTTAGAAATCCCTGGGGTGTAACAGCGCCAGAAAAGTAGCTGCTTGTGACGGTAAAGCACACGTCCATTGGGAACCCCAAGAGGAAGGTATGATGAGCACAACAGCGAGTTTTCCCTCAGTAAGAAACCAAGGTTATCGAACCAGTAGGAGATGAAGGCCACGTGAAGGTTGTTGGTAAAGGAGTGTAGTGCGGCGCAACACTAGTGATTCCGGCGCCAACGTGGAACCTGCACAACACAATCAAACTACTTTGCCCCAACTTAACAGTGAGGTTGTCAATCTCACCGGCTTGCTAAAAACAAAGGATTAAACGTATGGTGTGGAGAATTATGTTTGCTTGCAGAATACAAAAGAGAACAATGATTGCAGTAGGTTGTATTTCAGATGTAAAAGAATGGACCGGGGTCCACAGTTCACTAGTGGTGTCTCTCCAGTAAGATAAATAGCATGTTGGGTGAACAAATTACAGTTGGGCAATTGACAAATAGAGAAGCATATACATATCGTGATGACTACTATGAGATTTACTTAGGGCATTACGACAAAGAACATAGACCGCCATCCAGCATGCATCTATGCCTAAAAAGTCCACCTTCGAGTTAGCATCCGCACCCCTTCCAGTATTAAGTTGCAAACAACAGACAATTACATTAAGTACTATGCGTAATGTAAACAATACAAATATCCTTAGACAAAGCATTGATGTTTTATCCCTAGTGGCAACAACACATCCACAACCTTAGGGGTTGCTGTCACTCCCCCAGATTCAATGGAGACATGAACCCACTATGTAGCATAAATACTCCCTCTTGGAGTCACAAGTATCAACTTGGCCAGAGCCTCTACTAGCAACGGAGAGCATGCAAGAAAATAAATAACATATATGATAGATCAATAATCAACTTGACATAGTATTCCATATTCATCGGATCCCAACAAACACAACATGTAGCATTACAAATAGATGATCTTGATCATGATAGGCAGCTCACAAGATCTAAACATGATGGCACAAGAGGATAAGACAACCATCTAGCTAGCTACTGCTATGGACCCGTAGTCCAAGGATGAACTACTCACGCATCAGTCCGGGGGCGGGCATGGTGATGTAGAGCCCTCCGGTGATGATTCCCCTCTCTGGCAAGGTGCCGGAGGCGATCTTCTGAACCCCCCGAGGTAGGGTGGACGGCGGCGGCATCTCTGGAACTATTCTCGTATCGTGGCTCTCGGTACTAGGGTTTTCGCGTCGGGAAGATTATATAGGCGAAGGGGCAGAGTCGGGGGACGCTCGAGGGGCCCACCCCACATGGCGGCGCGGCCATGGGTGGGGCTGCGCCCCCCTATGGTGTGGCCGCCTCGTGGAGCCTCTTCGTTTCTCCTTCGGACTTCTGGAACCCTCCGTGGAAAATAAGGCCGTGGGATTTTGTTTCGTCCAATTCCGAGAATATCCGTAAACTAACTTTTCTGAAATCAAAAACAGCAGAAAACAGGAACTGGCACTGCGGCATCTTGTTAATAGGTTAGTCCCAGAAAATGCATATAAATGATATAAAGTGTGAATGAAGCATGTAGGTATTGTCATAAAACAAGCATGGAACATAAGAAATTATAGATACGTTGGAGACGTATCAAGCATCCCCAAGCTTAGTTCCTACTCGCCCTCGAGTAGGTAAACAATAAAAAGAATAATTTCTGAAGTGACATGCTACCAACATAATCTTGATCAACACTATTGTAAAGCATATGAGGTGAATGAAGTGACCCAAAGTAATGGTCTATAGTTTGTGATGTCTACGGGAGCTTCTATTCTTGTAGACAGTGTTGGGCCTCCAAGAGCAGAGGTTTGTAGAACAGCAGCAAGTTTCCCTTAAGTGGATCACCCAAGGTTTATCGAACTCGGGGAGGAAGAGGTCAAAGATATCCCTCTCATGCAACCCCGCAACCACAAAGCAAGAAGTCTCTTGTGTCCCCAACACACCTAATAGGTGCACTAGTTCGGCGAAGAGATAGTGAAATACAGGTGGTATAAATAAGTATGAGCGAGTGGCAACGACACCGGAAAAGTGCTTTGCCCGGGACGGTAAACAAGCGATGAGTAACGCGAGTAAAACAGTAAACAAGCAGCGATAGCGATATTTAGGAACAAGGCCTAGGGATTAGACTTTCACTAGTGGACACTCTCAACTTTGATCACATAACGAGAATAGATAAATGCATACTCTACACTCTTGTTGGATGATGAACACATTGCGTAGGATTACACGAATCCTCAGTGCCGGAGTTAACAAGCTCCACAATTCAATGTTCATATTTAAATAACCTTAGAGTGCATGAAAGATCAATTCGACTAAACCAAGTACTAACATAGTATGCACACTGTCACCTTCACACTATGTAGGAGGAATAATACACATCAATACTATCATAGCAATAGTTAACTTCATAATCTACAAGAGATCATAATCATAGCATACGCCAAGTACTAACACGGATGCACACACTGTCACCATTACACCGTGCAGGAGGAATAAAACTACTTTAATAACATTGCTAGAGTAGCACATAGATAAATTGTGATACAAAATACATTGCAATCATAAAGAGATATAAATAAGCACTTCACTATGCCATTCATAACGGTGAATAAGTATTCTGTGAAATATAGCCTAAGAGACCCACACGGTGCACACACTCGTCACCTTTACACACGTGGGACAAGGAGTCTCTGGAGATCACATAAGTAAAACTCACTTGACTAGCATAATGACATCTAGATTACAAGCATCATCATATGAATCTCAATCATGTAAGGCAGCTCATGAGATTATTGTATTGAAGCACATAGGAGAGAGATGAACCACATAGCTACCGGTACAGCCCCGAGCCTCGATGGAGAACTACTCCCTCCTCATGGGAGCAGCAGCGGTGATGAAGATGGCGGTGGAGATGGCAGCGGTGTCGATGGAGAAGCCTTCCGGGGGCACTTCCCCGCTCCGGCGGGTGCCGGAACGAGACTCCTGTCCCCGGATCTTGGCTTCGCGATGGCGGCGGCTGCGGAAGGTTTTCCGTATCGTGGTTTTTCGCATCGGGGTTTTTGCGACGGAGGCTTTAAATAGGCGGAAGGGCAGCCTCGAGAGGGGCACCGGGGGCCCACACCATAGGGCGGCGCGGCCCCCTCTCGGCCGCGCCGGGTGTGGTGTGGGGCCCCCAGGGCTTCCCTCTGGCGGCTCTCGGGTGTTCTGGAAGGCTCCGGGAAAAATAGGGACCTGGGTCTTGATTTCGTCCAATTCCGAGAATATTTCTTTACTAGGATTTAACCAAAAACAGCAGAAAACAGCAACTGGCACTTCGGCATCTTGTTAATAGGTTAGTTCCAGAAAATGCACGAATATGACATAAAGTGTGCATAAAACATGTAGGTATCATCAATAATATGGCATGGAACATAAGAAATTATCGATACGTCGGAGACGTATCAAGCATCCCCAAGCTTAGTTCTCGCTCGTCCCGAGCGGGTAAAACGATAACAAAGATAATTTCTGAAGTGACATGCCATCATAACCTTGATCATACTATTTGTAAACATATGTAGTGAATGCAGCGATCAAAACAATGGTAATGACATGAGTAAACAAGTGAATCATAAAGCAAAGACTTTTCATGAATAGTACTTCAAGACAAGCATCGATAAGTCTTGCATAAGAGTTAACTCATAAAGCAATAAATCGAAGTAAAGGTATTGAAGCAACACAAAGGAAGATTAAGTTTCAGCGGTTGCTTTCAACTTATAACATGTATATCTCATAGATAATTGTCAACATAGAGTAATATAACAAGTGCAATATGCAAGTATGTAGGAATCAATGCACGGTTCACACAAGTGTTTGCTTCTTGAGGTGGAGAGAGATAGGTGAACTGACTCAACATAAAAGTAAAAAGAATGGTCCTTCAAAGAGGAAAGCATCGATTGCTATATTTGTGCTAGAGCTTTTATTTTGAAAACATGAAACAATTTTGTCAACGGTAGTAATAAAGCATATGAGTTATGAAAGTTATATCTTACAAGTTGCAAGCCTCATGCATAGTATACTAATAGTGCCCGCACCTTGTCCTAATTAGCTTGGACTACCGGATCATCGCAATACACATGTTTTAACCAAGTGTCACAATGGGGTACCTCCATGCCGCCTGTACAAAGGTCTAAGGAGAAAGCTCGCATTTTGGATTTCTCGCTTTTGATTATTCTCAACTTAGACATCCATACCGGGACAACATAGACAACAGATAATGGACTCCTCTTCAATGCATAAGCATGTGGCAACAATTATTATTCTCATATGAGATTGAGGATATATGTCCAAAACTGAAACTTCCACCATGAACCATGGCTTTAGTTAGCGGCCCAATGTTCTTCTCTAACAATATGCATGCTCCAACCATAAAGGTGGTAGATCTCTCTTACTTCAGACAAGACGGACATGCATAGCAACTCACATGATATTCAACAAAGAATAGTTGATGGCGTCCCCGGAAGCATGGTTATCGCACAACAAGCAACTTAATAAGAGATAAAGTGCATAAGTACATATTCAATACCACAATAGTTTTTAAGCTATTTGTCCCATGAGCTATATATTGCAAAGGTGAATGATGGAATTTTAAAGGTAGCACTCAAGCAATTTACTTTGGAATGGCGGAGAAATACCATGTAGTAGGTAGGTATGGTGGACACAAATGGCATAGTGGTTGGCTCAAGGATTTTGGATGCATGAGAAGTATTCCCTCTCGATACAAGGTTTAGGCTAGCAAGGTTATTTGAAACAAACACAAGGATGAACGGTACAGCAAAACTCACATAAAAGACATATTGTAAACATTATAAGATTCTACACCGTCTTCCTTGTTGTTCAAAACTCAATACTAGATGTTATCTAGACTCTAGAGAAACCAAATATGCAAACCAAATTAGCAAGCTCTAAGTGTTTCTTCATTAATGGGTGCAAAGTATATGATGCAAGAGCTTAAACATGAGCACAACAATTGCCAAGTATCAAATTATCCAAGACATTTTTAGAGTTACTACATGTAGCATTTTCCAATTCCAACCATATAACAATTTAACGAAGAAGAAACTTCGCCATGAAACTATGAGTAGAGCCTAAGGACATACTTGTCCATATGCTACAGCGGAGCGTGTCTCTCTCCCATAAATTGAATGCTAGGATCCATTTTATTCAAACAAAACAAAAACAAAAACAAACCGACGCTCCAAGCAAAGTGCATAAGATGTGACGGAATAAAAATATAGTTTCGGGGGAGGAACTCTGATAATGTTGTCGATGAAGAAGGGGATGCCTTGGGCATCCCCAAGCTTAGACGCTTGAGTCTTCTTATAATATGCAGGGGTGAACCACGGGGCATCCCCAAGCTTAGAGCTTTCACTCTCCTTGATCATATTGCATCATACTCCTCTCTTGATCCTTGAAAACTTCCTCCACACCAAACTCGAAACAACTCATTAGAGGGTTAGTGCACAATAAAAATTCACATGTTCAGAGGTGACACAATCATTCTTAACACTTCTGGACATTGCATAAATCTACCGGACATTAATGGATCAAAGAAATTCATCCAACATAGCAAAAGAGGCAATGCGAAATAAAAGACAGAATCTGTCAAAACAGAACAGTCCGTAAAGATGGATTTTATTAGGCCACCAGACTTGCTTAAATGAAAATGCTCAAATTGAATGAAAGTTTCGTACATATCTGAGGATCATGCACGTAAATTGGCTTAATTTTCTGAGCTACCTACAGGGAGGTAGACCCAGATTCGTGACAGCAAAGAAATCTGGAACTGCGCAGTAATCCAAATCTAGTACTTACTTTTCTATCAAAGACTTTACTTGGCACAACAAAACTCAAAACTAAGATAAGGAGA
>NC_061512.1:129610331-129647921 GCF_022539505.1 Lolium rigidum
GCCCCACAGAGCGGCAATATATAATTTTCTATAAATAAATAGACGACCCACTGGTCATTGGCTGCGGCAGCCCCATAGAGCGACCCCATTTGTCATTGGCAGCACCGCGTATACAATCAGGAAATAAAACGGCCCACGCGTCAGCGGTAGATGGATGGCTACCCGTCAGCACGGGACGGTCAGAGAGGAACTGACCTGACGGTAACGGTAAGGCCTCTGACCTGACGGCAACCCGCGTCTTCGAGGGGTTTCAAACTAGAGGGAGGGGAAAGCTGAGGAAAAACTAACGAGCTGGGGAAAACTGAGTACAACTAACGAAGCAGGGGCACGAAAATAGAAATCCCATAAAAATATTTTAATATCAAATATTTTTAATTAATAAAATACACATTATTTAGTTCCTTGTGATTCGAAACACCTTTCAAATCACTCCTAACATCCTTCGGATCCACACGGTACTTTCTGGTTCTATCTACGTTATTATCCAGTGTTTTCAATGATACCAAGAACATCTCTAAGAGTCACCGGACCCTTAAGTATGTTACCCTATAGTTCGGAAACACTGCAGACATGATTGAGACACCTTGCCAACCAATGATCATCTGCAGGACCTGGATGTCCATAATGACCCTGCGATTCCATAAATATATGTTGTTCAACCATAAACATCGATTCCTATTCCCTTTGTTGCTTTGACACTAGACTTGTTCGAGATCTGATCGTTGGTATCGTCATACCTAGTTCAATCTTGCAACCGACAAGCGCTATTTAACTCATTCCCATGAAATTCCATGCTCATGATCTAGTCATATATTGCGCAGCTTCATGGATGTAATCTCACCGAGTGGGCCAGAGTATCTTTCTGTCATGTGTATGAACGAATTCCGATCTTGATACATACAACTCAACATACCCCTTCAGAATGCCTGAGAGACACTTTTATGATCACCTTGTTATGGTGTGACGGTTGATGCAGTCAAGGCAACCTCCAGTGATAGTGATTATATATAATCTCATGGTCTAAGGAGTAGGTTTCCTTAATTTTTGCAGCAATGAAATTTGTGACTCAGTCATGTTTCAATACTTATATTAGGTGTGTCCATCATATCATTCTCCTAATGATATGATCCCATTGTCATAAATGTCCATGATCGGGAAACCTCAATCATCGGTTGATCAATGAGCTATAGTTTGCATAGAGGCTCACTGAGGACTCTGGTTTGTTTACATACCACACGTGTACGAATGTTCCAATTAATACAGCTACATCATGGCATAAAACTTATTACGAACTAATGAGATACGACAATAAACACTCTTTATTATTTTCCTCTAGGCCATATGTCCAATAGTTGCAAGGGTTGCCCAAACCCACACAAATCTTCTCCAGGTCCTTCCACTCGAGGCAAGACCACTAAACCGGGTTGGGGGGGGGGGGGGGGGGGGCTCTTGCAAAGAAACATGTGTCCTAGTTCACCTTGCATTACCTCCCGGACACCTTGTTTGTGGCCACCCACAAGAAAACTTGCTATATTTTCTTTCATCTTCTGCCTAGTGCCCAGGGGGTCATGAGAGGATCAAATGATATATGGATTGGGAACACAAGGATGGAATTGACAAGAGAGGCGCACCCCACTGTTGTAATATCTTTGCATTCCAAAATGGAATTTTCCCAACCATTTTATCCTCGAGGTGTTGAAAAGCCCTCTCCGAAGACATCACAATGAAAGGGGTACGTAGTGGACGGTACTTGATACTGAAGGAAGCCCTTTCCACTAGAAGACCATTTTGGATATGATCAAGGTAAATTTAGCCACAATGAATTGGCACCAAAGAGGCCTTTTGAAATTTGATGCAACCTCACCGAAGCCAAGGAAGATGGATGCTAAATGTCTTGTTTCATAGGGGCCAGAAAAAGAGCCACATCATCTGCGCCGTCTAATCTTGTGAAGCATCCCATGCCGATTGAAATCTCGTGAATATTTGTGAGTGGGTCAATTGCAAACACGAAGAGAACCGTAGATATATAGGTGGTCTCCTTGACGCAACCCCTAGCCATGCTTGATAGGTTTGGTCGCCACTCCATTAAGGTGGACCTAGAAGATGAGGTGAAACCAAAGTGGTAATCCAATTTCTATATCTACTAGGAAAGCTCATAGTTGACTCATTATAAGACCCAAGCTATTATTTTATGCATATCAGTTCTAAGTAAACATCGGATCTGCATCAATATTCTAGTAACATTTGCTTTAAACATATGTTCACATTCATTTTTGAATATGAAAACGAATGTCGAAATGGCCCTATCTGACCCACATCTGATCCGTTTCCACCCTTAACTCCCTGTCAGTTGAAAAAGGGGTATAGTTCTTTTTCAAAAGGAAGGAAATGGGATACTTTGTGGACAAGAAGTTTTTTTTGCACCGAGGGGCATATACTCTTCGGGGTTTAATGAGTTTTAAACGCATTTTAAAATGCCAAGAAGTTTGAACAATAAATGCCATGTTTACATCTCGATGTTTATGTGCTTGCAAAGTCGCTTCACGAAAACAGATATTTCTTGTGTCATGTGTAAAAAGACAAAATTCGGTGCTAAAAAGCTCTTTGCGAAACATTTCTTATATGTTTTATATACATAGGAAAAAAATGTCGGGTTTCCTCGTAATTTGGCATGCGCACACAGAACATCGGGATATACAAGCAATTTTTTTCAGATTTTTTTTACATTTTTAAAATGTGGTTTTCTGATGTCAGCAGCACATGCAGCCAAAATTAAAAGTGAATTTTCGATACAATATTATCTGTATATGGCAATTTTGAGTTGCGCCTTGCTCTAATAGTAGCGACAGCCCAGACAGCCGTTTTGGGCTTCAGATGGGCTGGTGCGTTGGATGATGCAACGCCCACCTTTAATCGATTGATCAATTATGTTTTTCTTTTTAGACAAATCTGACGAAAATCTAAAATAAACATCCAACCTTAGCGAATGTGAGGCCGGTGTATGTGATGCCTCCACGTGGTTTATTTGGTGCCAGGAAACTCTGATCCTTTGACAAAACTATATGTCATTTGACCCACGATGATGCTATTCTAGAATATGACTTATGAGTTTTGTGCCAATAAGGATGGAGCTAAATATGTGTAGGTCGGCGCAAATAATTATTTTTGTCGAAGCAAGATGGGCACCAATGGATGGTGGCGCCCAAGCTAGGTTGCCACCAGTACCATTGACGCCGAACCCTAAAGTCATTATTTGTTGAAACTCCTTAGCACTGGCATGTATAGTTTCTATTCGGTCCTCCTCGAAATAGACTTCGGTCCAGCTATATCAAAATAGCAACCATAAAATACAACTGCTGAGGCCGACGACAGAAAGGTTTTGGTTCAATCCTCATTTACGGCAAACCCATGAGTGAGATTTTGAAATGGTTTCACGCAGGATAAGGGTCAGAATTTTGCCCCAAAGGTCAGATCTGTCAAAAAGGAAAGACGGCACTCGCTGTCCAGTATGCATGCAAACCAGGTCTCCCTTCCATTCCATATTCATCAGCATCCTCGATCGAGCGCCCGCTCCCTCACGACATCCGTCCCTACTCCCCGATCCATTCCGCACGCCAGGCGCGCGTACATCGGTCGCGATCAACCCGTGTGTGCATATGTTCAGCCCTCGCTCCACAAATCAGAGAACCAAACACCACCACCATTTGATTCCCATTTCACTTCCATCACACCCGTATGTGCCCGCTGCTCCCTGGTACTAGCAGACAAGCCAACATGAGCAGGATCCACCCTTCCGATCGCCGCGGCGACCATGGTGCCCGGCGTGCCGCGTCGGCGGCGAGGCCAGGTCAGGAGCAGCCGGCGGTGTACACTGTGTGGAAGAGGTCCAGCATGGGGTTCCAGGGCACCGACGGCTTCTCCGTCTACGACGCCGCCGGGAGGCTCGCCTTCCGCGTCGACAACTACGCCCGCCGCCCCAAGGCCTTCGCCGGCGAGCTTCTGCTCATGGACGGCCGTGGTGCCCCTCTCCTGTCCCTCAGGCCGCAGGTGATCACCGCTTCTTTGCACTTGACACCATCTACATATTATTTTGGAAAAACCTTGCATCTTTGCAATTATGCATATGTTGCATCTAACCTTAGACCCTGATTTGTGACAGATTTTTAGTCTGCACGACCGATGGAACTGTTACAGAGTTGCACCAGAAGAAGACTGCCCGGACAGCACGGACGGGAGCTCCACCGCGCCGCAGCCGGCAACGCAGCAGCAGCTCTTCACGATGAGTAAGTGTGCGGCTTTGCAGAGCACCGACGACGCGGAGGTCTTCATGTCATCGGCCTCGACGACATCAGGGCGTGGCTGCCGGGCCCACCCTTCTCCACCTCCCGGCTTCCGTGTGGAGGGCTGCTTCTCCAGGAGGAGCTGCAAGATCACCGGGAGCGACGGCCACGAGGCGGCGCGGATATGCAAGAAGAAATCCGGCGCGTCGTCTACGGTGGCGTCCAGGCCGGTCTCGCTCGGCGACGACGTGTTCAGCCTGGTCGTTCGGCCGGGCGTGGACGCCGCGACGGTCATGGCTATCGTTGTCGTCATGGACCGGATCTGCCGGAAGCCGTACGCGCCGATGGCCTGCTCTTCGCAGTAGTGTCCAATAGCATAGCAGTCAGTTAACACTTACATCAGTCAATAGAATTCTTTGTCCTTCGTTGGATGGACCCGAGAACTGCCGCTCATAGACGCCGCCCACTTCATCAAGACATTCCTGATGTCAGAGAATTGTTTTTCAGAGTATCTGTTTTAGTGTCATTCAGACAATTGTACCGATTGTAAGAGTAGCATGCCGTGACGCCAACGGTGAGATTCAGAGTAGCAGTAGATGATACGTATTTAGTAAGTATTCAGCAATGATTAAGTTGGGGGTAAACCCCTTTTCTCAACATAAAAAAGAAGCTAAGTCTTCAGCAATGACTTCCTGGGCATCGCTTAGAAATTATTTGGTTGTGAAAAACCTTCAATAACCATAGAAACTAATGGAAAGAATGTTGTCACCTCAGGATGCGAATTCCAGTTGGATCAGCGGATACCCAAGCACTAAAAATAAGCCAAATAGTTGCCATGCAACTAACCGTTCCATCCTGCCGATGAAGGATGCTACGCGTTCCATCCAGCATGTTGGGGCAACCCGGCGAACAATTGCCAAGCACCTGCACCAGGGAGATATCCTAGTTGTTGACATTGCCAAGCACTCTAGGACACAAGACTACGACGGACAGAAGATTACTTGGTGCAGGTTACCTAGGACACAGGCAAGGCAATGCATCCAGCATAACAAAAGCGCTGGCCACTCACCACTTGGAAAAGCCACCAGCAGGGGCATGTACACACAACCAAGACGGAATTATTCTGTTCGACCGGGGCATCCTATCATGTCAATCGATGGCATCCAGCCAGGGGCATCCAGTGAGACAAAAGCCATCTTTTTGTTTCCACAAGAACACAAGTCATCTTGGTATTACGCGGAACAGAAGCAGAATATGCAAAAGAGGGAAGAGATAAAAAGTTATGCACATTCCAGAAGCAAAACAAGCAAAAGGAGATTCAGGGCATCTCCAGCGGGCGCGACACATTTTATTGTCCGCGCGCGTCCGTTTGCGTCGCGACGCGGACGGTAAAATGTCCGTTTTTGTCCGCGCGTCCGTTTGCGTCTGGGGTTGGCTCCAGCAGGGCGACGCATTTTTTTTCTTGTTTCTTTCCCTTTTCTCCATTTAAACATAGTTCCAAATATTACATATTGAAACATGATGACGTGGGCATTACCCTTCGGGTAACCGACATTGCCCTACCCTGCACGATCTAGCTGGAGGCCCATGAAGGTATTCGATGACAAGATGGACCACTTAGATGGCGAAGCGGAAGATTCCTTGACAGGCAAGGCAAGGAAGGAGCCGAACAAGGAAGGTTTAGAGATAGAATTACTGTAAATCTAAGTCATGCTCGGTTAGATCTCTTGAGACCTGGCCTCCTATATAAAGGCCAGGAGAGGGGCTGCCGAGGGACACGTACAATCTTAGCAATCTTAGCCACCAGAAGTCTAGAGCTAGGTCGCCGCAGCACTTAGCCTCTCGACGAGATCTCAGCCGAACCCTTCGGCACCCCATTGTAACCCAATATTCTCATAATCAAGATCGGACAGCAGGACGTAAGGGTTTTACCTCATCGAGGGCCCCGAACCTGGGTAAATCGCTCTCCCCGCTTGTCTGTGAACCGATGTCTCGCGTCAGCTTACAGGATTCCATCAACCCTAAGCCCCTATCGGAGGGCATTGCCGAGGAGCACCCTCGACAATTGGCGCCGTCTGTGGGAACCCTGTCGGCACAAGATCGGTCATCGGCAGATCCAGTCATGTCATCGGCAGCTTCATCGACACCATCATCGCCAAGCCTGGGAAGCCCGATTCGATTCGGCTCCTATGAATTCACCCCGCACAGCGACTCGTCTCGCTCGACCTTCTCAGATCTACAAGGAAACATGGAGATGACCTTCGGCAGCGTCCACCACAACGTCAACGCGGAAGGAATTCTTCGACTGCTGGAGCCACTCGCCTCCGGATCGACAGATCCGAGCACGTCGTCATCAATCGACCTTTCGGCTGGTCTTACGGACTCAACGAACTCGCCTGCGTCATCGAATCCTCGTTCAACGTCTTCCATGTCGGTTGGATCTGACAATCCCGCATCCTCGGAGATAACCTCATACTACTGCTTGCACTGCGATACCATGCACGGGCTAGGATCAAGCGACACACCGTTCCTCTACAATGCTCAGTACTCGTCGGGAGAGGACAGTGTCGACAGCGTCATCCAAGGTACCACCCGGAGAACGGCACACCACCAGGTTTATGTCGCCAATAACACGGGAAACACAAGGCACAGGGGAGACGGAGATCACACCCCCCGCTCCAGCAAGCGAGCAAGTTTCGAAAATAGCGCCAGCAACAACAACAGCGATTACACCATCGCGGACGAGGAGTGAGCAGCAGCCAAGGTAGCCGTACTTAACAACACGCCGCTCCCCGCAGGAACCTCGGTTGGAACCCTCAACGCTTATCGCTCTATATTATAAAAAAATCGGGAGCACCTGTCGAAAGAGCAAGCCGCCCTCGAGAGACGCCTAACTGCTGCAGAACAATCTAGGAGAGGTTCGCGAGGAAGCGCCTCTCGAAGCACTCAAGGGGCAGGCAAGCACCGATCAAGATTATCCAGACTCTCGGAAGATGACGCCAGGGAAATAACGTCAAACATGACTAAGTCTTTTATGACCACGGACACCGCGGGCATGCCACGGCCAAAAACCGTCACAGGAGCAACCGCCAATCTCGCGGCATACCTCATCAATCAGCGCCCTGAAGGGTCTATGGCCCAAGCCCATCGAGGTGCCCTAGAAAGTCTCGCGATACTGGGGGACAACCTGGTCCCACGGAAGGAAAAGACCACGCTACAGGCCAGTGGCTCAAAGCATCATGCGAGAGATGCTCAAGATGAAATCACTCAAAGCAGAATCGACAAAGCAAGGCGACGACATGCCGCTAGGGAGGAATATGACAGTGATTCTTCGGATGAAAGCTAGGAGAACGATGGCGAGCTAAGGGGGGCCGATTGCTTAAGCTACAAAATTCGCGAGGCGATGCCACCTAGAAAGTTCAAGCCTACTCTTACTGACGCCGCCAAATACGATGGACAGCAGGAGCCGAGGTCCTGGATAGACGATTACTTACAGACTGTGATTCTGCACAAAGGAAATCAGATAGCAGCAATGCAATGCTTGCAGCTTTACCTGAAGGACTCAGCACGAGCTTGGTTAAGAGGTTTGCCGAAGGGTTCCATCAAATCATGGGACGACCTAGTAGACGCTTTCGTTGCCAATTTCCAAGCAACATACAAAAGGCCCGTCGGGATTGAGGAATTGCGGCATTGCCAGCAAAAGCAGAAGGAATCGATGCGCGCGTACATCGGGAGATTCACCAAGCTCTTAAACGCTGCCGAAGACGTTTCTGTCGACAGAGCAATCGATGCCTTCAGCGACGGCATCCGACGTGAAAGCTACATAGAGGAACTCGGGCGCAAAAAACCAAAAACTATAACCAAGCTAATGGAAATCGCCAACAGCTGGGCTGATGGCGAGGACAACGTACGAAGGCCACGACAGCGCAGTGATTACAAAGATGACGACCAGCCGAAGCACGATTCGGGTGGACGAAGGGATCGTCACAAGAAAAGGAAAAACCGCAGTTACGATGACAGTAACCTGGTAGCCGCAGGATACTCCGATCGGCAGGACGATCGGGACGACGACAGACGAGACGATCGGCAGGATGGTAACCGGAACAACTCTGGAAATCGCGTCAACTACAAACCGCGACCACAGAGGACTCCCGAGCTACCCTTCGCCGAGTAGATCAACGCTCCTTGCTACTTGCACTCGTACATTGATTCCAAGGACAATAAAACAAAGTCAAGCCACCTGCTCAGAGATTGTAGGCAGTTCCTTGACATGGAGAAACTCATCCGGCAGAAGCAACAGCAACCACCACCTCCACCACCACCACCACCGCAGCACCAGGTCCAGCAGGCTCAGCCTCATCAACCCAATGAGGCGTTTCCACCACCACGTGGGCAGATGAGCATGATCCACATGACAGGTGTTTCAAGAAGAGAAATGAAGAAGCTCACCCGAGAAATTAATCTGGCAGAAAGCATCATGGCGAACATCCCTGAGTATGTCGAGTGGTCGTCTCAGAACATTACATTCAGCCGAGCAGATCACCCGATGACCATACCAAAACCAGGACACGCTGCCTTAGTAGTCGAGGCACAAATCAGGGGGTTCAAGATGAGCAAAGTCTTCATGGATGGTGTGGAAGCGGACTAAACCTGATATTCGTCGACACAATCAAAAGTATGGGGATCACCATGAGGATGCTAGAAGAAACGGACACCTGCTTTCATGGGATTCTCCCCACTTCACCGGCGTACTCTCTTGGCAAAGTTTACCTAAACGTCGTCTTTGGCAAAACCGACAATTTCAGGAAGGAAAAGATCGAGTTTGAAGTAGTGAACTGGGAATCACAGTATCACGCTATACTCGGGAGACCAGCTTATGCCAAGTTCATGGCTGTACCGCACTACGCATACCTCAAGCTGAAAATGCCTGGGAACAATGGGACAAACATCACAGTCTATGGAAGTTTTTCACACTCGGATAATTGTGATCGCGACTTTCAGAGGATTGCTGCGAAGTTTGGGCTAAAACAAGAAATTGCCGATCCTCCGCCCAAGTTATCGTTATGTGAAATTAAGGAGGAGAAACATGTCAGGGAAACCAAGAAGAAGCCAGCCGACCTTGCCCCAGAAGCTTCGGCAGCAAAAATTTCGGCAGATGATGGCACAGCAGTCTTAGGAGACATCAAGACATTGGCAATCGCTGTCGAGACCCCCACTGCAATCAACGACGCTTCGAAAACCGCTAACGTGGTAGACAAGCCAGATGATAAGAAGAACCTTTTCCTTGCTTAAAATAGACGAATAATTTTTAGCTCTTCCTTTTATTTTCAACAGGAATCCCCCTTTCTTTTCGCCCTTTAGTCCTGTGTTTACCTTTATTAATGAGAACTTAAGTTTTGATTCCTTGATAAGCATTGCAGTAATTCGGAGCACCTAATCCGCATCATCGTAACCTTTGCTTACACCCCTCAGTGAACAATGGTGCAATGTAGTAAGCGGCAAAAGATTGTGCTCCGAAAAAGCCTCTGCGAGTGCTAAAGGATGCAAAAATAAACAAGGACGATGATCTTTCCCTCTGCTATAGATGCCTCTACGAGCGCCGTAAATAGCAAGAGTTTGGAATTATATATAATACAACCCACGTTCGATATTTTACTTATGGAAATATCAAAGGACAACGGGCCCATCGGCAGAGTTAATGCTCCCGATATGTTCGGGAGCTGCTGTCAGAACATGCATCGGTTGAAAGGAAAGTTGCGCATACAACGGGTTTAGCAAGACCTGCAACACGAGCTGATCACTCAAACAATTTGCTGACCAACAAGTACACATAGGTTTAAACGGGCAATTAAGATTTGCTCCTTAAATTTTTTTTTGCCAACGGCATCGATACGGTAAAAGTACATATACATGTATCTACCGAACTTAAAGTTTCAACTATGCAATCCAAATGCTTGGATGAATAGCCAAATTACCTATTTACAATAAGAACTTAACCTTTAATTACTCTTGCAGAGTTTCTCTTTCTTCAGGTACCTTCGAATCCTCTTCAAGCTTGTCAACAATTATATTGGCGGGCAGCACTACCTTCGGGTACAGCGTCTTGAAATCACCAACTGCGTTGGTGATAGACAGCAGATTCGCCGAAGGATACCGTGCAAGGACAAGGGCAAGTGTAAACCTGGCCCCTGCAAAAACCTGAGCTCTCACCAAGTCTCGAATTTTCTTGGTGTTCCCAAATTCAGACATCAGAGTCAACAGCGTAGGAGGGACCGCGTTCAAGGGGAACATTGTCTTCCAAATTACCCTCAAGGCTTTGTAGCACTTTTCGAAGAAATGGTGGACCTGCTGGACCCGATCTTGGAATTGTGCGACAGCCGAAGCTTTCGAGTGCTCCCTCCAGAAAATTTCCTCGGCTGACGACAGTTGAGTCAATGCGTTCACACGCTCGGGAATCCGCTTGTTCTCCTCAGCACGGTTCAAGGCTATGACTAGCAAAGGAATCGATGAAAGATCAGGCAATATATTTTCGACAAAGAATAATAACCACAAGGACCGGGAAACTTACAATTCAAACTTTCAGTGGCCTTATGCAGTTCAGTAAGAGCATAGCGCTCTACGTCGGCTGCAATTTCGCCCTTCTTCCTGACAATGGCGGCCAAGGCATAGGTATTGCGCAGATCTTTTTCCATCTGCGCAATCCGATCCTTCATATGCTGGATTCGATCATCTTCAGAAAGGGCACCCGCAGAATCGTCAACAAACGTAGGCACTGGGAAAACCTGCAAAACACAGTGTCAAAGGCATGACGGATCGGGTGACTTCAGCATCAGAAGTAACTCCCATCGGGAGAATGCAAGCATAAATATCATAACAGATGTACATTAGCAACATTGCTAGCACGGAATTTATTACAATCACAAGTTTTACGACAGAACAATGTTTCGCATCAATTCAAAGAGAAGTTTGTTACAACAGTCAAGGGGCTTGAGTCTGGGTCGATAAAATTGGGCCAGTCGATGTTCTCTTTGATGAAACTAGTTCGAGGAGTTGACGTGCACATGTAAGAGCTGACGTTTTGAAGGTGCTTAAATCAATGAACTGCCCATCTTGATCTTTTGGAAGCTCCTTAGACATCTTCTCAATATTGGCCTTGAAGCCATGACCCATCATAAGTTGGAAGGCTAGGAGAGCACCATAAGTACGTGAAGTACGTTTGAATACCTCGATAACCTCCTTGGTGTCGACTGTGAAGGCATCGATCAGCTGCCACAGAGTCTTGTCTTGATTGATCTTGGGAAAGATCATCGAATGCATCCGTGCCATGGCACCTTTACCCTTGTCAAGGAGCTCCCGCGTAAGCTGGTGTGCGGCAAGAGTCATTGACACACTGTTTGCCGGAGAGTTGTTTGGGACTTTATCCAAAGCATCGGCAGGGATGTCAGCGGCTTCTGCAAGGGAATAAAATGAGAAAAGTTATTATCAAAGGGTTGAATTTCCAAAGTGATAATCGACATGGAAGCATAAAAAGAATTACCAAGCAAAGCCAGGGCAGATTGGCGAAGAAGTTCATCCTTTTCAGTCACCCGAGCTTCGGCGACCAACCTAGACGCCTCTTCTTCCTTCAGCTTTTCCTTCAGCTTGCTGAGTTCCTCCTTCAGGGAGTCGACCTCGTGGCGAGCAGCAGCAGCTATTTTATTTGCACCTTACAACTTCAAGGAAGAGGAGTTAACTTCCTTCTGTAGCCGAACTTTGTCCGCTTCCAGAGAAGTAAATTGGGAGGCAAAGGCCTCCAAGGAAGATATAACGCCTCGCAGATCCTTAAGAAAAGAGGAAAATAGACGTTTGACGAAGAATCATTAATCAAGGCACATTCAGGAAAGTTAGCGGTACGACCGAGAATGACTTACAGTTATCCCTGAAGGAGGAGTTGCGGTGGCGACAGTCGAAGGAATATCCTTCCCCTTTCCAAGGGAGGAGGCAGTCGATACTTGAGCCGCGGGGGTTGTAGTAGGAGCCGAAGCTTCGGAAGCTGCGACATTCGGCAGAGCGGCGTCAGATTTGGCCTTCTTAGGCGGAGGCTCGTTGAGACCTTCGTCACTGCGAAAGAAAATGGTTAGTAAAAATTATGAGGAAAATACGAATGATGAAAGTAAAATACAAACTCTAGGAAAAAGGCGCTTACATGTCGAAGAGATCGTCTTCATCTGCAAAGCCACCGGTTGACCTCTTCACGAGCGGAGCTCTGACCTCCTCCACAGCTGCATTAATAAAGGCATCATAATCAGCGTCGTCATCGTGCATTGATCCCGCTGTGTCGCAAGTATCGTTGGCTGGGGGAGGAGGATCAGCAAAGACAGCTTCAGAATTTATCGGATCATCATGTTCGGCAGTATGAAAATCGACAGGAGTTGAGGAACCTCTTCCTTCGGAAGTGTCGTTTGGTAAATCATGCAAGTTTTCAGAAACTATGGGAATCTGGCAAAGAAAGGAGTAAATGAGAACAATAGTAGTCGTGACAGCAAAGTGAAACAGGGTCATAAGAATATGAGGGAAAAGATTTACCTCTGTTAGCGGATGATCGGCATCAAGAGGAGTATAGGAAGATATCAACGGGATCGAGTCTTCCTGGCTAAAGAGAGTGAGGCGACGAACTTCGTCAAGCAGTTCCTTTTCCGATAATTCAGCAATGTTTATCCTGGTCTCGTCCTTTGGACCTGAATACAACCACATCGGATGAACCCTGGCCATGATTGGCTGGACTCGACGTTTCAAGAACACCGCAGCCACCTCTGTACCGATCATGGTTTGGCCATCGGTATCTTTGATCCGAAGAAATTTGGCGAATAATTCGTCGGCTGCTGTCTTTTCGTCGGGAGAAAGAATATTCTTCCAAGAATGCCTAGGCTTGGCTTCAAGGACGTCGGCAAAGCGAGGAAAGTCGGGACTCGGTTGTTGAGGAATCCTTAACATAAAACCATTTCGGTCTCCATCCTTGCAATGCATTCTCTCATTGGGAAACTGAAATAGTTGACCTCTAAACGAACAACAAACCCCACTCCCCCAATGACAAAGGGTCCGTTGCTACTACTGTATCTCTTTACGAAGAATATTTTCTTCCACAACCCAAAGTGAGGCTCGATGCCCAAAAACGCTTCACAAAGGGTGATGAACACGGTGACATGGAGGATTGAGTTAGGAGTGAGTTGCCACAGTTGGATTTCGTAAGTCCGCAGAAGGCGATGGAGGAACTCGTGAGTAGGGAGCGAAAGACCCCGATACAAGAACGACAGGAACATCACGATAAAACCAGCAGGAGGATTGGGCCGAGAGGTCGCACCTGGAAGAATCACATTATCCCCGTCGGAAGAGATTAGCCCGAGGCTTCGAGCCCTCTTCTCATCACGCTTTGTGATGGAGGACGCTAGCCAATCTCCGGGTTTGGGCGCGGCCATTGAACTTGGCGGCGCCAACGGCGTCGGAGCTGGGGGAGGAGCATCTGGCGCGCTTCTTTTCGGAAGGTTCGTGGAGGCCTTGGCGGCGGCGCCACCGCTCGTGGAGCTGACGGCGGCGGCGAGGTTCTTCTTATTTACCATCGCAAGATCTGGTCAAGATCTGAAAACGGTGGCGGCGGCGCGGCGGTTGTGAAAGAGAAAGGAACAAGAAGGACAGAGGATGCTACGATGAATATGAGAGAATGCAAAGGATATTTTCCTAAGAGATTTTAAGAAGAGGAAAACTTGAGGATTGCGTGGGCACGTGTCGTTGCTGCCAGTTCATTAAGAGGACCTTTTATCCATCATTGATCGCGGAAATCGAGGAGGCACCTTGGTAACTGTACGAGGAAGGCAGATATTGCTTAAAAACAGAGCTAGGCAGAAGTAGGATGGGCCCAGCGGGTCGCGTCCTGTCAGTCAAAATCAAAATAACAATAACGTCATCAGTGACGTCGTAAGGAACGCTCGGAGCATTCGAAGAAATGAAAAAGGTATCAGATGGTAATTTTGAGTGTATGTACGGATCGTGAACATCCGCACCTAGACTCGGGGGCTACTCCCATCGGGAGCGCTGGACGCGCACCCGATAAAATGAGCACTCGGAGATATTCCTGTGAAGAAATATTTGGAGAAGAGGATGGAATGCTCAGCTCGAGTCTGCACCCGGTTACAAGTGCCCGTGTCCAGACTCGGGGGCTACTCCCATCGGGAGCGCTGGACGCGCACCCGATAGAACTTTTTTACACTCCAGGATCATGCCCGGGGACTTGATTCTGTGTAGGGTGACGTTGTTTTCCCATCGGCAGTTAACCAACAAAAGTTGGACACGTTACTTATTATCCCTTACGCATGGAAAACTTATCGAAGAAAACAAGCCTTGGTACAAATGTATCGGATGACCCATGAAGACTTGTAGCAAAACTTCGACAGAGGAGAACGTTCGAGTAGCACAACTTGAGTCTACGCACGGATTGCAAGCATCCGCACCTAGACTCGGGGACTACTCCCATCGGGAGCGCTGGACGCGCACCCGATAGAAGAAGATGATGCTGATACAAGATGGACAAAAACAATCCAGGAGAAGAACATTAGGTGGAGGCATGCTTTAGTCTCTACCCGAACTATCTTCGGCTAGACACTCGGGGGCTACTGACGTGGGCATTACCCTTCGGGTAACCGACATTGCCCTACCCTGCACGATCTAGCTGGAGGCCCATGAAGGTATTCGATGATAAGATGGGCCACTTGGATGGCGAAGCGGAAGATTCCTTGACAGGCAAGGCAAGGAAGGAGCCGAATAAGGAAGGTTTAGAGATAGAATTACTGTAAATCTAAGTCGTGCTCGGTTAGATCTCTTGAGACCTGGCCTCCTATATAAAGGCCAGGAGAGGGGCTGCCGAGGGACACGTACAATGTTAGCAATCTTAGCCACCAGAAGTCTAGAGCTAGGTCGCCGCATCACTTAGCCTCTCGACGAGATCTCAGCCGAACCCTTCGGCACCCCATTGTAACCCAATATTCTCATAATCAAGATCAGACAGGCAGTACATAAGGGTTTTACCTCATTGAGGGCCCCGAACCTGGGTAAATCGCTCTCCCCGCTTGTTTGTGAACCGATGTCTCGCGTCAGCTTACAGGATTCCATCAACCCTAAGCCCCTATCGGAGGGCATTGCCGAGGAGCACCCTCGACACATGATTTTACACAAACTAACACATAGTTTGGAACATGGTTTACATAAACTAACACATAGTTTGAACCATGGTTGACACAAATATAACATTTAAAAAAAAGAAATCAGTTGTGTTGATTTCCATATGTTCGCCGCCAAGAAAGAACCACTAGTAGAAAAAAGACCTTCCATCCCAACCCATTAGTTCCCAAACACTTTGACCCGAGACTAATGTGGTCTTTAGTCCCGGTTCTGCTGGTGAACCGAGACTAATGCTCACCAACCGGGACTAAAGGGCTATGGTGGGATGCCGGCCGACGCAGGCCTCTTTAGTCCCGGTTGGTGTCAACAACCGGGACTAAAGGTACCCTTTAGTCCTGGTTGCTGTCCCCAACCGGGACTAAAGGTTTTTCCTGTAAAATACAAAAAAAATGATAGAAAATAAAAAATAAAATGTTTTGAGATTTCTACATGTTATGCAACCTACTATTCGGTGAAATTAAGAAATTCGAATTTTCACTTTTTTGCAAAAAAGGTTTGAAAAATGGTAAAACCGTATTAACTTTTGCATACGACGTCGGAAAAAAACGTATAATATATCAAAATCATCGTGGGAATCCAAATTCACCAGGGCTTACCCGGTTAGCCAAATTTTAGATTCTCAAAATTCCAAATGAAAATACGAAAGCATGAAGATTTTAGTTTTTGCTATAAATTACGGATTTTATATATTTTTTATTTTTTAGAAAATTAATTTTTTTAATTGCATCCTGCATAAAGATTACTATCATTTTTACCCACTTTTTAGATTTTCAAACTTTTGGGTTTGGCAAAAAATAGATTTAATTAATTAAAAAATAAAAAATAATACAAATTAAAAGTTAATGTTTATTTATTTATTCAAGAATTATTACATCATTACTTTTGTTATTAAAATAATTATTTGAAATTCAAACAATAAAGAAATGTGACATCGGCCAACATGTTAATAGGATTGATATGATACTACTATCACATACATGCACGTGAAGCACTTCGATGCGGAACGGGATGGAACTCGGAAGTTAAGCGTGCTAGTGCTAGAGTAGTGGGAGGATGGGTGACCGAGCGGGAAGTTTGACCACAAGTATGTAATTTGACTAGAGATAAGTGTAGTTAGAGATAGAGACTAAACTATGCAAATAACTGAAATAATAGAAATTCTGAAAAAATAGGAAAAAAGTGGAGTGAAAAAAATTAGAAAAAAATAAAATTAAAAAATTCACCTGGGGACATTTTTCGTCCCTACGGACGGAACCCACGTGGATGGACCTTTAGTCCCGGTTTGCAAGCAACCGGGGCTAAAGGGAGGGGCCTTTAGTCGCGACCCTTTAGTCCCGGTTGCACAACTGGGACTAAAGCCCGTTGTGAACCGGGACTAAAGGCCCTTTTTCTACTAGTGAGCATTCGAGGGCACACCCAATCACCCAAACTAGAAAATCCAGTGGGAGGAGACGGTGCCCTTGTTGGTTCTACCGAGGAAGAAAAAATAGAGACCTCCACTACTGGCTTCGTCTGGCCCATAGCCAGATTCGCTGCAAAGAAAGCACGCTCGAAGTTCTAACTATCGGTGTCCGAGCCGGATTCGCCGATGTGGTAGTGCCTGCGGCAGGCTGTGTCATTGAACACCTTGACGGTCATCTCGCCGTTCCCCTCGTAAAGGAAGGTGAGCTGGCAGCCGGGCTCGAGCGCGAGGTCACGGGCGAACTTGTCCCACCCCGTGTGTAGGTACATCTTGCCCTGCCCGTCGAACAAGACCTCCACGGTCCAGCGGCAGAAGTTGCAGCTGGCCTCCCGTAGCTACAAATGCGCCGGCTCGACGCCATCGACGAACTCGGCAAACTTGTCCGGGAGCCACTTGATGCCGAGTGGGTCGTCGTCGATGCGGAGGAGGAACTCGAAGCAGCGCTCCTCCTGCGAGGACGAGGAGGGCGCAGGCGACGGCGAGCGTGGGGTCGTAGCTGCTCCACCACGGCGGCCCCTGCCCCGGCCACAGGGGCGCCCAGGGCCGCGGCCTCGACCGCCTCGCCGGCCACCAGGACCGGCCATGGACTTCCCTTCCTCGCGGGCCTGGCTGCGTCGCAGGAACACCTAGGCGGCCCTACGGTCGAGCTTTGTGGCGGCTAGGATTTATTTGGAGGAGTGGATGAGGAAGAAGAACGCGCGCCCCCTTTATATAGGCCAGAGGCATGCGGTGGCCGCAGGACGCATGGCGTCGCCATTAACGTGGTTGGCGGAGGTGGGCTGCGGCAGCTCGGCAGCCGAGGCATCGCCATTAACGTGGCGTAGACTGCCGAAGTGACGCAGCGGCGCCATTCGCTGGCGCGTTTGAGAAGACGCATCGACGCAGGGTCGCTGCTAGGCGGGCCCGACGAAACGTCCGCCAGACGCGAGCGGACACTTTCCGCGTCCGCCGAGCGTCCGCAGAGACACATCTGAGGCGCATATTTGGGCCAGGTTTGCGTCTCCGCGGATGGCCTGGTCACTTTGCGTCGCCCCGCTAGAGGTGGTACCAGACGCATTTCCGGTCACGGCGGACGAAAACGGTCGCTGAGCGACCATTTGCGTCGCGCCGCTGGAGATGCCCTCAGCTCTAACCAGTTACCTCAGGTGTCTTGGGTAATACGTAAAGAAACCCCAAAGTATTTCCCTTCAAATACCCTAAAAAAGTATTGTTCATCGACTAAGCGATGGTTTCCTTACGTGGATCTGTGACTGATTTTTTTTTGCTAATAAACAATGATACGGGCATGAAGATTAAGGTGAAGCCCAATTTCAGAACTCCACCTAGCTATTTATCTTATTTATCGTATTTTATGACTATAGTTATATGTGGGTCAATTAGGAATTTTATTGAGTTGAGTCAGTTTGGTTTGGGTCTGTCGAAACCAAGGTAGAGAGGCCCACTAGGGGCTGGCCGGCCACCCCCTCATATAAGGGTGGGCACGGATAGGGTTTAGGGTTAGAAGACAAGTTTGAGTTAAGAATAGACGCTATCGCGTGTGTGTGCTTGGTGAAGCATCCCTCCGGGAACTGCGCCACCGTTTATCTATTATAGTTGCTGCGGAGGTTCTTGTGTTCATCAAGGATTGTCGTGCTTTGGTCTTGAGGCGTGGTAATCTCCATCACGTTGCTTGCTGAATTATTCCGTACTTCAGGCTGCGTTCCGCGCGTAATTAGAGATATCTAGCTACCGGGTTCTCGGTGTGAAAGATCGGATAACACTTAGGAGGATCAACTGGGATTCCCTTATCAAACAGTTGATAACATGAAGAGTCCACTTTCGGGCAGAGCACATAATAAACATTTAGTCCTCTCGGGGAATAAAACTTTAGCACATCAGCAAAGAAATCACATACAGCTCTTCCAGTCCCTATCAAGAATATGTTGAACTGAGTATACAGATTAGTTTTGACAATGTTGTGCCAACTATCAGCGGTGCTGCTCTGGGAATTTTAAGGCTTTAAAACGGGACAGATTTTTCCTACCTAAATAAACTATGGGCAGGTGAGGGATAACCTTTAATACACTTTCCGAACTACAGTAATATCAAGAAAATTTCCTTGGCCAGTATGGTCAAGTCGAGCTAAGGTACAAGCTGAAAATAAATGATTATTCCAACTGGTTGATATAAATTCGTGATGCCAGTTTACAAGTGTAACTATTTGTACATTCGTTAGCAGAATCAGCAGGAGGCTTAGTCAATATATTCCACATTTTCAAAGATTACATTAGACACGACCACACCATTCATGGGAAAAACACAAAATATAGAACAAATAATGCTTTGGTCGAAATGTGAAACAACTAATGCTCCATGCCTAGCATGCTATTACTTACCAAGCAATGGAAAGTCTCATTAAGTATTCTCGATGCCGAATGATCTTGTAACGGTGCTGCCGTGGTACTCTATTCAAGAACCACTGGCTCGTGATGATTCATGGATTCAGTAATTTGTGGTGGCACTGACAATGTTGTTTCGTCAAAAATCTGTAGCTGGCAATATTGCATGGCTTCATTAACTACTGTTGATGCCGAATGATCTCTTAACGGTGTTGTCGAGGTACTCTGTTCAAGAACAATTGGCTGGTGATGATTCATGGCTCCAGTCATCTGTGGTGGCATGGCTAATGTTCTTTCATAAAATAACTCTGCTGGTAATGTTGCATGGATTCATACAGTATTCTTGATGCAGAATGATATTGTGACAATGCTCTGATCTCCTGGAACGCTGGCTGTTGATTCTGTAGGGCTTCGATCTGTTTCTTCAACAATATAATTTCTTGCGTATGTGTCTCTTCCCGTCTATTCATTTCATGGGTAAGTATCTCTTTCTGTATTCTACTCTCCTGCAACTCATTTTCTAGAGCTTTGACATGTCTCCTCAACACATATTTTGTTCCCACATGCTATCATAAGGCAGGAAGCAATATGTAGAATATGATGGCTGGTTTTGTGTTCTCCTGTACGCAGCAACAAAGCATAGGTTTTTGTCAGGCAACAATAACCAAAACATCGTTATTTCAGGTAGATCGATGGATGTGTAAAAGGAATAACTTGTCCATTTAACTAAGGAAAAATATATATTATTATTGAAAATAATGGGATAAAATAATTACCACTCTTGTATAACATTTGAGATTTGCTCCACAACCATATTGCTTTTGTTAGATGTGGGAAGTGCCCATTAGTGTTGATCTTTGCTAGTTTGACACTAGCATTGTTCATGTGTGTGAACATGTAATTCTGGGCAAATGCAGTAGCAATAGTGTTTGAACATGTTGATATTATTCTGCATGGTTTTATTACATGTTGTAATATTATGGGCGGATCCAGTGTATTAGCTAAGGGGGTCAGTTGTCCCTCCCCCCATTAGTGTTGATCTTTGCTAGTTTGACACTAGCATTGTTCATGTGTGTGAACATGTAATTTTGGGCAAATGTAGTAGCAATAGTGTTTGAACATGTTGATATTATTCTGCATGGTTTTATTACATGTTGTAATATTATGGGCGGATCCAGTGTATTAGCTAAGGGGGTCAGTTGTCCCCCCCCCACCCACTCAACTTCAAATCTCAGAGTCATGTAACCCAAGACCACTGATTTGGGACGGTGCTGCCGAGGTATTCTGTTCAAGAACCATTGGCTGGTGACAATGCATCACTTCAGTCATCTGTGGCGGCAGTGCCAATGTTCTTTCGTAAAAATCACTGGTTGGTAATGTTGCAAGGCTTCATTAAGTATTCTTGATGCCGAACGATATTGTAACGGTGTTGTCGAGGTACTCTATTCAAGAACCATTGGCTGGTGATGATTCATGGCTTCAGTCATTTGTGGTGGCAGTGACAATGTACCTTCGTAAAAAATCTCTAGCTGGTAATAGTGCATGGCTTCATTAACTACTCTTGATGTCGAATGATGTTTTAACGGTGTTGCTGAGGTACTCTGTTCAAGAGCCATTGGATGGTGATGATTCATGGCTTCAGTCATCTGTGGTGGCAGTGCCAATGCTCTTTCATATAATAAATCAGGTTGGTAATGTTGCATGGATTCATTAAGTATTCTTTATGTAGATGATCTTGTGACGATGCTCTGATCTCCGGCAACTCTGGCTGTTGATTCTGCAGAGCTTCGATCTGTTTCTTCAATAGTATAATTTCTTGGATATGTGTCTCTTCCCATCTATTCATTTCATGGGTAAGTATCTCTTTATGTATCCTACTCCCCCGCAACTCATTTTCTAGAGCTTTTACTTGTCTCATGAACACATATTTTGTTCCCGCATGCTATCATAAGGCAGGAAGCAATTTATAGAACATGATGCCTGGTTTTATGTTCTCCTGTATGCATCAACAAAGCATAGTGTTTCTGTTAGGCAACAATAACCAATACATGGTTATTTCAGGGAGATGGATGTGTAAAAATACCAACTTGTCCATCTATATAAGGAACACTATATATTATTATTGAAAATAATGGGATACAATAATTACCACTCTTGTATATCATTGGAGATTTGCTCCGCAACCATATTTGCTTTTGCTAGATGTGGAAAGTGCCCCTTAGTGTTGATCTTTGCTAGTTTGACACTAGCATTGTTCATGTGTGTGAACATGTAATTCTGTGCAAATGCAGAAGCAACAGTATTTGAACATGTTGATATTATTCTGCATGGTGTTATTACATGTTGTAATATTATGGGCGGATCCAATGTATTAGCTAAGGGGGCAATTGCCCCGCCCCCACAAAATTTCTAATCTCCAAGTCATGTAACCCAAGACTAAGATGGTAATAGTGCATGGCTTCATTAACTATTCTTGATGCCGAATGATCTTTTTACGATGCTGCCGAGGTGCTCTGTTCAAGAACCATTGGCTGGTGACAATTCATGGCTTCACTGATCTGTGTCTGCAGTGCCATTGTTCTTTCGTCACAAATCTCTAGCTGGTAATGTTGCATGGCTTCATTTAGTACTCTTGATGCCGAATGATCCTGTAACGGTGTTACCGAGGTGCTATGTTCAAGAACCACTGGCTGGTGATGATTGATGTCTTCAGCCATCGATGGTGGCAAGTGACAATGTTCTTTCATCAAAAATATCTACATGGTAATATTGCATGGCTTCATTAACTACTCTTGATGTCGAATGATGTTTTAACGGTGTTGCCGAGGTACTGCTCAAGAGCCATTGGATGGTGATGATTCATGGCTTCGAGTCATCCGTGGTGGCAAGTGCTAATGCTCTTTCATAAAATAAATCAGGCTGGTAATGTTGCATGGATTCATCAAGTATTCTTTATGTAGATGATCTTGTGACGATGCTCGATCTCCCGACAACTCTAGGTCGTTGATTCTCGCAGAGCTTCGATCCGTTTCTTCAACAAGTATAATTTCTTGGATATGTGTCTCTTCCCATCTATTCATTTCATGGGTAAGTATCTCTTTATGTATCCTACTCCCCCGCAACTCATTTTCTAGAGCTTTTACTTGTCTCATGAACACATATTTTGTTCCCGCATGCTATCATAAGGCAGGAAGCAATTTATAGAACATGATGCCTGGTTTTCTGTTCTCCTGTATGCATCAACAAAGCATAGTGTTTCTGTTAGGCAACAATAACTAAAACATGGTTATTTCAGGGAGATGGATGTGTAAAAATACCAACTTGTCCATCTATATAAGGAACACTATATATTATTATTGAAAATAATGGGATACAATAATTACCACTCTTGTATATCATTGGAGATTTGCTCTGCAACCATATTTGCTTTTGCTAGATGTGGAAAGTGCCCCCTAGTGTTGATCTTTGCTAGTTTGACACTAGCATTGTTCATGTGTGTGAACATGTAATTCTGTGCAAATGCAGAAGCAACAGTATTTGAACATGTTGATATTATTCTGCATGGTGTTATTACATGTTGTAATATTACGGGCGGATCCAATGTATTAGCTAAGGGGGCAATTGCCCCGACCCCACAAAATTTCTAATCTCCAAGTCATGTAACCCAAGACTAAGATGGTAATAGTGCATGGCTTCATTAACTATTCTTGATGCCGAATGATCTTTTTACGATGCTGCCGAGGTGCTCTGTTCAAGAACCATTGGCTGGTGACAATTCATGGCTTCACTGATCTGTGTTCTGCAGTGCCATTGTTCTTTCGTCACAAATCTCTAGCTGGTAATGTTGCATGGCTTCATTTAGTACTCTTGATGCCGAATGATCTTGTAACGGTGTTACCGAGGTGCTATGTTCAAGAACCACTGGCTGGTGATGATTGATGTCTTCAGTCATCAGTGGTGGCAGTGACAATGTTCTTTCATCAAAAATATCTACATGGTAATATTGCATGGCTTCATTAACTACTCTTGATGTCGAATGATGTTTTAACGGTGTTGCTGAGGTACTCTGTTCAAGAGCCATTGGATGGTGATGATTCATGGCTTCAGTCATCTGTGGTGGCAGTGCCAATGCTCTTTCATAAAATAAATCAGGCTGGTAATGTTGCATGGATTCATTAAGTATTCTTTATGTAGATGATCTTGTGACGATGCTCTGATCTCCGGCAACTCTGGCTGTTGATTCTGCAGAGCTTCGATATGTTTCTTCAACAGTATAATTTCTTGGATATGTGTCTCTTCCCATCTATTCATTTCATGGGTAAGTATCTCTTTATGTATCCTACTCCCCCGCAACTCATTTTCTAGAGCTTTTACTTGTCTCATGAACACATATTTTGTTCCCGCATGCTATCATAAGGCAGGAAGCAATTTATAGAACATGATCTCTGGTTTTCTGTTCTCCTGTATGCATCAACAAAGCATAGTGTTTCTGTTAGGCAACAATAACCAAAACATGGTTATTTCAGGGAGATGGATGTGTAAAAATACCAACTTGTCCATCTATATAAGGAACACTATATATTATTATTGAAAATAATGGGATACAATAATTACCACTCTTGTATATCATTGGAGATTTGCTCCGCAACCATATTTGCTTTTGCTAGATGTGGAAAGTGCCCCTAGTGTTGATCTTTGCTAGTTTGACACTAGCATTGTTCATGTGTGTGAACATGTAATTCGTGCAAATGCAGAAGCAACAGTATTTGAACATGTTGATATTATTCTGCATGGTGTTATTACATGTTGTAATATTATGGGCGGATCCAATGTATTAGCTAAGGGGGCAATTGCCCCGCCCCCACAAAATTTCTAATCTCCAAGTCATGTAACCCAAGACTAAGATGGTAATAGTGCATGGCTTCATTAACTATTCTTGATGCCGAATGATCTTTTTACGATGCTTTGCGAGGTGCTCGTTCAAGAACCATTGGCTGGTGACAATTCATGGCTTCACTGATCTGTGTCTGCAGTGCCATTGTTCTTTCGTCACAAATCTCTAGCTGGTAATGTTGCATGGCTTCATTTAGTACTCTTGATGCCGAATGATCTTGTAACGGTGTTACCGAGGTGCTATGTTCAAGAACCACTGGCTGGTGATGATTGATGTCTTCATTCATCAGTGGTGGCAGTGACAATGTTCTTTCATCAAAAATATCTACATGGTAATATTGCATGGCTTCATTAACTACTCTTGATGTCGAATGATGTTTTAACGGTGTTGCTGAGGTACTCGTTCAAGAGCCATTGGATGGTGATGATTCATGGCTTCAGTCATCTGTGGTGGCAGTGCCAATGCTCTTTCATAAAATAAATCAGGCTGGTAATGTTGCATGGATTCATTAAGTATTCTTTATGTAGATGACCTTGTGACGATGCTCTGATCTCCGGCAACTCTAGCTATTGATTCTACAAAGCTTCGATCTGTTTCTTCAACAGTATAATTTCTTGGATATGTGTCTCTTCCCATCTATTCATTTCATGGGTAAGTATCTCTTTATGTATCCTACTCCCCCGCAACTCATTTTCTAGAGCTTTTACTTGTCTCATGAACACATATTTTGTTCCCGCATGCTATCATAAGGCAGGAAGCAATTTATAGAACATGATGCCTGGTTTTCTGTTCTCCTGTATGCATCAACAAAGCATAGTGTTTCTGTTAGACAACAATAACCAAAACATGGTTATTTCAGGGAGATGGATGTGTAAAAATACCAACTTGTCCATCTATATAAGGAACACTATATATTATTATTGAAAATAATGGGATACAATAATTACCACTCTTGTATATCATTGGAGATTTGCTCCGCAACCATATTTGCTTTTGCTAGATGTGGAAAGTGCCCCTTAGTGTTGATCTTTGCTAGTTTGACACTAGCATTGTTCATGTGTGTGAACATGTAATTCCGTGCAAATGCGAAGCAACGGTATTTGAACATGTTGATATTATTCCGCATGGTGTTATTACATGTTGTAATATTATGGGCGGATCCAATGTATTAGCTAAGGGGGCAATTGCCCCGCCCCCACAAAATTTCTAATCTCCACGTCATGTAACCCAAGACTAAGATGGTAATAGTGCATGGCTTCATTAACTATTCTTGATGCCGAATGATCTTTTTACGATGCTGCCGAGGTGCTCTGTTCAAGAATCATTGGCTGGTGACAATTCATGGCTTCACTGATCTGTGTCTGCAGTGCCATTGTTGTTTCGTCACAAATCTCTAGCTGGTAATGTTACATGGCTTCATTTAATACTCTTGATGCCGAATGATCTTGTAATGGTGTTACCGAGGTGCTATGTTCAAGAACCACTGGCTGGTGATGATTGATGTCTTCAGTCATCAGTGGTGGCAGTGACAATGTTCTTTCATCAAAAATATCTACATGGTAATATTGCATGGATTCATTAACTACTCTTGATGTCGAATGATCTTTTAACGGTGCTGCTGAGGTACTCTATTCAAGAGCCATTGGGTGGTGATGATTCATGGCTTCAGTCATTTGTGGAGGCAGTGCCAATGTCTTTCATAAAATAAACTCTGCTTGGTAATCTTACATGGATTCATTAAGTATTCCTGATGCAGAATGATCTTGTGATGATGCTCTGATATGTGGGAACGTTGACTGTTGATTCTGTAGGGCTTCGATATGTTTCTTCAACAATACAATTTCTTGGGTATGTGTCTCTTCCCGTATATTCATTTCATGGGTATGTATCTCTTTCTGTATCCTACTCTCCTGCAACTCATTTTCTAGCTTTGACATGTCTTCTCAACACATATTTTGTTCCCACATGCTATCATAAGGCACGAAGCAATTTCTAGAACATGATGGCTGGTTTTGTGTTCTCCTGTATGCAGCAGCAAAGAATAGGGTTTTTGTTAGGCAAGAATAACCAAAAATAGTTATTTCAGGGAGATGGAGCTGTAAAGGACCAACTTTTCCATTTAAGTAAGGACAAATATATATTATTATTGAAAATAATGGGATAAAATAATTACCACTCTTGTATTACATTGGAAATTTGCTCTGCAGCCATATTTGCTTTTGTTATATGTGGAAAGTGCCCCTTAGTTTTGATCTTTGCTAGTTTGGCACTAGCATTGTTCATGTGTGTGAAGATGTAATTCTGTGCAAATGCAGAAGAAATAGTATTTGAACATGTTGATATTATTCTGCATTGTTTTATTACATGTTGTAATATTATGGGCGTATCCAATGTATTAGCTAAGTGGGGCAGTTGCCCCCCCCCCCACACACACACACTCAATTTCTAATCTCCGAGTCATGTAACCCAAGTACACTGATCTAGGATGGTGCTGTCGAGGTACTCTGTTCAAGAACCATTGGCTGGTGACAATTCATGGCTTTACTCATCTGTGACGGTCGTGCCATTGTTCTTTCGTCAAAAATATCTGGCTGCTAATGTTGCATGGCTTCATTAAGTATTCTTGATGTCGAATGATCTTGTAACGGTGTTGCCGAGGTACTCTGTTCAAGAACCACTGGCTTGGGATGATTCATGACTTTAGTCATCTGTGGTGGCAGAGCCAATGTTCTTTCAAAAAATAACGCTGGATGGTAATGTTGCACGGATTCATTAAGTTGTCTTGATGCAGAATGATCTTCTGATGATGCTCTGATCTCCGGCAATGCTGGTTGTTTATTCTGTAGGGCTTCAATCTGTTTCTTCAACAATATAATTTCTTGGGTATGTGTCTCTTCCTGTCTATTTATTTCATGGGTAAGTATCTCTTTTTGTATCCTACTCTCCTGCAACTCATTTTCTAGAGCTTTGACTTGTCTCCTCGACACATATTTTGTTCCCACAGGCAATCATAAGGCACAAAGAAATTTATAGAACATGATGCCTGGTTTCCTGTATGCATCAACAAAGCATAGTGTTTTTGTCAGGCAACAATAACCAAAACATGGTCATTTCAGGGAGATGGATGTGTAAAAAGACCAACTTGTCCATCTATATAAGGAACAATATATATTATTATTGAAATAATGGGATACAATAATTACCACTCTTGTATAACATTGGAGATTTTCTCCTCAACCATATTTGCTTTTTTTAGATGTGGAAAGTGCGCCTTAGTGTTGATCTTTGCTAGTTTGACACTAGCATTTGTTCATGTGTGTGAACATGAATTTCAGTGCAAATGCAGAAGCAACAATATTTGAACATGTTGATATTATTCGGCATGGTGTTATTACATGTTGTAATATTATCGGCAGATCCAATGTATTAGCTATGGGGCAGTTGCCCCCCCCCCCCCCACTCAATTTCTAATCTCTTTGAATATGCTAAGATAAATGGTGATTTGCCCCCACCTAGAATTCTTATTTTCCCCATTTAGCACATCCTTGCCCCCTCTAAAAAAAATTCCTGGCTCTACCCATGTGTAATATGACTCGCAGGTCTGTACTGAATATCATCAACGCAACTGATATACCGACACTTGGCATCTTGTTGCGGAGCATGATGTTCATTTTAGTGGTGAACTTCTCTTCGGCTTTCGAAAGCGCAATCTGGATATACCCTTCCGCAAACGTTCTGAAATCTACTTTCATGAGTTCAAGCCTCTGTTTTGCCTTTTTCCTTGAATATTCTATCTTGTAATTAAATCTATCCACATAGCTTCATTGTATAAAAGAATAGGATAAGTACACAATATCTATAATTTCATGATATTTATACTGGTGGAAAAATGTATATTTGTTACTTACCAAGGGGAAGTGCCGATAAGAATGAGTTGGTCAAAAAGATTTCTATGGCGATCTGGAAGCTAGAATGCCAATCATACCAGAAATAGAATGTCCAACATAAACACATCGATGGATATGATAATAACTAAAATTATGTACAATATCCTCCATCATGTACCCATCAATGGTTTCATATCTATGTTTGTTTGTAATGTAATGGTGATAACCCCCAACTGTATGGGATCATCGCAGTACAATTCGATAAGTACTTGAGTGTCGAACCCACGAGGTGCTGAAGGTAAACTATTTATTCTCTAAAGACCTATAACCCACTTGTATGGCCTTCTATGCAAAGCTATGATCTATAGTTTGTGTGTGTGAAGTGGTTTTTGCTATACAACTATAATGTACTGAAATTAAAATGCAATAAGTAAACTAATGCAAGATAAGTAATATGAGGTGAAGTGGGGTAAGATAAAGTAACTCAAGGGAGAAAGTTTTCTGGAAAATTTCTATTTCATTTGTGTGGTTGTCACAATTAGTGAAGCTCATTATAGTCTTTTTAGTGTTTCTTCTAAAGAGGAGACATAGATAGGTGTAGCCATAGATATGAGCAAATACACCATTAGTGATTGATCCTAAGGCCATAGGTATGAGCAATCAATGGAGTTACTAAGACATAAAGTCTACCCACCGCTGTAAGTTTAAAGGCACCCATAGTTATACCTCACGTTGATCAACCATGAATTAATATAACAAAAATATCTAAGAATTGGGACATGGTTTCTGTCAAGCTCAAGTCGTCCCTCCTCCTATCATCATGCAACGGTGACAACCTCATGTATTCCCCAACATATGTGTGCACCCATATATTAGTACAAGTGATCATCATAGAAGATAACAAATACTTATATGCAACCATCACAAAATATCTCACAATTGCGAAGAACAAGTCACTAATCAAACATAAACATAGAGATACAATACATCATAGGGAAACGATAGATTGCCTCACACATCATGTTTGCCAAGAGATTACAAGCGGTAGATGAAGATGGTGCAGAGGGTGTTGATAAAGATGATGATCATGACCACGCCGTAGGGGGTGGAGTCCACCGGAGGCGATTCTGGCATCGTTTCCCCCTCCAATGTCTGTCGGGGATGGCACGCAGACTCTCTGTTTATATGTTTTCTTATCTCCGCCACCGTAGCCTCGACGAAACCCTGGGGGTTGTATATGTAGTTTTTTTAGGTCAAACGAAGTCCATGGGCGCGAGATTGAGGAGAATCGTACTGTCGAGGGAGGAAAGGCATCTCGTGGCGTGCCCTAAGGGGGTGGGCGTGCCATGATCCTTTCATTAGCCCCGGCCGCCACCATGGCGGTGGAGTAAAGGGCTAGGAACTCCTTATGATTGGTGTTACCTTCGAACTTGACGGGAACGATGGGCCGGAACTTGGACGGCCACGCCACCTGCCTGATGGCAAGTGTGAAGGCGAGGCAGCCACCTCCGTACTCCAAAGCCACAGCCCCTGCCTCAGCTGCACCTTCTGGGTTCGGCGCGGCCAGACCCGCAACATGTTGGCGCAGTTGCAGCAGGTGATCTTGGATGAGAGCCTCATTCGCCGCGGAGGAATCGCCACGGATGTTCTGAGCACGTAGATGCGAGGGGTCTCCAGACGACCCCACAGAAGAAACATGATCTTGCTCCGCAGGTCTTGGGGCTCCAGCCCCCAAGGGCCCTTCGGTCGGCTTGTTACCCCGCCCTCCACCTACAGGTTCGGCAGCCCCCACCTCATCGGCAACACATCGAGGGCGATGTCGAGGGGCAGGGTTAGGCACACGCCCAAAGGTGACGGTTGGAGTGCAATCGGTGATGGGATTTGTAGCATAGAAAACAAAAAATTTCCTACCGCAAGAACGAATAACAAGCCAAGAAACAATCTAGAAGATGGTAGCAACGAGAAGATCATGAGACTAACCCTCGAAGATTTCCAAAACCTACGAGATTAGATTTCGTTGTTGTTGTAGTCGATCACTTGCCGCTTTCAAAATCGCGTAGAAGATCTTGACGGTGCCACAGTCGGGCAGCACCTCCGTACTCGGTCACACGTACGGTGTTGATGACGACGTCCTTCTCCCCATTCCAGTGGGAAGCGGATGTAGTAGATCCTCCTCGGAATCCCGCGCAGCACGACGGCGTGGTGGCGGTGGTGGTGGAGATCTCCGGCAGGGCTTCGCCGTAGCCGTGCAAGAGGGAGGAGGAGGAAGGGGCGGCTAGGGTTTGGGGTGAGGGGGCAAGGCGACTTGTGCACCTCTTGGGGCTCCCTTTTCCCTCCTTTTATAGGTGGAAAAGGTCCTTGGGTCGTCCAAGACCTGCCCCCAAAGTTTGAGAGAGTTCCAGTAGGTTTCTGTCAGCCGAAACCTACTAGAACTAGGACTCTTTTGCCAAATCCGAATCAGCCTTAGGGGAAACTTCTTAACCCTTAAGGAAAACATGGATACACCTATTATGGAACCCTCCGGACTTCCTTAGACAGCCCGGGTCGTCCCGGAGACTTTGGGAACCTTCCACAATATTCCAGACTATTCCGGTCTTCTAGAAGCTCCGGTCAAAACACCGGACTTTTTCCGAACCCCGGAAAATGACTTCCCATATATGAATCTTATTCTCCGGACCATTCCGAACCTCCTTGTGATGTCTCGGATCCATCCGAGACTCCGAACAACATTCGAGCTCCATTCCATATCCCATATCTACTTAAAACGACATCAAACCTTAAGTGTGTCACCCTACGGTTCGTGAACTATGCAGACATGGTTGAGACTCCTCTCCGACCAATAACCAATAGCGGGATCTGGAGATCCATAATGGCTCCCACACATTCAATGATAACTTAGTGACCGATTGAACCATTTACATACGATACCGATTCCCTTTGTCACGTGATACTTTACTTGTCCGAGGTTCGATCATCTGTATCTCCATATCTTGTTCAACTTCGTTACCGACAAGTACTCTTTACTCGTACCGTGGCATGTCATCTCTTGTGACCTAGTCACATGCTTGCAAGCTAATCAGACGACATTCCACCGAGAGGGCCCAGAGTATATCTATACGTCATCGGGATGGACAAATCCCACTCTTGATCCATATGCCTCAACTCACACTTTCCGAATACTTAATCCCATCTTTATAACCACCCATTTACGCAGTGGCGTTTGATGTAATCAAAGTACCCTTCCGGTATAAGTGATTTACATGATCTCATGGTCGAAGGACTAGGTAACTATGTATCAAAAGCTTATAGCAAGTTGAACTTTAATGACTTGATCTTATGCTACGCTTATATGGGTGTGTGTCCATTATATCATTCATCTAATGACATAACCTTGTTATTAATAACATCCAATGTTCATGATCACGAAACCATGATCATCTATTAATCAACAAGCTAGTTATACAAGAGGCTTACTAGGGACTCCTTGTTGTTTACATAACACACATGTATCAATGTTTCGGTTAATACAATTATAGCATGGTATGCAAACATTTATCATAAACACAAAGATATATTATAATAACCACTTTATTATTGCCTCTTGGGAATATCTCCAACAATCGGCCCCGCGTCTCGGCCCCTGATGGGACTCGGAATGAGCTTGGACCGAATCTTGGTGAACTCTAGCGACTCCAGCTGGCCCTGAAGATCCTCTCTCCATGCTTCGTACTCCGTTGTCCCGGGTGGCGGCGGGTACAGTGGCAAAGAACGAGCAGCGTCCAGGGCTTCTGCTAGGGTGCGGTTCCCTGAGTGGTGAGGTTGGGCGAATGGTCAGCACTGGGCTCGGTCCGGGTGCCCCCAACGGGACCCGGGTCGCCTGCACGTTGGGGACATGCCTGGGCCACTGCATGGGGGCCGGCTCCTGCTGCCCCGGACGGGACACACTACAAGAAAAGTTGCCATGGCCGACGAAGTGAAGTCGCGCCGTGGTTGCCGGTGCACCATGGCCGACGATTTTTGGTCTCTCCGTTGTGCATGTTAAAACTTTTGTTTTCTCGTTTTTGAGGCCACCTAGCCCGACGAAAACGGCCACAGCGTCGCGTATGGTGGCCCGGGACGTGGTGCATCTTGAATTCTCTGGTTCGTCGGCCGAGTCAACGCAAATCCGCACCGCCCAAGGATGTAGGGCCCAGATAGCAGCCTCTCTGGCATTGTTTTTTTTTATCGATCGTGCCATCTCGTTCAACGCTCTCCGATCGAGCCGTTTACGATGCAGGATCATGGGTCCCGCATGTCATCCTCTATGAAGCAAAATTCTTTCTATACTTGGATTTCTGGCTACTTCCTTTTTCTTTTGATCCCTTGCCGCCTTGGAAACGTTGAGACCGCTGCTGCTAAATGGGACCCGCATGTCATCCTCTATGAGCAATCAACTTTCTTTTCTTGGAGTTTTTTTTCGCACCTCATATTTGGTCACTTTCCGTTTTCTTTCGATCCCCTGCCGCCTCTCAAACGGTGATACCGCTAGTGCTAAATGGGACCCGCATGTCATCCTCTATGTATTATAAAACTTTCTTTTCTTGGATTTTTTTGGCACCTCATATTTGGTCACTTACCTTTTTCTTTCGATCCCCTGCCGCCTCTCAAACGGTGATACCGCTGCTGCTAAATGGGACCCGCATGTCATCCTCTATGTACTATAAAACTTTCTTTTCTTGGATTTTTTTGGCACCTGATATTTGGTCACTTGCCTTTTTCTTTCGATCCCGTGCCGCCTCTCAAACGGTGATACCGCTGCTGCTAAATGGGACCCGCATGTCATCCTCTATGTACAATCAAGTTTCTTTTCTTGAATTATTTTTGGCTCCTGATATTTGGTCACTTGCCTTTTTCTTTCAATCTCATGCCACGTTTGAAACGTTGAGGAACCTGCTCGGCTCATGGGACCCGCATGTCATCCTCTATGTGCTATAAAAGTTTATTTTCTTGGATTTTTTCTCACCCTCTGATTTTTGGCTATTTCCTTTTTCTTTTGATCCCCTGCCACCTTGGAAACGTTGAGTAAGATGCTGACTCATGGGACCTGCATGTCATCCTCTATGTACAATCAACTTTCTTTTTCTTTTGATCTCAAGCCGCATTTGAAATGTTGAGACTGCTGCTGCTAAATGGGACCCGCATGTCATCCTGTATGTACAATAAACTTTCTTTTCTTGGATTATCTTTGGCTCCTGATATTTTGTCACTTGCCTTTTTTCTTTCGATCTCATGCCGCCTTTGAAACATTGAGTAAGCTGCTGGCTCATGGGTCCCGCATGTCATCCTCTACGAACAATAAAAGTTTCCTTTCTTGGAGTTATTTTTGACCCCTAATTTTCGGCTATTTGCCTTTTTCTTTTGATCTCCTGCCCCCTTTGAAACGATGAGGACGTAATACGTCTCAAACGTATCTATAATTTCTTATGTTCCATGCTAGTTATATGACAATACTCACATGTTTTATATACACTTTACATAATTTTGATGCATTTTCCGGCACTAACCTATTAACAAGATGCCGAAGCGCCAGTTCCTGTTTTCTGCTGTTTTTGGTTTCAGAAATCCTACACAGGAAATATTCTCGGAATTGGACGAAACAAAAGCCCATGGTCTTATTTTCCACGGAGCCTTCTAGAACACCGAAGAGGAGACAAAGAGGGGCCACGAGGCGGCCACCCCACAAGTCGGCGCGGTGGGGCCCCTGGGCGCGCCGGCCTATGGGGTGGGCCCCTCGGGCGCCCCCCGACTCTGCCCCTTCGCCTATTTATTCTCTCCGTCGTGAAAACCCTAGTACCGAGAGCCACGATAAGAGAAAAGTTACTGAGACGCCGCCGCCGCCAATCCCATCTCGGGGGATTCTGAAGATCGCCTCTGGCACCCTGCCGGAGAGGGGAATCATCACTGGAGGGCTCTACATCACCATGCCCGCCTCCGGACTGATGCGTGAGTAGTTCATCCTTGGACTATGGGTCCATAGTAGTAGCTAGATGGTTGTCTTCTCCTCTTGTGCTATCATGTTTAGATCTTGTGAGCTGCCTATCATGACCAAGATCATCTATTTGTAATGCTACATGTTGTGTTTGTTGGGATCCGATGAATATGGAATACTATGTCAAGTTGATTATCGATCTATCATATGTGTGTTGTTTATGTTCTTGCATGCTCTCCGTTGCTAGTAGAGGCTCTGGCCAAGTTGATACTTGTGACTCCAAGAGGGAGTATTTATGCTCGATAGTGGGTTCATGCCTCCATTGAATCCGGGACAAGTGACATAAAGTTCTAAGGCCGTGGATGTGTCAGTTGCCACTAGGGATAAAACATCAATGCTTTGTCTAAGGATATTTGTATTGATTACATTACGCACGTATTTAATGCAATTGTCCGTTGTTTGCAACTTAATACTGGAAGGGGTGCGGATGCTAACCCGAAGGTGGACTTTTTAGGCATAGATGCATGCTGGATAGCGGTCTATGTTCTTTGTCGTAATGCCCTAAGTAAATCTCATAGTAGTCATCATGATATGAATATGCATCTCTATTTTTTCAATTGCCCAACTGTAATTTGTTCACCCAACATGTTATTTATCTTATTGGAGAGACACCACTAGTGAACTGTGGACCCCGGTCCATTCTTTTACATCTGAAATACAACCTACTGCAATCATTGTTCTCTCGTTGTTCTTTGCAAACAAACATCATTCTCCACACCATACGTTTAATCCTTTGTTTACAGCAAGCCGGTGAGATTGACAACCTCACTCGTTAAGTTGGGGCAAAGTATTTTGATTGTGTTGTGCAGGTTCCACGTTGGCGACGGAATCCCTGGTGTTGCGCCGCACTACACTCCTTCACCAACAACCTTCACGTGGCCTTCATCTCCTACTGGTTTCTTACTGAGGGAAAACTTGCTGCTGTACGCATCACACCTTCCTCTTGGGGTTCCCAACGGACGTGTGCTTTACCGTCACAAGCAGGACGCTGTTGGCAGGTCGGTCCCACATGTCATCCTCTATGAACAATAAAAGTTTCCTTTGATAGATTTATTTTGAACCCCTAATTAATTTCTGGATATTTCCTTTTTTTTTTCTTTTGATCCACTGCCGCCTTGGAATCGTTGAGGATGCTGCTGCCTGATGGGTCCCGCATGTCATCCTCTCAGAACGGTAAATGTTTCTTTTCTTGGATTTTGTTTACCAAACGATTTTTGGCTTATTTTTTATTTCGATCTCCTACCGCCTTTAAAACGTTGAGGACGCTGCTGGCTCACGGGTCCCACATGTCAGCCTCTATGAACAATAAACGCTGAGGATGCTGCTGCTTCATGGGTCCCGCATGTCATCCTCTCAGAAAGAAAATGTTTCTTTTCTTGTATTTTTTACCAACAAATTTTTGGTTTATTTTTTCTTTCCATCCCCTGCCGCCTTTAAAACGTTGACGAGGCTGCTGGGCCATGGGTCCCCGATGTCAGCCTCCCCGTACAAGAAACATGTGATATCTTGATTATTTTGCAGACAATAAACAGTGTATTGCGCTCTGAGCTATTGCAAACGGATAAATTAAATCTTTATTTTTACATAAACAAACTTATATGTTGAATCTCCTTGTTTTGTGTTTTTGCGAAGCATAGGACTTTCCTGTTTTTTTTAAAAAATCAGAACTTTCCTGTTTTGGAGTGGGCTGAAATTGTACGAGTCAAAAGGCCCAGCAGGATAGTTCGAAGGCCCGGATGTCCGTATGCAGCCCAATTGAAATCTTTCTTTTCTTGGATTTTTTTCACCCCCGATTTCCGGCTACTTCATTTTTGTTTTGGTCCTGTGCCGCCTTCGAAACGTTGAGACCGCTGCTGCAAAATGGGACCCGCATGTCATCCTCTATGTACAATAAAATTTCTTTTCTTGTATTATTTTTGGCTCCTGATATTTGGTCACTTGCCTTTTTCTTTCGATCTCATGCCGACTTTGAAACATTGAGGAAGCTGCTGGCTCATGGGTCCCGCATGTCATCCTCTATGAAAAATAAAAGTTTCCTTTGTTGGATTTATTTTTTACCCCTAATTTCTGGCTATTTGCCTTTTTCTTTTGATCCCCTGCCCCCTTTGAAACCATGACGACGCAGCTGGCAGGTCGGTCCCACATGTCATCCTCTATGAACAATAAATGTTTCTTTGATACATTTATTTTTGACCCTAATTAATTTCTGGCTATTTTATTTTTTTATTTTGATCCCATGCCGCCTTGGTATAGTTGAGGATGCTGCTGCCTCATGGGTCCCGCATGTCATCCTCTCAGAAAGGTAAATGTTTCATTTCTTGGATTTTGTTTACCAACTGATTTTTGTCTTATTTTTTCTTTCGATCTTCTGCCACCTTTAAAACGTTGATGACGCTGCTGGCTCATGGGTCCCCAATGTCAGCCTCCCCATACTGCAAATCCTCTTTCTGCAAAGGTTGTATTTCTAGATAGCTAAGGTGGATTCGAATCTGCCGTGGTTCAGGCAGCTCAGGTAAGCTTTCTTGCACTGATTAATGGAAGTAGTGTATAGCAAGGTCAAGACATGTGGCTCGGTGTAATGAATCTATTTGAATCATGTTGTGGATTCAATCTGATAGTTCTCAACAGGTCAGCCAAAATAGAAATTAAGTTTTTTTCTAAAAGGGAAATGCAAATTAAGATGAACACAAACATTAGTTATCATAATAGCTGATCATACATACATACTTGCTAAGAGCAAAAGCTTGCCAGAGTTTTACCACCCATACAATTAATTAGCAGTTTAGATAAGATAACCTTATATAAGTATAACTACAAATGCATTTGCTAAGGGCTCATGGGACAACAGAACTAGACAACCGCAAACTTTATGACCAGCATATCACAGCGGAATCGAAAGATCTTGACCTTCAACTTTGATCCAATGCGAAGTTTGGCACCGTCAATGAACTTTTTCCACCAGGAAGTAACAGCCAAGCGGCCATCTGTGGGACTGACGGAGTACCGTCCCTCCACGGTGAGACCTTCACTCTCCATGACGAGGGATATCTTGCCCCTTCGGCCAGCATTGAGATACTTGGAGATACTTTTAGGCAATTTCTTATTCAAAGCAAGAGATACACTAGTAGGAAAAGCCTCATCAGTGGCGCACGAAAATTTGATTCTGTGACGCACGGGTGGTGCGCCACAGAAACGTCGCCACAAAAATAAGCTTGCGTGGCGCACCTGGTCGTGCGCCACGTAAATAAGGTTTCGTGGCGCACCGGACCAGGTGCGCCACAAAAAAGTAGTTCCGTGGCGCATGTGATGTAGCTGCGCCACGTAAACGAGTGCGCCACGAATTATTTTTTGGTGCGCCACGTAACTATCTACTGGTATACTCGATTTTGTGCTCCCCGGTGTATTATACAGGTTTTATACTGGTTTTATACACCGTATACAGAGTTATAT
>NC_061512.1:129648021-129667436 GCF_022539505.1 Lolium rigidum
ATTTATGTGAAGGAAATTGTGAGTAAACATGGAGTACCAAAGATGATACACTACTAGGAAAAGGCTTACCGCCGGCAACCTGAAAAGGCTTACCGCCGGCACTTTCAAATTCGCCGGCGATAACCTCGCCGGTGGTAATGTGCTACCGCCGGCATATTCGTAAGCGCCAGCGGTAAGGTGGAAATACCCCCGGCGGTTTTCCCAACTCGCCGGCGGTAATAGGTACCACCGGCACCTCCCAGCTCGCCAGCGGTAATTTAAGTTACCACCGGCAAATAGCCCTATGTGCCGGCGGTATGTATTTTAGGATTTAAAAAAAAAACTGACATTAAATCACAAAACCTTCAGATATAGAATTAAAAACAAATTCACTATTTATTCTATACGTTCTTTATTCTATACGATCCAAAGTTTCTCTACATAACTGTATTTAAACTGAACAGTAATTACAATTTTGCTCATACTACAATTTTGCTCCGACGTGCTCCTCCGCACACAATATTCCTCTAGGTTCACTCCATGATCCCCTCCGCTCGATCCTCTTCCTCGCTGCCCAGGAGCACCTGGGGGCTGCTTCTCCTTGTTGCTCGCCTCCGCCATGTTCGTCTCCGATTCCGGCCAAACAACACTGCAACATCATGAAAAAACAAGATAAGTGACCTGCCATCTAAGGAGTTACCATGGCAGCATTTATGTTTAGAAGGCATTTTGAAAGAAAAAAAAAGTAAGGAATATCTTCCTGCTATTGAATTATTATCCAGGAGTATGCTACAGAAAACACTGATGGCAAGTCTGAAGAAGAGCGGTAAATGAAATGCATGGGAGTTTCAGACTACCCATGAGACACAAAAGTGAGCTGATATATGTGCCTGGCATTTCAGACCAAGCAGGTTTGTAAATTGTAAAGTGTTCGGATCATCCCAAAGCGAGATGAATGACCTAATGAACAGGATAGCAAATAAAAAGGTGAATCATGTACTCGCCGGGTTTAATTCCAAACTGAAATACAAGCTGAAAAAGCATGGAATAATCATTTAGCTAGTTCTGAAAATAGGAAGGCGAGAATGAGAGGATTGCAGAACATATGATCTCAGAACAAAGGAGCTAGAACCGCAAGGCACTTACTTATCTCAGTATAAGATCAAATTCAGAAAATTATCTTCAGAATGAGAGGATTGCAAAACATATGATCTCAGAACAAAGGACCAGCCTCCTCGAGCTCGACGGTAGCGGTGCTCTTACCTGCTGCGTGCTCGGCGGTACGGCCGTGTTGGTGCCGTCACTCGTCGTCGGTGGCGATCACATGCAAGGGAGGAACCCTTTCCTTGCGCTTGACGCAGCGGCCTGCTGGAGCCCTCCGTGCCTCGCGCCTCCTCCTCGGGCTCACCAGCGGCTGGCTAGCGTCTCTGCGTCGCTCAACCGCGGCCCGGCGCAAGGAAAGAGCCATATCCTCGCTCTTGACAGCGACGGCCTGGTGGAGCCGCGCGCCTCCTCCTTGCTGCAAGGGTGCCGCTCATGAGTTATGTCTCAGATGTGTATGAGATCTTGCAGCAAAGAGGAACACTTGTTTAGCTGTATGTGTGATGCAAACCAACATTGGTAGAAGAAACAATTACTTCCAAAGGAAATGAGCAAGTATGTTATAACCTGATTGTCTTTCACAAAGTAGTCTAACTAACACAAAATCTGCTTCCCTGCCTTGGAAAACCAAACTGAAATCTACCGATACTGATGTAGCTAGGATAGCGACTAGTTCAGGATAAGATTAGGTGGAAAATCAAAAAGTGGAAACGGTGGTAAGTTAGCGTTAATTCCAATTGCTTCCCACAAGAATCCCACGAGGGAGCATCGTTCTACATGTCATGTTTTCAACCTAGAAGAACCAGAACTCGCGCGCTATCTTCCATAACGAGAATAACCGAACAAAGTAACATTACGGACGAGCAGGCTCCTCACCCTGGTGGCCATGTCCTCGAGGGTTTCAATCTTCTTCTCGATCATCTGTCCACGCGCCTTGCCGGAACCGCCTGCGTCAACAACACATAAATACCCAGGGGAAAAAACGCCGCATTAGGCAACAAACTCTGGACAAAACTAGCATCGAGATCCAGCGAATTTGAGACAATATTGAGCTAACCTTTGGCGGAATCGAAGAGGGACTCGTAGAACTCCTCCTCCCTCCGCAGCAGATCCGCGCTCCCCATGGCTGAATCCTTCGCGCAGAAGCCTCTCGCGCTCCCTCGCCGGTGTTCTGCCGCGGCGATCGAGGGTTCGGGGCGGGGCGGGGCGCGGCGGGGCGGGACGATCTGGGCCTGGACGGGGAGGGAGGAGGCGGCGGCGGATTTTCTCCCGTGGGAGTTTGACCGAGAGAGACAGAGAGGAGGGATGAACGGTGGAGAGGAGAAGATGAGGAAGAGCTGGTGCGATCGATAAGGCGCGTGGATGCGGGTAATTTGGGCTCGGATGGCCCATACGAGCACGTTACCCCCGGCGCTTTGGACGTGGTTTCGCTGGTGGCAGGGCCCATTACCGCCGGCACCTACGGCCCGCAAATGCCAGCGGTAAGTGCAGCCTGGGTGGCCACCCTGGTACCAATTACCCCCGGCATCTTCGTTTCAAGCTCGCCGGCGATAATGCAGGTATCCCTGGCATCTTCGTTTCAAACTTGCCGGCGGTAAGGTGAGGCGATCCTGGAAGGCCTTACCGCCGGCATCTTGAAATCGTACTCGCCGGCGGTAAGGAGTGCGGCTATAAGCCTTTTCCTAGTAGTGATAGTCTCAGATAGAGGTTCAATTTTCACATCAGCATTCTGGAAACAACTTCAAGAATCTTTGGGATCCAAGTTGGATTTCAGTACAGCCTATCATCCACAAACCGGAGGACAAACCGAAAGAACCAATCAGATACTAGAAGACATGCTTAGAGCTTGTGCTCTGAACTTTGGAGGCTCATGGGAGGACCATTTACCTTTAGCAGAGTTCTCTTATAACAATAGTTATCAGAGTAGCATTCAGATGGCACCGTACGAAGCATTGTACGGAAGGAAGTGTAGATCACCAATTTGTTGGTTTGAAACCGGAGAAAACAAGGAATTTACACCAGACTACATCAAGGAGAGACAAGACGTCATCGAGGTAATCAGGGATAGACTCAAAATAGCTCAGAGTCGTCAGAAGAGTTACGCTGACTTAAAGAGAAGAGATTGGGAACCGAAAGTGGGAGACATGGTATATTTAAAGGTTAGCCCAATGAAAGGACTTAAGAGGTTCGGAGTGAAAGGGAAGTTATTTCCTCGATATATAGGACCATTTAAGATACTCAGTCAGAATCGAGGAACAGCTTTTGAGTTGGAGCTACCTGCACAACTAAGTCAAGTTCATAATGTATTTCATGTTTCACAACTCAGAAAATGTTTGAAGGCACCGGATGATCCCATCACATATGAGGAAATAGAATTGCAATCTGATTTAACTTATGTGGAAAGGCCTGAAAAGATCTTAGAAGTACAATGGAAGAAGTTAAGAAACAGGGCAATCAAATATTGTAAAGTGCAATGGCAACACCATCCTGAGCGAGAAGCTACTTGGGAGACAGAAGAAGAACTCAGGAAGTCTTACCCCGAGATGTTCAGGTACCAATCTTAACTTCGGGACGAAGTTTCTGTTAAGGGGGAGAGCTGTAATAACCCAGAACATAGGAACAACGAAGGGTAGATTTAGAAATGGGATGTGCATTTCATCGCAAAACGGGGGAAATTTTCGCGCTTTATTGCAACTAAACCTAAGAGGGATCGAGGTTCTCTCTCATCTTGCACTTAGGGTTAGGCAATATGAGTTAGGGAAATTTCGACATGATCTCTTTTGTATCTTGTTGATTTGGGGAATGAATTTATTTGACAAGTGTTAATACATTGAACAATAAGCATTGAGTTATATAAATAATGAACTCATAATTCAAACACAACTTATAAATTCAAATGACTTTGAATTTCAAATTGAATATTAAATACAATATTTAATTCAGAATTTAAACATTACATAAATCAAAAGCTCATAAACAAAAACTTGAGCTTTATTGATCATCAACACAAAATACAAAGTCTTTACAATATTCTTGATACAAGAATGGATGAATAATAAACAGAGATGAAAATAAAGATTACAATTTGCTCCTAAACTAAAACCTAGACTAAATGTTTGAAGAACATCTTCTGGTCATATTCACCTTCAAACCTGCAAAACAAATAACAGGTACTAGCCAGAATATAAGTGTTAGAAATTCAGTTTGGACAGTTAACAACAATCACCGAAATTCGGTTTGGACGAGTAAAATTTGACACTTTGCACACTTGTGCTTGTCCAAAACACGGACAGCACAAGATAGGAATAGGCAGACCAACACCGAGCAGGCCACAAGGGGCTCAAGTTTCCACATATGAAGGTCTGTTACTAACCAAGCAACGGCAAGGCAATGCAAGGGATGAGTCACAAAGTAACCAGGCCTTGTGTGTGATGGCCGAGTAACGAGTAGAGATGATATAAAAGGATTACAAACCCTAGAACCGAGTGCACGATCGACCGGATAAGATTCACCGAGTAAGGGTGAAGTTAGAGCAACACATAGTTCATCCGAGTTCTTGCTCAAGAACAGCACAAACACACACAAAACCTCAGCCATCAGAAATCATGGTGACCTAGAGGATCAACCAGAATCTGGAGGTGAAGGGCTTTGCACAAACCACAAGACTGCAACAACAAAACATTTCTTTCTAGGAGCTGGAACAAGGTATACCTAGTTCCTGGAAAAGATCCAATAGATCTAATCCATCATATGCATGAACTAAGCATGGGATGAGCATATGCTCATATGGGTAGATCATCACTTGGTTTTCACCAAGGATTACTGCCAGTCAAAAGCTACTAAGATAGAAACCATCCAGATACGAGATCATGTGCACGGTAGCTAGAAATCATGCACGAGATGCACACACTAGCAAGATCACATGCACGAGATAGCACCAGTAGATAGCAAAGATTAGCAGCCAAGACTACACAGAAAATCCTAAGCATGCAACCATCAGAAACCCTAGATTTCTTCACAGGCAAGCATATTGACATTCATACTTAATATGATTCCCAAATATGCAAGCAAAGATGAGTAGCCAACAAGATCCAACCAAACATGTGAGCAACCAATCAGTAGCAAGGCTACTGAGGTCACATCACACTTAGCACCAATTATGAGAAAGCCAAATAGATCACATCACTATCCAGAAGATTCAGACTTTAATTGCTTGTAAAAGAATCATGAACAGCAAATTCATATACAAGCAAGTCATTTAAATCATCACTGCATAAGCAGTTCATCATAATTTAAGTAATCCAAGCATGAATTTATCACAGATCCATGCTAAGCAACTGACAACGACATCTCTGTTAAGCAACACGAGTTTAATCCATAATCACTAGAACAAGTCTAGATAATTAAGTAAGCAACAGCATAGTGATGCTTGAGCATCGAGCATCACAAGGAAAATTGAATCACTTAGCCACAGGTATTAATCGGTAAGACATCACTGACATTGAATTGATCAAATGGATCAATAGCTTACACAGGAGGCACAAAAGCACCTCACATGCACCACTGGCACTCACAAGTGTCACTGATGCACAGCAGCACACCTAGACAAGCAAGTATGATAGCCTAGTAAGCTGTTATCACCAGAATTTAACCAAGTCAGAGGTGGGCCACGATCAGGATGGGCTTAAAGAAATATACATGGAGGATTACGTGAATCGGCCTTTTATACCAAGTTGGGCTTAATTGCCCGTGTATATGTAACATATTAGATCGTATCTTAGTTTAGAGATAGAATCTTACTCGTGCACGGTTTGGTGCACGCCCACATTAGAAAGTCCGCTGGACTATAAATATGTACCTAGGGTTTATGGAATAAACAACAACTCACGTTCAACCCCAAAAACAAACCAATCTCGGCGCATCGCCAACTCCTTCGTCTCGAGGGTTTCTATCGGGTAAGTGACATGCTGCCTAGATTGCATCTTGCGATCTAGGCGAGCACAAGCCCCACGTTGTTCATGCGTTGCTCGTCTTGAAGCGCTTTTGATGACGAGCAACGTAGTTATCATTAGATGTGTTAGGGTTAGCATTGTTCTTCGTTTAAGCATGCTTACGTAGTGCAACCCTTGCATATCTAGCCGCCCTCACGCCTATCTCGGGTGTGGGGGCGGCACCCCGCTTGATCATTATTTAGTAGATCTGATCCGTTACGATTGCTCCTTGTTCTACAAGGATTAGTTTAATATACGCAATAGTTAGGCCTTACAAAGGGGGGAGGATCCGGTGGCACGTAGGGTGGCGTTCGCAAGTCCTAAACAGGATGTTCCGAGGATCAACTTCATGTTGGTTTTTAGGCCTTGTTTAGGATCGGCTTACGAGCACCGTGCGTGGCCGCGAGGCCCAACCTGGAGTAGGATGATCCGATTATGCGGTGAAAACCCTAAATCGTCGTAGATCTCATTAGCTCTATCTTGATCAAGCAGGACCACCAAGTATTCGTGCACCCCGTACGAATCATGGGTGGATCGGCTCTTTGAGCCAATTCACGAGATAACCCGAGAGCCGATCGAGGCTCGTATTTAACGTTTACATGTATGCCCTGCGCAGAAACTAAGCGAGGCATCCCCATCACCTTCCCGGCCGGGTATAGGTCAGGTGGCACGCCCTTGCACTTCGCATCGCCGCGTGTGACCGAGAAGAGCATTGCGGGCCGTCGCTCGGAGGGGTCTCAGCCAGCCGCAGCTCTAGGCTCTTCCCGGCTCTACGGTGTTGACAAGGTCGCTGCCCGCCTGTGGGTTTTGGCAGTCAACACATTCTGGCACGCCCGGTGGGACTATCGTCTACATCAACCACATCGCCATCTACATCTGAGATGGCGGACGGCACGCCAGTCACGTGCGATGAGATCAAAGCCATCCTCGAAGCTGAACTCGTCGGCTCCTCTGAGAAGACCCGGCCGCACGATATCAAGCTCGGTAAAGACCCACGTCCGGGGCCCGGAGTCGACACGGTGGATCTCAGCCACTCCATAGGTCGGCCAAAGTTTTCCTTTGGTGTCAATATGGCAGGGTCTGCAAGCCGCCATGACAAAGAGGAAACAGAAAGCAGCCACTCCCGTGGCAAGGATGAAGAGGGAGCCGATCCGCGCGACCAACCCCAAGATGAGGACAGGCGGTACCTGGCAAGGGAGGGAATAAGAAGCATGCGGTATCAACGCCCACTCTCCAAGCACCCTCTCAACAAATACGAGCAACACCACGACCGACGTCGGCGCTACGACGTAGATGATGAAAGGAATTTTCAGTCTGATGCCGAGGTCGGAAGGTACCGCCAACATGGTAGAAGCAACGGCGGGTACGATCGTCGCGCCGAAGGAAGGCCAAGGGGGCAGGGCGACATGGATAGGCACTGGGACTGCCCGTTCTTCAAACATTGCTGGGACTCAGGAATGAGCCGATTGCCAACAATCGAGGACTGCCCAGAATGCCAACAGAGGAAGAAGGGTGCCGCTAACGTATCTGTGTTCAGCCGTCTAGGGCCTTTCAAACCTCGGAACAAGCATGCTGAGTCCACTCAGGTGGAAGATCTCGAGGAGCCAGAGGACGGTGGTGAAGAATACAAATATCATCAGCCCAGGTGGTGCCCTGATGGGCTCAGCCGTTCCCAAAAGCGCAGGGTTCAGCGATTGCGCGGCCTGGAGGAAGCCGAAAGGTTATACCTGCATACGCTAAGGAAGGCACGACCTGATCTGGCTGCAAAAGTTCAGCGAACCCTGGATGAAGAGGGTCGTCCACGGAAAATGGAGTGGCGCCCCAAACAGAGGAAAGCCGATGATGAGACATCGGCTGGCACAAACATGGTACTCGTCTTGCCGACGGAGCTTAGTGCTCCACGACTCTACGGTGCACTCAAGGTGGACGACAGCAAGCGCATCAAGTCAGAGGTTGGGTTGGTTTTATCCAGCCTAACCAAATAGCAAGATTAAACCAATGAGCAAACCAGGCGAGGCTGATCCTTGTGATCGGCCCCAAGAAATTTATGAAGGGAACTTACAAAACCTTCAACGAGCAAGCAACGTGGAGGCCGATTCCAGCAATCGGCCAAAATTATCCTCACCCACCATTCTGCCTGGGTTCAACATGTTATCCAACAGAGCCGATACCATCAATTCTCTTGACAGAATCGGCTCGGGGGGGCACCCAGGTATATGAAATACGAGGATATGCAACGGAAGCATCTCGTCTTCTGGTGATGGGTATTGGAATATGGGGGCCGATGCACGGGTCCCCCGTAAAAAACAAAAAAAAAATATATATATATATGAAAATTCGAAAATTTTCGAGCACAGCCGATGCAGCAGGCATCGACTTAAGGATGTGAAAGCCGATGCATGACCATCGACTCAAGGGGGATAACTGATACGATCAGAGGGTCAATGGAGCACGAAGAGGGTTTTAATGAAAGAACTCCTTAGGGGAGTAGCTTAAGAGCTTGGATCCTCTCTTCAAGACCAAGAGCAGCCTGGACGTACGGATCAGGTCCACCAAAGGAAAGGAGCCTATCTGGCCGGCAGGGACTGAAGAAACTCGGGGGGCAGCTCGCCTTGAAGGCTCTCTGCTTTGAGAAGCCGATTTATGTTCAAATCGGCTAGCTCTGCATAAGAAGCTCCCTCAGACATGATCGAGCCCAGGTCCATACAGCTCTGTTTTGCCTTGGCTGAGACTCGGGGGGCAACAGGCCTGGTAGGTGCTCTATTGAAGGACCGATTGAAGTACCATCGGCTGATCTTCGTTGCAACCTTCTTCACAAAACGATGAACGCTCGCTAAGGAGTTGAAGAATAGAAGGATGAATGTCGAAGGACCGATGCGTTGTTATCGGCTCATTACACATTGGCAAAGGGGACGAATCGGCAAGGTCAGTAGGAGAGGTAAATCGGCTCAATCAAATTCAGAAGAAATCGGCAAAATCCAATTAGGGAACAGTTCTTCATTGATAGGCGAGATTTCTTACATAAAGAGCTAATTGCTCTCAAAAGGAAATACTAGGGGATACATTGCCCCATCTTCTACTACTGACCCTATGCTAGAGGTCCTATCTACGGGCCGTCACTGCCCTCATCGTCATCCTCAGAGCTCTCATCGGCGCTGCTGCCGATGGGCTCCTCGTCGCTACTCCCGTAGCCCTCCACGGGGGCTTCATCCCCGTCTTCGTCGTCGCCGCTGCTGTCGTCGTCCCACCACATGCGAAGGCGCTTCGGCTGGCGGGTAGCCCTCGAGGGAGTCGTCGTCGTCGTCCTCCTCCTCCTCTTCTTCCTCCACCACCCCCTCGGAGGAGGTGAAGTCGTCCCAGGAGAAGCGATCGTCATCGCTCTCCTCCTCCGATTCCCCGTCGGCGAGGAAACGGAGGTCGCTCTCCCCGTCCGTCGAGGACTCGTCGTCCTCGGACCAGATGGAGAAGTCGTGGTCTGACTCCTCCCCGGCCGCAATGGCGCGGCGGGTGTTGGCCGCATGGACCGCCGCCGGGTTGTGTTCCGGCGTCGGCTCGCGGGACATGGAGGACTGGCTGGAAGGGTCCGATAGGGCAGAGGAGGAAGAAGACATGATGGCGCAGGAGGACTTTTGGACTGCTAATGCGAGGGGGATGCAGAGCAGAACTGTTCATAGCGGTTAAATAAAAGGGGATATGGTGAAAATTCAATGCCACGAGCGGTTTCCGAGGAAGTGGTGTTTGAAAGAAAGAGAAAAGACTGCCAAGTCACGCGGAGAAGTTGAGAAGGCGAGTCATCATGGTGATGGATACTGCGACGGTTCTGCCACGACATGACCCGACGAAAGAAAGCGTAATGATTTTGGAAATACCATTTCCAAAACCAGGGGGGCATGTGTTATCACCAGAATTTAACCAAGTCAGAGGTGGGCCACGATCAGGATGGGCTTAAAGAAATATACATGGAGGATTACGTGAATCGGCCTTTTATACCAAGTTGGGCTTAATTGCCCGTGTATATGTAACATATTAGATTGTATCTTAGTTTAGAGATAGAATCTTACTCGTGCACGGTTTGGTGCACGCCCACATTAGAAAGTCCGCTGGACTATAAATATGTACCTAGGGTTTATGGAATAAACAACAACTCACGTTCAACCCCAAAAACAAACCAATCTCGGCGCATCGCCAACTCCTTCGTCTCGAGGGTTTCTATCGGGTAAGCGACATGCTGCCTAGATCGCATCTTGCGATCTAGGCAGCACAAGCCCCACGTTGTTCATGCGTTGCTCGTACTTGAAGCGCTTTTGATGGCGAGCAACGTAGTTATCATTAGATGTGTTAGGGTTAGCATTGTTCTTCGTTTAAGCATGCTTACGTAGTGCAACCCTTGCATATCTAGCCGCCCTCACGCCTATCTCAGGTGTGGGGGCGGCACCCCGCTTGATCATTATTTAGTAGATCTGATCCGTTACGATTGCTCCTTGTTCTACAAGGATTAGTTTAATATCTGCAATAGTTAGGCCTTACAAAGGGGGAGGATCCGGTGGCACGTAGGGTGGCGTTCGCAAGTCCTAAACAGGATGTTCCGAGGATCAACTTCATGTTGGTTTTTAGGCCTTGTTTAGGATCGGCTTACGAGCACCGTGCGTGGCCGCGAGGCCCAACCTGGAGTAGGATGATCCGATTATGCGGTGAAAACCCTAAATCGTCGTAGATCTCATTAGCTCTATCTTGATCAAGCAGGACCACCAAGTATTCGTGCACCCCGTACGAATCATGGGTGGATCGGCTCTTTGAGCCGATTCACGGGATAACTCGAGAGCCGATCGAGGCTCGTATTTAACGTTTACATGTATGCCCTGCGAGGAAACTAAGCGAGGCATCCCCATCACCTTCCCGGCCGAGGTATAGGTCGGGTGGCACGCCCTGCACTTCGCATCGCCGCGTGTGACCAGAAGAGCATTGCGGGCCGTCACTCGGAGGGGTCTCAGCCAGCCGCAGCTCTAGGCTCTTCCCGGCTCTACGGTGTTGACAAGGCCGCTGCCCGCCGGTGGGTTTTGGCAGTCAACACAAGCATAGCAAGCTCATAAGCATGAACAGCATAGCATAGCAAGCTTGTAAGCAAGTACAGAGTAGCATAGCAATACCCGAGCATGCTAGGAGCAACAGACAAGCAACAAATGGCAGGCAAAGGAAGCAAAGCAACACTGGCCAGTACCAGAAATTTGTAGATGGGCCATAATTTACAGAAAATAGAAGCACATATAGCTCAGGTAGCAATTGCAGGGATCTGTATGATCATAGGATCATCAGAGAGCAGTAGAACAAAAGGAGGAAGAAGCACAGTAGCTTAGGAGGAGCTCAGTCATGGAAAGGAGAAGGAGGAGAAGCAGCACACACTTACATGCGCCTGGTGGCGGAGGCTATGGCATGGCGAGGCGGTGCTCGCGCGGCCATAGCAGCCGCAAAGCCGAGGAAGGCGCCGGCGTTACACCAGACGAACACCACCACGAGCAGCACGACACGGAGACGACGGCACGGACGCGCAAGCGGCACCCGCGCCGAGGTCGGTCTCGGAGGCGCGCACATCGACGGCGAGGGCGAGAGTCACCGGAGACCACCAAATCGCCCAAGGCGATTCTCCTGTGGATCCAGAGCGGAGGCGATTCGCCAGGAGAGGAAGAAATCGGAGAGACCACGCGGACGGATCGATAGATCGTCTCGCGGCGGTCAAGATCCGGTAGGTGGCGAGGTCAGGGAAGCACGGCGATGGCCGGAGCGAAGCGGCGGCCATGGCGGCGACGCCATCGCCAGGGCGTCGCGAGAGAGATTAGGGTTAGGTCGAGCGAGTGAGAGGGCCGAGTGAGTGAGAGTGCGGTGGGCCGTTCGGCTCCACCAAGCCGCTATGGGGCAAGCCTTAATGGGTTGTCCCATGGGCCTAAGTTATTGGGCTGGGCCCAATAGGGGTCCAGAGGGGTATTTTGGTCTTTTACATTTAATAAAAGATCAAAACTTTAACAAATTTTAATAAATCATAAACCACTCTAAAAATCCAATAAAAATTGGATTTATGAATGAAAAATAAATCTTAACAAGAATAAAATATGAAATGGAATTTATGAAACAAATTCAAAATTATGAATTTTAAGAATTTAAATAATAACTTGGAATTTAAAATTATTATTTCCTTGTATTTAAAATTCAAGGAAAAATCTCAAATAAGTTCAAATACTTATTTTCAAACATTTCAAAATGAAATTCTATTATTCCAAGTCATTTCTTTTGTAAAAGGGTATTTTCCCAGAAAAATACTATATTCCTTTTTATTCCAAAAACTATAGAGGTAACTCTATAATCTTCAACTATTTTTGGAATGATTAAAGGAATCACCAAGTAAATAGTTTTACTTTGAATTGTTGTACCTTGTGTAAATTAAGATGGTTTATACTTTTAAATCAATTGTAAATTACCACCAAAGACATAAATCTTAATACAACCCTAAATTGTAATAACTCCACTGGGTAAAGGGATTCAACATAAAATAATCCATCCATGATTGCATTATTTGGATTTTATAACATTGTCCTTACCGGACAATAATGCTTCTTACAGAACCCGAGGTCCAGGTTCCATCAACTGCATTGAACTGCACTATCTCGCAGTCCACAGGCAAGTTCACCCTTGCTCATGTCAACTTGATTATTTTCTACTACTTTGATGCAAAGCTATATACTTATCATTCCTGCATCGCAAATGAAATGTTATTTTACAACTATGAATATGACTATGTGGCTGGCAATGGAACCATGGTATGTGTTGATATGGTGGAGGTTCCATTGCAATGGGTTATATCACCCTAGGATTAAATTACCAATGCCGTCCAGTGATTCTAGCGCCGTACATATCGCGTTGACCATAAGATCTATAATGGCTCTGGGGAAGCCAGCTATATCTTTTCCCTCTCGCATGCCAACGGACTGGTAATAGGGGTTGCCCGTATCGGTCTATCTTTGGTAAAGGTGGGGACGTGTGGTCCTGCACGGTCTACCATTAGATACAGGAGAGGGTAGACTTATTATTGGTCTATGAAGGATTGTAAGGGTTGTCCGGATCGGTCTATCTATGGTGTATAGGGCAGGGCATCATAATTTTTCGGAACGGTCTACCTTATTGGTAAAGGTGAGAACAAGAGCCTGTGTCGGTCTACCCATAGACATAGGAGAGGACAGACTTACAAAAGGGTGGGTCTGCGAGGTCGCGGAGAAGGTGGTGTGGGCTTGGATCTTTATACCTGGCCTCACACCAAAGGAAGTGTGAACGGGGGAAAGTCCTCGCGGATGGCAAAAAGGGTGAGATCTCTTGTGGGAAAAGTAACGCACCTCTGCAGAGTGTATCAAATTGTGGCTGTCACTCCTTGTTCCGGGAAGGGAACTGCGAACGCGGCGGGAAAGGAACTCCACGAAGTTCTGGTCAACCTGTGAAGACTGACGGGCATAGTTTTCATAATAAAAGCAACCTTTTGAAGAAATGATTGCAAAACATGCATTGACCCGAGATTTCCTGATCAATGGTCGTAGCTAGTGCATCAAACACCTTTTTATTCTTTTAGAACTTGCTGAGTACCTTCTGTACTCACTTTCTTTCGACACCCTTGCTAGACCGTGATCCGGAAGGGGAGGCCATCAACGATGGAGCACCAGAAGGAAGCTACGAACTGGTCTACGAAGAACCTGATCTTACCGGCGGAGTGGAAGGCGTAGACTATGGGATAGTCTACGGACCAGATGACACGGAGATGGAGGAGTAGTGACATACCCTAGCATCATAGAGCCGAGCAACGTAGAACTTACCTAAATAAGTTGTTGAGCTCTCTTTTATATTGTTATGAGTTGTAATCGTACTTAAGTAGTATCTTAGGGTGTTCTCATAGGACCTGTGAGAATACCAACTTGTTAAGACAATGTTTGTAATAAAGTATGGAGTGTTATGACCTGCAATGTTTCTGTTGTACCACTCTGAGGGATATGGCAATTTGTGAAGAAGTCCCTTCACAAAGATCATATCAACGACTTGTATACTACAACATGCAGTGGTATGCTGGGTCACCGCAATATAATATGAATCCCAATAATGTTCATACATGATAGGGCATATGTGTGAAGCAATTTTTTTTCGAGAACTTGTAAAGATTCAAATTTATCAGTGCTAATGGAAACTAGTGCACATTAGAGGACCCCCTCTTACACGTGTTGGCCATCTATGTATAGTTTGAATCCAAATAATGTTCATACATGATAGGCTATATGTGAATCAATTTTTTCTTCCAAGAACTTGTCAATATTCAAATTTATCGGTGCTAATGGAAACTAGTGCGCACTAGACGAGCCCCTTGCGCAAGTGCTGGCCATTACATATAGTTTAAAACTCAAGAATGTTCATACATGATAGGCCATATGTGCAAAGGAATTTTTTTCCCGTGAACTTGTCAAAATTCAAGTTTATCGGTGCAAATGGAAACTAGTCCAAAAAATTACATAGAGGTCCAAGAGAACTAGACAATAACTAATAGGACCTGCAACTTTACAAAAAGGACCCCAAAACATATAGAAGAAAATCAATCGAGTCCTTCCGGACCGCACATCGAGATCTCTCGCTCCGCATCCTTTCCGAGCAACTCCGTTGCCGGGGACGCACCACTTGGGACGGTGTCGCCGGTAGTCGCCAGGACGAAGGAGAAGAAGGGCCTCAGCAATGGCACATTGGCTCTGAGAAGGGCCGCTGAAAGGCCAAGATGTTCACGGGCAAGACGGATGACGCCGTCGTATGCCCCGAGCTTGTGAACGTTAGCAGCTTGACTTCCCCATTGACCAGATCTGAAGCACTGACCAAAGCAAGCCTCACCGTTAGCGCCATCACCTTGATGGCACCAGATCGGGGTTTGGCCGGCAAGATCCGCCAGATTCACCGTAGGCCAGATCTGAAGCCGATGACGAGATCCCCGACTCCATTGCGCCATTCTGCTCATGGGAAACACTGGATCTAAGCTTACAACAACATGAACTCCCTCGGATCCAAATTAACTGACTCAACTTTGCTTATCTAAATATGGATGTATCCACACATGTTTTTATTCGAGATACATACACGTCTAAGGAAAGTTGAATCAATTAATTTAGTTCGGAGGGTGTACGATATACAGAGAGAAGTCGGCCTCGTCTCCGGCCGGCGAGGCTGCCGGAGAGAAGGGGGAGAGGAGCCGGGGGAGTGGGAGAGACTCGAGAGAGAAAGAGAAGAGGAAGAAATGAGAGCTCCCTGGGGAAGACCATTATTTTTGTCGTTCTGCTCGTAGCTTGAAACTGAAAATTTCGGCCGCGCGCCAAATCATCCCGCCGCATCCATTCGAAAATCCCGTGACCAGTTTTACCCTTTTAACCCCGGTCCGGAAGCTACAACCCACCGACCATGGAGGGCTCATTCGGTAACAATGAAATATCTTGCCTAGATCCCGAACCCTCCCCACAGGCCCACCCACCCACCAACCATTTGCCCCATTAGCTCAAAAATACTCTCACACACCAAAGCTCTGACTCTCTACAATACTAGATCTGCTTCGCCGCCGGCATACTCCTCCACAGCGTAGCCTTGATCGTGTTGGCTGTCCACCCACCTGATCCACTCCCCCGCCGCCCTCGCCACCGACGGATCTGCTTCACCGCCGACCTCGCCACCGACGGATCCGCTTCACCGCCGACCTCGCCACCGACGGATCTGCTTCACCGCCGACCTCATCCACAACGTAGCAATCAACGCCTTTCCTGTCGACGCACCGGATCCTCTCCAACGGAACCGTGTCTACTTCACCGCGGCCCCCCTCCACAGAAGCCGATCTATTCCACCGACTACCTCGGCGCAGCGGCTGTATCAACTTCACCGAATCCCTTGCCAGCCAACCAGATCTGCTTCACTAACGCCCGCTTCTACTGAAACAGGGTTGACTCATCGTCTCCCGCGTTCGCCGCCGCTGGAATGCAAGTTGCCGCCCCGTCCACCCCGCCGCAGCTTGGTTAGTACGCTGGCCCGTTAGATCGCGGTGTTTCTTTAGCCATGTTTTGTGTAGTTATTTGCAGATCTCATATGCCATTAAATTTCTTGATGTGTTACTTCGCATGAAGTTCGTTTAAATATTGTATAGTACCAAAGCATTATCCGGTCGCTACCATCCTGTTCATTCTACTGACACCTGTGTGCATCCACATATTTATAGGGGACCCATTCATTTGCTGCCAACTGTTTTTGTACTGCATGATATTCCTTTTATAGTCATGCTATGGGCATTTCCAATCTGGTTGTTCTTATACCACGTCATTAGCTCACCGCTAGCCGCTAGCTGTTTTCTCGTGTCTGCTATTCTTTTACTGCTTTTATAATCATGCTATGTGCATTTCCAATCTGCTTGCTCTTATACCTCGTCTTTAGCCTATAGCTATTTTTTTCCATGAATGCTCATGTCGCACAGCTTGTATAGTTATTGTTGCGTGCATGTCTGGTCTTTGTATTATCGTAGACTAACGTGTCAATGTTATTTTTCCTAGGGATTGATCATGCGAACAACTTATTAGAATATCCAACATTAACAGCGGGGACGCTAGGGAAGGTTGGAATCTGAGTTCTTGGTTGGTAACTTTGGCAGTTTACTTCCGTTATTATCTATAACCTATAGGCATTGTTCCTTATGCAAGAGATAAACACTTGGAACCCTGCCATAGCAATGCCATCCATGCTTTACTATGTTTCTGCCTATTTGATATGCTTGTCTTGGAGCAACTGCGAAGGTGATTTGAACATGACATTTGGTCATTCTTAATGCCAGTTTACTTTATGTGGAAAACCTTGGCATTACCCTACTCTAAATCTGAATGTCTAAAATTCATATCTCATGCAAAGCAACATCTAGTTGGTTTTAATCTGATATCTGGTAAATATTGGCTTATTCATTTGGCAGCTCAAGTTTTTTGTTATTTGAAACCTTGCTTAAGTGCAACGAAGCCGAGTATAGTTCCTTGCTGACATGACATGCATTCGATGTATATGATATCTACATTGCGTAATACATGTTTGAATAGTTAATTGTTGTAACTATTTTTGCAATATTACCAGAATGCAGTTTTAGTGAAGCAGTCATCATTAGAAGATAGTCGCCAAAGCGACCCTGTGCAACATTATGATGTAAGTCTGCTTAGTACAAGTTCCATACATTGTCTTATTTATGCAACTTGTTATTATCTTATATCTACATTGCATAATAAATGTTTGAATACTTCACTGTTGTAACTATGTTTGCAATATTACTAGAATGCAGTTGTAATGAAGAAGTCCTTAGTAGAAGATAGAGCGCAAAAAAGGTTCCGGCGTGAGCCTATGCAACGATATAATGTAAGTCTGCTCTTAGTACTTGTGACTATCTCATATCGACAATGCTTAATACATGTTTGCATAGTTCATCGTTTAACTCTTTTTGCATTATTATCAGAATGCAGTTCTGATGAAGCAATCTTCATTAGAAGAGAGGCCCACAAAAAGTTCGATCTTTGTTCTGATGCATCCTCTCATAGCCGTCAACCTAGACCATTCTTTTCATCAAACAATGAACATCTCAAGGCTGTACTTTATAAAAGACATGGTATTGCTGCTTTAAGGTCTGTAGCTGATATGTTGACCAACAGTACACAAGATTCAATCAAGGCGATTGCCAAATGTCAACGTGTTATTGATGATGCTAATAGAAGTCCTCAATGATTCTATGTAATTTTTTTATTTGGGCACATTAATTGCCTTGTAATTTTCCTAGTTATTTTATTTGTGTATGTAATTGTGTGTATCATTGATATCAGATTTTAGGCTCATGAAATTTAATGCAAGTTGACTAGTCAAACAACCAGGGCCCTATAACAGATTGGGCTGGCCCATTAACAGTAGTGTGGGACCCACTTTCATTTTGGGCCGGCTCACTTACTTACTGGGCCGGCCCGTTAACAGGAAAGTGGGACCCACCTGTGCTTTTGGCCCGGCCCACTGTCTTGTTGGGCCGGCCCACTTGCTACAAGGTGGACCCCACATACTAAATGGGCCGGCCCTTTAAGAGGAAAGTGGGACCCACCTGCGTTTTGGCCCGGCCCACTAGCGTGTTGGGCCGGCCCACTTGCTATATGGTGGACCCCACATACTAAATGGGCCGGCCCTTTAAGAGGAAAGAGGGACCCACCTGTGTTTTTGGCCCGGCCCACTAGCGTGTTGGGCCGGCCCACTTGCTATATGGTGGACCCCACATACTAAATGGGTCGGCCCTTTAACTGGAAAGTGGGACCCACCTGTTCTTTTGGCCCGACCCACTATCTTGTTGGGCCGACCCACTTGCTATATGGTGGACCCCACATACTAAATGGGCTGGCCCATTAACAGGAAAGTGGGACCCACCTGTGCTTTTGGCCCGGCCCACTGGCTTGGTGGGCCGGCCCATTTGATCTAATGTGGACCCCACATACTAAATGGGCCGGCCCGATTAGCAGGAAAGTGGGACCCACATGCTAATTGGGCCGGCCCAATAACTTCTTGGGCCGGCCCACTTGCTTTAAGGTGGACCCCACATGGTAAATGGGCCGGCCCGATAACATGAAAGTGGGTCCCACATGTTTTGTGGGCCGGCCCTTTTGCCTGTTGACCGGTCAAACGAGTGCATTCGGCCCGGCCCACATGCTTAGTGGGCCGGCCCATTAATCTTTTGACCAGTCAACCTTAGAGGTTAGGCCCGGCCCACGTAACTAATGGACCAGCCCAGCTATATAGTTGACCGGTCAAACTAAGTCCGCTGGCCCGGCCCGCAAACTTAATGGGCCGGCCCGCTTAAGACGTGGCGAGGCCTCGTGTGGGCCTACCATCTACCACGGGGTTTCGGCGGTTAACGCCGTTAGCCGCCGGTTAACGGCGTCCGCCACGTGTCGGTTGCATGACGTCGGCGAGTCAACGGGCTCCCGGAAACACTTACGCAACGGTCCGATTTTCCGTGGCGGAAGGGCGCCCAAGCGCGACGGACCGAAAAAATCGTCGTAGGACTTTGCACGACGCAGTTTCGATAACAGAACCCATATCGTCGGGTTAGGCCCATAGGCGATGAAAAATACCCCTTAGCGGACGATTTTGAGACGTTGTCTATCAGAACTTTTCTTGTAGTAAGACATATTGAAACCAGAAAAATCATGTATCTACCCCTAACCCTAAACTCTGTCTTAGGAAGTCCAGCATGAAGAAAAGTGGTTTTGGGTTTCAAACATGCATGGAAATTTCAAA
>NC_061512.1:129667536-129691703 GCF_022539505.1 Lolium rigidum
GGTCATAAGGACTAGGTAACTATGTATCGAAAGCTTATAGCAAATAACTTTAATGACGAGATCTTATGCTACGCTTAAATGGGTGTGCCCATTACATCATTCATACAATGATATAACCTTGTTATTAATAATATCCAATGTTCATGATTATGAAACTAATCATCCATTAATCAACAAGCTAGTTAAGAGGCATACTAGGGACTCTTTGTTGTTTACATATCACACATGTATCAATGTTTCGGTTAATACAATTATAGCATGGTATATAAACATTTATCATAAACATAAAGATATATAATAACCACTTTTATTATTGCCTCTTGGGCATATCTCCAACAGTCTCCCACTTGCACTAGAGTCAATAATCTAGATTACATTGTAATATACCTAACACCCATGGCATTCGGTGTTGGTCATGCTTTGCCCTAGGGAGAGCTTTAGTCAACGGATCTGCTACATTCAGATCAGTGTGTACTTTGCAAATCTTTACTTCTCCATCTTCGATGTACTCGTGAATCGAGTGGTAACGCAGCTTGATATGCTTCAGCCTCTTGTGTGACCTTGGTTCTTGTGCATTGGCGATGGCACCCATGTTGTCACAGTATATGACTAGTGGGTCCAATGCACTAGGAACCACACCGAGCTCTACAATGAACCTCTTCATCCATACCGCTTCTGATGAAGCCTCCGAAGCCGCTATGTACTCCGATTCTCGTTGAAGACTTCGCCACCGTGCACCGCTTCGAGCTTGCCCAGCCTATCACGCAGCACCATTCAATATAAACATGTACCTGTATCGTGACTTAGAGTCATCGAGATCGTTGTTCCAACTTGCATCGGTGTAACTTGTTACAACGAGCTCTTGGTCACCTCCATAACAAAGAAACATATCCTTAGTTCTTTTCAAGTACTTCAGGATATTCTTGACCGCTGTCCAAAGGCTCCATTCCTCGGATCACTTTGATATCTCGCTAGTCAAACTAACAAACATGCGCTATATCCGGTCTTGTACATAGCATGGCATACATAATAGAGCCTACCGCCGAAGCATAGGGGATCTGATTCATCCTTTCTCTTTCTTCTGTCGTAGCTGGTCCTTGAGTCTTACTCAAGACCTTGCCTCGGTAACATAGGAAAAACCCTTTCTTACTTTCGTCCATTCTAAACTTCTTTAGAATCTTGTCCAGTGTATGTACTCGTGATAGCCCTATTAGGCGTCTTGATCTATCTCTATAAATCTTGATGCCTAATATATATGATGCTTCACCAAGGTCTTTCATTGAAAAACTGTTATTCAAATAACCTTTTACACTGCTTAATAGTTCTATATCATTCCCAATCAATAATATGTCATCTACATATAATATCAGGAATGCTACAGAGCTCCCACTCACTTTCTTGTAAATACAGGCCTCTCCATGACACTGTATAAACCCGAAGTCTTTGATCACCTTATCAAAGCGTCGGTTCCAACTTCTTGATGCTTGCTTCAGTCCATAGATTGAACGCTGAAGTTTGCATACTTTGTCAACATTTTTAGGATCGACAAAACCTTTGGGTTGTACCATATACAACTCTTCCTCAATGTCTCCATTAAGGAACGCCGTTTTGACATCCATCTGCCAAATCTCATAATCGAAAAATGCAGCTATTGCTAACAAAATCCTCACAGATTTTAGCTTCGCTACCGGTGAGAAAGTCTCATCGTAGTCAACACCTTGAATTTGTCGGAAACCCTTTGCGACAAGTCGAGCTTTATAGACAGTAATATTACCATCAACATCTGTTTTTCTCTTGAAGATCCATTTATTCTCGACAGCCTTTCGGCTATCAGTAAGTCTACCAAAGTCCATACTTTGTTATCATACATGGATCCCATTTCGGATTTCATGGCTTCTTGCCATTTGTTGGAATCTGGGCTCATCATCGCTTCTTCATACGTCGCAGTGGTCCTCATCATTGTTATCCACAATCATGACATTTAGACAAGGATCATACCAATCAGGAGTGGCACGTTCCCTTGTCGATCTGCGAGGTTCGTAGTTTCCTCGTTCGAAGTTTCATGATCATTATCATTAGCTTCCTCTGTTGCCGGTGTAGACTGTGCAGGTACAACTTCCGGCATCGCGCTACTCCGATCAACGAGTATAGATTCATTAATCTCATCGAGTTCTACTTTTCTTCCAGTCACTTCTTTAGTGAGAAATTCTTTCTCAAGAAAGGTTCCGTTCTTAGCAACAAAGATTTTACCTTCGGATCTGTGATAGAAAGTGTACCCTATAGTTTCCTTAGGGTATCCTATGAAGACGCATTTCTCCGCTTTGGGTTCTAGCTTGTCCGGTTGTAACTTTTTACATAGGCTTCGCAACCCCAAACTTTAAGGAACGACAGCTTAGGTTTCTTATTAAACCATAATTCATACGGTGTCGTTTCTACGGATTTTGATGGTGCTCTATTTAAAGTGAATGCGGCTATCTCTAATGCATAACTCCAAAATGATAAAGGCAAATCAAGCAAGAGACATCATAGAACGAACCATATCTAAGAGAGTTCGATTACGACGTTCGGATACACCGTTTCGTTGTGGTGTTCCCGGCGGTGTCAATTGTGAAAGTATTCCGCATTTCTTTAAATGCATGCCAAACTCATAACTCAGATATTCACCTCCACGATCAGATCGTAGAAATTTGATCTTCTTGTTACGTTGATTTTCTACTTCACTTTGGAATTCCTTAAACTTCTCGAAAGTTTCGGATTTATGTTTCATGAAATAGATATACCCATATCTACTCAGATCATCCTGTGAAGGTTAGAACATAACGATAACCACCGCGCGATGCTACACTCATTGGTCCGCACACATCGGTATGTATGATTTCCAATAAGTCAGTAGCTCGCTCCATCATACCAGAAATGGAGTCTTAGTCATTTTTCCCATTAGACATGCTTCGCATCTATCAAGTGACTCAAAGTCAAGTGATTCAAGTAATCCATCAGTATGGAGTTTCTTCATGCGTTTCACTCCAATATGACCAAGACGACAAGTGCACATATAAGTAGAATTATCATTCAATTTAATTCGCTTAGCATCAATGTTATGTATATGCGTATCACTACTATCGAGATCTAACAGAAATAAGCCATTCTTTTGTGGTGCTCGACCATAAAAGATATTATTCATAAAAATAGAACAACCATTATTCTCGGACTTGAATGAATAACCGTCTTGCATTAAACAAGATCCAGATATAATGTTCATGCTCAACGCAGTACATAATAACAATTATTTAGGCTTAAAACTAATCCCGAAGGTAGATGTAGAGGAAGTGTGCCGATCAGCGATCACATTGACCTTGGATCCGTTTCCAACGCGCATCGTCACTTCATCCTTCAGCAGCTTGTCGTTTATTCTTTAGTTCCTGTTTCGAGTTACAAATATGAGCAACCGAACCAGTATCAAATACCCAGCTACTAGAACGAGAACCAGTGAAATGAACATCTATAACATGTATATCAGATATACCTTCTTTCTTCTTTTGACAAGGCCGCTCTTCGTATCAGCCGGATACTTGGAGCAATTACGCTTCCAAAGGTCCCTTCTCCTTGCAGTAATAGCACTCAAGATCGTGCTTAGGGCCGTTCTTAGGTTTCATAGGAGGCGTGGCAGCTTTCTTGCCACCCTTCTTGAATTTTCCCTTAGACTTGCCCTGTTTCTTGAAACTCGGTGGTCTTGTTGACCATCAACACTTGGTGCTCTTTCTTGATCTCAATCTCAGCAGCTTTTAGCATGCCAAAGAGTTCAGGTAACTCCTTGTTCATGTTTTGCATATTGTAGTTCATCACAAAGTTCTTGTAACTTGGTGGCAGTGATTGAAGGACACGATTAATCCCCAGTCTGTTAGGAATCACTATTCCCAAGTCACTGAGTTTCTTCGCATGCCCGGTCATGGCGAGCATGTGCTCACTAATGGAGCTGCCTTCTTCCATCATACAGCTGAAGAAATGTTTCGATGCTTCATAGCATTCCACGGCCGCATGAGTCTCAAAAATAGCTTTCAGCTCATTCATCAACTCATGAGGATCGTGGTGCTCAAAACGTTTTTGAAGATCGGATTCCAGCATCGCACAGGATGGCACACTGAACTTGAGAGTACCGAGTTTTTCGAGTCTCGTAAACAGCTTTTACTTCATCGGTTTCAGTTTCTGCAGGAGGGTCACCTAGCGGTGCATCAAGCACATATTGCAGATTTCCGCCAGAGAGGAAGATCCTCACATGACGGAACCAGTCGGTGAAGTTGCTACCGTTGCTCTTAAGCTTTTCTTTCTCTAGGGACTGGTTAAAATTGATTGGGGACGCCATCTCTACAACATATATTTGCAATATTTTAGACTAAGTTTATGACAAATTGAGTTCAAATTTTAATTCAACATAATTAAAAATCTAAGTGAACTCCCACTCAAAACAATATCCCTCGCATTGTCTTAGTGATCACACGAACCAAATCCACCGCACCTAAACCCGATCATCACGAGAAAAGGTGTGATTTCAATGGCGAACACTCAAAGTGTTCATCATATCAATCATATGATTCATGCTCTACCTTTCGGTATCATGTGTTCCGAGACCATGTCCGTACATGCTAGGCTCGTCAAGGCCACCTTAGTATCCGCATGTGCAAAACCGTCTTGCACCCGTTGTATGTACTTATTGAATCTATCACACCCGATCATCACGAGATGCTTCGAAACGAAAAGACTTGATAACGGTGCTACTAAGGATGAACACTTTATTATCTTGAGATTTTAGTGAGGGATCATCTTATAATGCTACCGTCGCGATCTAAGCAAAATAAGATGCATAAAAGGATTAACATCACATGCAGCTCATATGTGATATGATATGGCCCTTTTGTCTTTGCGCCTTTGATCTTCATCTCCAAAGCACGGACATGATCTCCATCATCTTCGGGCATGATCTCCATCATCGTCGGCGTAGCGTCAAGGTCAATGGCGCCGTCTCCATGATTGTCCTCCATGTAGTAACTATTACAACTACTTTGAAATACTACTCAACATGAAATTTAAAGACAACCATAAGGCTCTCCGCCGGTTGCCACAATACAATAATGATCATCTCATACATATTCATCATCACATTATGGCCATATCACATCACCAAACCCTGCAAAAACAAGTTAGACGCTCTCTAATTTGGTTTGCATATTTTACGTGGTTTAGGGTTTTCGATATAGATCTAATCTACCTACGAACATGAACCACAACGTTGATACTAATGTTGTCAATAGAAGAGTAAATTGAATCTTTACTATAGTAGGAGAGACAGACACCCGCAAAGCCTCTTATGCAATACAAGTTGCATGTCGAACGAGGAACAAGTCTCATGAACGCGGTCATGTAAAGTTAGTCCGAGCCGCTTCATCCCACTATGCCATAAAGATGCAAAGTACTCAGCTAAAGATAACAAGAGCATCAACGCCCACAAAACTATTGTGTTCTACTCGTGCAACCATCTATGCATAGACACGGCTCTGATACCACTGTAGGATAACGTTGCATAGAAAACAAAAATTTTCCTACCGCGAACACGCAATCCAAGCCAAGATGCAATCTAGAAGACGGTAGCAACGAGGGGGTATCGAGTCTCACCCTTGAAGAGATTCCAAAGCCTACAAGATGAGGCTCTTGTTGTTGCGGTAGACGTTCACTTGCCGCTTGCAAAAGCGCGTAGAAGATCTTGATCACGATCGGTTCCGACGCCACGAACGGGCAGCACCTCCGTACTTGGTCACACGTTCGGTTGTTGATGAAGACGACGCCCACCTCCCCGTTCCAGCGGGCAGCGGAAGTAGTAGCTCCTCTTGAATCCGACAGCACGACGGCGTGGTGTCGGTGGTGGTGGAGAAGTCCGGCGGAGCTCGCTAAGCGTGCGGGACGTGGTGGAGGAGAGAGGCCGCTAGGGTTTGGGGAGAGGGGGCGCCGGCCACTAAGGGGTGCGGCCACCTTGGTGGTTCTTGGGTGGCCGGCCCCCTCCCCTTGGCCCCTCATTATATAGGTGAAACCCCAAGTGTTGGTCTCCAAGTCTTCGAATAAGACCCGAACCAAAAACCTTCCATATGGTGGGGAAACCTACCCAAGCTAGGACTCCCACTAAGGCCCTGTTCGGCACAGGGGGTTTAATGAGTTTTCCAGTGTATTACCCCACCGGTTTTGGGTGAAATCACCCCCTTCACCCAATCCACTTCCTGACATCAATCCCCTTGCCAATTAATTCCCTTCCCCAGCTACGGCTGTTCGGCACGCAGGGATAGAAAAATCAGATTTCATCTGCATAGCGATCAGTTTTGTCAATAATAAAAACTAAATCTTTACACTACAAATTCGGCACCATATCAGCCACATTTTTTATGCAATTACAGTATCTCAAGAGGCATTACATGAACTCAGAATTTTACATCATCATAACTTATTAATATTTTTGCAACAAGAACTTAAAGCTCATTTTGTCATTTTGCATCTTCAACTGGGTGGTCGCCCATGAGGTCTCTTTTTTTTTTCTATATATTGGAGAAAGCTTTTGCCAACAATCTCATCAGTAGTTGTCGATCATCAATGACATCCTCATCATCCGACACTGGTTCCGGTCATTGAAAAGGAAAATTCATTTCCGTACAAACAATTAGTATAGAATTATGTCTAGTAGTTTGCACATAAACACTAATTACTCTCTCTGGTCGTGTTTAATCGATGCAGACATAATAAGTACATAAACTGCTCCCTAATCATACACTTCTTGTCAATTTTATCCAACCGGAGGGAGTACAAGTTTGCCAATTCAAGTCAGCACTGGAAGGTCTTGTACAATGAATGCCTAGCAACAACATTGATGAAAATCTCACAATTTTTGGCACATTTGTAGATACCATAGCATTTGATTCTGAGAATAAGGCAATCTTCTGTTGCAGCTCACTCAATCCTTCTTGCAGGTTCTAGTAAAAATAGCAACCCCATTATCTTATACTGATGATAATTGGAAAGAGAAACACCAAGTTAACGATGTATAAACCATACTATTAATATCAGGCTAAGCAAAAAAAAAATCGAATTAATTGTTGTTTAAAACACCAATGATTTTACATAGAAAATATGACTTCAGAAGAAATAAATGCCCGCATATGCAAGGTGACGGCTGGCAGCACCTACGACAGTTTGTGCTCGACCAGATTACCCTAGCAGATGCTAATGAATTGTTGTATCTTCAGTAGGGCTCCACCCTCTATACATCAAGGGAATGAGACACATACAGTACGTGCACGCCCTGATTACTCTAGCAGATGCAGGCTATATGTGTAGTACCATGTTTATTACAACCTGTTGCTACCATATACACTACAACCTGATGATACCATGTTTACAAATAAACTGAGCCAGGGTAGGTATGCATCAGCAGGAACCAGATCGTACAACCATACAACCATTCAACGCCACTCCACCGTGGACTCAAAACACACCATACTGTTAATTGAACAAGTACTTAGACCAAACTAACTACTACATGCATATCAAGAACTAGATCAAGAAACCTAGTTACTACATGCATATCAAGAATTGAATCAAGAAAACTAGGTCAAGAAGTAGATCAAGATCTGGATCTCACAGGGGCTTCAATCTTATGTCCGCATCTAGCAGTGGAAGGGGAGAGGAGTGGAAGAAGTTGGACAGTACTTACGTATGAGAAATCCAGCTCTGCGGCCGTCGGCGGCGGCGGAGAGATCTCGGCGGCGTCGTCAGTGGCGGACGCAGGAAAGAATTGGAGGGGGGGCACACCTCAAAAAAAATTTTTTGCGCACCCCAAAATTGTGAAAAACCTTTGCATAATGAAGTAATGAACAATATACAAGACAAATTCATTGCATTGGAGTTCAATACATATATCAAATGTGCACGATTACAATACAAATAGTTCAAAACATTACAAGGGTCTTACATTGTAGAATATAGCATAATTAGAAACTTACATCATTTCTTCAATCTACGGTTTCACATTGCCATGAAAGTTTCAACAATGGTATCATCACTTACATGAATGAACACCCCTCGCTCGATAAATGTCACTAAGCAATGGTTCAAGAGGTCATCACCCATACTATTTCTCAACTTGTTTTTTACTAGACTCATTGCGGAAAATACTCTTTCAACATTCGCCGTCGCCACCGGTAGAAGCAATATCAATTTGAGAAGCATGTAAACTAAATCATAAACAACATGCTTTTTTGTTTCAACAAGCTTAATAGAGAGCTCACCAAGATGATTGACACATTTGAATCTATCATCTTTTCTCATGTCATCAATAAAGATCTCAAGTTGGGGTTCAAGTCTTAACAAATCCATGCTTGATATGTCATTGGGGTAGAATTGAGCAAGTCTCATTACCTTTTGTGCATCATAAGAAGCAAATGAATTCACGGGATTCAAAGCCGCCATACAAATAAGCAACTCCATGTTAACCTCATCAAACCGATTGTCAAGCTCTTGAATAACTTGGTCAACAACGCCAAGATACACTTCTCTTCTATAACGATCATCATTTGTTTGCTTTTCATAATACCGTTGTGATCTTCCATGAGCCACATAATTAGATTCCGGGGAAGGAACTTCAATGCCATGAGTGTTGCAAAAGAATGTCACCTTTGCAAGAAATCTTTCCCATCCAAGTGATGACCTCATATCCTTCATTTTCCCCTTTGCCAATCCAACAAGCACCATTGCATTGAGAATATCTTGATCCTTCTTTTGCAAAGATATAGACAAGTCATTTGTGTAGCCAAGAATAACAAGCATCAAGTTGAGATTGAAAACAAAGTCAAATGATTCAAAGGCCGCGGCAACTCCTCTTATTCTTGTCCACTCACTCTTTTGTGAAGGATCTTTTCCAATCCTTACAAGCACCTCAAGTATCACCGGGTACATATCAACAATGTGTAGAATGGTCTTGTAATGAGAGCCCCATCGAGTATCACCGGGTCTAGATAAACCCATCTCTTGATTGAGTCCACTTCCACTTTCAATTTCACCCATCTCAAGTGCTTGTAAAACTTGTTGAGCTCTAACATCTCGAAGCATGTCATGACGCTTGCAAGAAACTCCAATGATATTGAACAAATAAGAAACATGATCAAAGAACCACACACATGCTTCATTATCCTTTGCCACGGCAATAAGAACCAATTGAAGTTGATGTGCAAAGCAATGTATGTAATAAGAAGAAGGCGACTCTTTCATGATCAATGTTTTTAACCCCTTAATCTCACCCTTCATGTTGCTAGCCCCATCATATCCTTGTCCACGAATTTGAGTGGGAGACAAATGATGATCTTTTAGCAAAGATATAATTGCAACCTTGAGAGACAATGAAGTAGTATCGGAAACATGAACAATATCGGATTGGACCGGAGATGCAATCTTCTTTGATGCTTGTTTCTGAAAAAAGTAGCGCAATTTGGCTATTTCTCTTCATTTCTACACAATTGAAACATTCAAACATTACTAATTTAACAATTTTATTTGTTCTTCATCATATAAGATTTAACACACACAGAACATACATTGATAAATGATAATTTGATACATACACACATGAAAATAACAGTTTATTCATGTAAACAGAGAGTCATATGCTATGCAAATAGTAGATCAGGGGCTCACTTCTGGTTCTGGAGTTGGAGACTTGGAGTTCTGTTGTGTAGCCGGTCGTGGCCTGCTTGGGAAGATCGGGGCATCGAGCCATCGGGATATGCAGGAGCAGCAGGACACACTCACACACATTACCGCTCACACAGCCGGACCGGCGCAGAGTTGAGGGCGGGCGAGGCGAGGCCGGCGGGAGACGGCGAGGCCGGCGGGCGCCGGCGGAGCGAGGCGAGGCCGGCGGGCGACGGCGGGCGAGGCGAGGCCGGCGGGCGACGGCGGGCGGGCGACGGCGGGCGACGGCGGGCACGAAACAGAGTTGAGGGCGGGCGCAGGCCGGCGGCCGACGGCGGGCGACCGGGCGAGGCCGGTGGGGCGGCGGGCGACGGCGGCCGGCGGGGGGCGGGTGAGGCCGGCGGGGCGAGTGCGATGCGCGTGAGGCGTGACCTCGAGTCCTCGACTCCAGACTCCAGTATCCACGCGAGTCCTCCAGATCCAGGCTAATCAGCCTTTTTTTTCCGTGGAGTATAACTTGGGCGGGCCGAATTTCTGGGTGGGCCACGGCCCCCCCGGCCCCCCCGCTGCGTCCGCCCATGGGCGTCGTCAACGGCGGTGCCGGAAAAGAAGGAGCGGCCGGTTGCTGGATGGGAAGAAGGAGGTGCAAGAGTTCCGGGCTTCCTGGCTGTGATATGGTGGAGCGGCCGGCGTCGTTGGCAGCGTTGGTCGGCGCCGCCACCGCGAGGGGAGGTCCGGGCCGTCGCTCGCTTCGCCAAGAGGTAGAAACGCGAGTGGGGGCAAGCGTTTCTGAAAACCCCCAACCCGCCGTGTATCGGGAGGGTCAATCGGGCTGAAACACCCCAATCCCAGCCTACCGAACGGTCCAGAGGTGTTTTCCAGTGGATTCAAATTGGGCCGGGTAAGACACTCCGAAACTCAAAAACCCACCCCTGCCGAACAAGGCCTAAGGTGGGAGTTCCACCTCCCATATGGGGGGGTGGCCGGCCCCCAAAGGGGGAGTCCACTTGGGACTCCTCCCCCACTAGGGTTGGCCGGCCATGGAGGTGGAGTCCCATGTGGACTCCACCTTCCTTGGTGGTTTCTTCCGGACTTTTCTAGAACCTTCTAGAACCTTCCATAGAACCTTCCGCGACATTTTAATTCACATAAAATGACGTCCTATATATGAATCTTATTCTCCGGACCATTCCGGAACTCCTCGTGATGTCCGGGATCTCATCCGGGACTCCGAACAAATATTCGAACTCCATTCCATATTCAAGTACTACCATTTCAACATCCAACTTTAAGTGTGTCACCCTACGGTTCGTGAACTATGCGGACATGGTTGAGTACTCACTCCGACCAATAACCAATAGCGGGATCTCGGAGATCCATAATGGCTCCCACATATTCAACGATGACTTTAGTGATCGAATGAACCATTCACATACAATACCAATTCCCTTTGTCTCGCGATATTTTACTTGTCCGAGGTTTGATCTTCGGTATCACACTATACCTTGTTCAACCTCGTCTCCCGACAAGTACTCTTTACTCGTACCGTGGTATGTGGTCTCTTATGAACTTATTCATATGCTTGCAAGACATTAGACGACATTCCACCGAGAGGGCCCAGAGTATATCTATCCGTCATCGGGATGGACAAATCCCACCGTTGATCCATATGCCTCAACTCATACTTTCCGGATACTTAATCCCACCTTTATAGCCACCCATTTACGCAGTGGTCTTTGATGTAATCAAAGTACCTTTCCGGTATAAGTGATTTATATGATCTCATGGTCATAAGGACTAGGTAACTATGTATCGAAAGCTTATAACAAATAACTTTAATGACGAGATCTTATGCTACGCTTAAATGGGTGTGTCCATTACATTATTCATACAATGATATAACCTTGTTATTAATAACATCCAATGTTCATGATTATGAAACTAATCATCCATTAATCAACAAGCTAGTTAAGAGGCATACTAGGGACTCTTTGTCGTTTACATATCACACATGTATCAATGTTTCGGTTAATACAATTATAGCATGGTATATAAACATTTATCATAAACATAAAGATATATAATAACCACTTTTATTATTTCCTCTTGGGCATATCTCCAACATGTGGGTCATCAGCGTCTGTGAGAGTTTGTGAAGGGAGAGGGCAAAACTGTGTAGTATCACGAAACCAAGGGCAAGTGAGTAGTAAACAGACTAAGGGATTCAAATATGAGATTTAAAAAATGGAAAATGCGTGTTTTGTATAATGAAACCCATCTTGGCCTACCTCAAACTATTTGCAATACAAATCTACATGAGTGTGAAAATTATGGCCTCATTCAGACAAAGTATGTTTTGGGGAAAGCTGTTTTGGGTAGGGCTTATTATGGAAAACCATGCACCTTCATAGCTACTAGGTGATTTGAGAAGTGGCAATTTGTGGTGAAACTTGATTTATCTATGATTTATCTATGATTTGAGAAGTGGCAATTTGTGGTAAAGACTCAATGAGTAAGTGCCACTCTTTTTCGGAATTTTTGCACATTAAATAACTCATTTAACTAGTTAATCCCATTTGTTGACTCTCTCGTGGACCAGCCACTTGAGGCTAAAACTGAGTATATTGCACTAGCCGCATTAGCACTCAAGGCGAAAACCGAGCACACAAAAAATGCTAGTATATGACTCGAGGGTATACCTGAGTATATCTAAATTTCCGAGGTTAGACCCGAGGACGCGTGTTGCGGTGCGAAGTGGAAGACGTGCCATTGTTGACGCGTGTCGCGGTGCAGACGTGCAAATAGTGGAAGCGTAGGACGCGGGTCGCATTTAGGACGCGTAAGCCCCTCCCTCCCTCCCTCTGCACACAGTCGTCTCATTGTCGCTCACGCACGAAACCACCCCTCTCACGTCCCATCAACTTCTTCAAATCGAAAAAACCCCAACCGCCGTACGCACGCTACCCTGCCGACGATGGAGAAGAAGAATGCGCCGGCGGCCGTCGCCTACGAGCCCGTCGCCTCCGCGCCCGTCGCCTCCGAGCGCGTCTCCTCCGAGGGCGGCGCATCCAAGCGCGGCGCCTCCGTGAACTGGGCCTCTCTCTCGGCTGATGGACCACTTCACAAGATCAGCGAATGCTTATCGGCGAACGAGGAGTACGCCGACACCTACTCTGCTATGAGGCAAGTCTCGTAGAAATTGGCGCTCGGGTTTGCTCGAGCCCGACGTGCACCTGGACGAATGGATCATGCTACACCACGCCCTTCCACGCGTCGCTGAGTTCACCTTCCTCCAACTCGGCACATCACGCTACGTCACCATAGATCTATCGGAAGTTCATACAAGGTTCAAATTCCTCCATATCTACCTTTTTATTTTCAATCTTAAACATCTTAGTGCTGAATGTTATCTTCATCAATATATTTTAGATACTACTTCGTCGGCTTTTGCCGTGGCGTCATCGTGCTTGCCCGAAGAACCCGCCGCACAAGATACGGCTTCGAACCCACTCACAAAGAAATCGAACACTATGTTTGAGGCGCAGATGCCATCTGTTTTTCCGAAATCGGTCGCCGTTATCAAATCCCCGACTATGGTCTTCGTTGTCGCACATTACCCGCCGGAAATTGGTTGGGTCGATGAGAGCACTCCAACTAAGGATATAAATGAAGATTGGGGAGAAGGAAGATTTTCGATCAAGAACCATTGTCCGCGTTGCATTACCCCGTTCAATGGTGAACCGTATGCGTAGGCTGCGGACAATTTTGAGAACGGAAGAATAGTGTGCACCAATGTACGCTTGCAGCAGCGCGCGAGCACCGTCAAGATGGAGACACTAATTTCATTTCCAGAACTTGGACATCAGAAGTTCTACCTTGTGAAGTCGGATGGTGATCTGCTGCTTGTGTTGTTGGTCAGCGTGGCTTTGGCAGGCAAACCATTGGTGTACCATGCGGACACTCAGAGCCGCTCTCTCCATCCGGTCAGTAATATTGGCAGTAATGCCTTCTTCGTGAATTATATCCGGTGTATCTCCGTCGACACCAGAGTGTACCCGACACTTCGACCTGGCAGCATCTACTACACGGATTTGGGTTATATCAAGAGTACTCTCATGATACAAAGGCCCGGGATGAGTGGCCACTACGTGTGGATAGAATAGGACTCTACGGTATGAGAAATGAACACAGGCCATACCGTTTGGAGGATGTATTGGCCTCACACTGCAGACGGAAGGAGTTCAATAAATATTTCCTTGGGGTAATGCACGAATGGGGGGAAAAAGAAATATATGAGGAGGAATGAAGAACAAATTCATTCATCCTGGGTTATCCTAATTTTCTTGTTGTCCATACATTGCGTGCGTCTTGTATATTTTTCAGCTTAGTTTATCGTGAACATTAACAACGTTATTGGCTGCTTTTGGCTGCTGTATGCAGTTTATGTATTATACTTAGTTTTCTGATTATGTCGTTGAGAATTTATCATATACTAGCTTCTAGATTTGTTGCCATATTGGGCAAAAAACGAGGGCCAAAAGGCATAAATAACCCCAGAGATTTGCTACTAGATTTGCTGCCATATTGAAGAAAGACAGAAATAGAAGCTTCTCTAGATATGATACTAATTTGGTGAAAAAAACAGAGAGAGAAAGAGGGGAAAAGGTGCTCTTAAAAATGCCAATTTGGGCCGAGAGAGACAAAACCCAGCTCCTGCTCACGTGCAACCAAACGCTTCTCGTCATGTCCCACGCGGTCCCTTTCTACCAGCCCCACGCGACGCGGCCCCACACTACGCGGCCCCACAGACGACGTGGCGCAACACGTCGCCACGTAACGTCCAAATAAACGGATTCCTTCCGTCCGAGCTCCTTCTGCGGGTTTCAGACATAGGCTTAAGGAAAACTGAGGAAAAACTAAGGGTCTGGGGAAAACTGAGTACAACTAACGACCCGAGGGAACGAAAATAGAAATCCCTGTTTTTATTAGATTTATTAGGTGCAGTTGGGCCCATTCCGGCCTCCCGAAGGGGAGCCCATTAAGGGGTCATCCAGCCCCTAGTTGGATAAGGATGGGGGCGCCTAGGGTTAGGGTTGTGTCCTCCTCTCTCCCGCATTTTCTCTCGCACATAACTTCATCCCATGACACTGTCCTACTGCTTGTGTTTCGATTCAAAAGATCTACTTCCGCACTCTACTCGATCAGAGAACCAAGAGTCGTTGTCGATAACCGCACGTGTGCGAGTCCACGGAGGTTCTATGAGGGTACATCACTGAAATCTCACCGTTACAATATTACTCCTAGATATATCTTGGCAGTTGGCGTAATGCATGTAAATGCATACATGAACTTTGTAGTTTATTGTGTCAAATCATTATTATTATGCAACTTTATTATATTTATTGGTAGTAACGTATTAATAGTTACAAAAGTGCACAAGTTCTTGTTTTGTACTTTTTTGTGTAGGAAATAGAAAAATATGGAAGGAAATTGGTCATTATGGTGAAATTTCCGGAATCTGTCCCTGCAGAACTTTTTTCGAAGATCACCACTGTAGACCCCGAAGACAGTGTCAAATAAAAAGTGCCAATTGAAAAAGTTATGGGGATTTTATGTTCATTTTAGACATAAAATTCATCCCAATCGGAGTCCATATGCCCGGATTTGCCTGCATTACTAAACGGTCCATAAGCAGTTTTAGGATTCCAAAAATTGGTGACGTGATTAACACAAACTCTTGCCATGTTTGATGGATTCAGCCAAGCCACAACTTTATGGGTTCATAAAGGACAAAGTGAGGTTTTAGGAAGGTTCTAGAGGTGCCCAATAGCCCTTGGATCAAAGGGGCATTCATCCTATGACCAAGATTGCATCTCCACCTATATATATTAAGGGGAAACCCTACTTTTGGTCGAGGCCAACCATTATCACGAATTTCCACCCCTTGGCAGCCGCCAAGGGAGGGGAAAAGCTCCTCAAGATCAGCACCATGGCCAAGGAAGAAGGAGGGACAACGGGCCGCTGCCCCCTAGGGAAGCCGCCACCCCCCTTGGGCGTCGCCCTCCACAAGGGATGCCACGCCAGCACCCATCACCATCTCCTCCACGGGCTGCTCTCTATCACCAACATCTTGATCAACACCTACATCAACATCCTCCATCTACTCCTTTGTACTCTCTTGTCAAACATGATGTGTATTGTAATATATCACTTTCCCATGACAATATGTACCTCTATGTCTATGTTTGAGTAGTGACTTGTTCTTAGCAACTGTGATATAGTTTGTTGTTGGTTGCATACAAGTATATGTTATCTTCTATGATGATCTTGTTGTACTAACAGATGAGTGCACACATATGTTGGGGATGCACAAGGTTGTCACCTTTGCATGTTGATAGGATGAGGGATAGCCGGAGTGGACTGAAATTGAATCCCAAGTCTTAGAGATACATGTTGTATTAATTTATGGTTAATCCACGGGGGTATTATTGTGGGGACCTTAGATCTAAATGTAGTGGTTAGACTTTATGTCTTAATAATTCCCTTATTTCCTCTTAATTGGCCTTGGGATCAATCACTAGGGGTGTATTTGCTCATGTATATGGCTACACCTATTCATGGCTCCTCCTTACAAGAAACACTAAAAAAGACTATAATGAGCTTTAATAATTGTGACAACCACACATAAATGAAATAGAAATTTACTTTGACACTTACTCCCACCTCACAACCTTTACTTTACTTGCACTAGTTTTAATTCGTACAATTATTTTTAGTACTTGACAGTTTTCTAGTTTCTATTAGAAACAACTTCACACACACATTGTAGTTCCTAGCTTTGCATAGAATTTCATACAAGTGGATTATAGGGATTTAGAGAATAGATAGTTACCTTCAGCTCCTCGTGGATTCGACACTCAGATACTTATTGAATTGTACTACGGTGATCTCTTGCACTTGGAGGTTATCATATGCTAGTTAGAAAAATTATTGTTTTTCTGTTGCGAACCCCTACAGCAATGAGATGGACATGGACATATTTTATGATGCCACTACAATCACGTTGGGCAATGGATAAAAGATCCCCTTTCGGGTCGCCCCGTGGTTGCACGGTACTAAGCCTGGAGACATTGCTCCATTCACCTACAAAAAATCCACAAGAAGAAAATGGAACATTAAATAATCTCCCCTCAATGAAGGATGGATATCAAAGATCTACATGGCCATGGACTTCACTATGGAGCACATCCTGCAATACATTTCACTTTAGGTGAAACTAAAGGATGTTATCCTCCAAGATGGAGTACCAGATGATATCACTTGGAACCTTACCAAAAATGACCAATATTCATTTAAATTTGCTTAGAATGCATGCCCAATTCCTCGGGGGAACCTCCTCGCCCATTAGCTCCTCAGTTTCGAAGATCCCTCTCCCAAGTGAAGTTCTTCGCTTTGATTTACATTTAAAATAGGCTTTGGACCACTGATCGTTTGGAGAAGAGGTGGTGGCAAAATTGTGGTACTTTCCTGCCTTGCAAACGTGTGACAAAGTCGGTGGATCACTTAATTTTTTTTGTCAATTTCCATTTCACCATAAGGCTTTGGGGCCTCACCAACAATTGTCTTGACCTTCACTTCGTCGACCTACATGCTTGACCAATGTTTTGAATCCATAATTTCTGCGATATCATGATGAAGCGCAAAGATTTGGCCTCCATCATCCTCCTTGTGTCATAGAACATTTGGAATGAAAGAAACGCCTGAGTCTTCAAGAACAAGCAAGCTCCACCATCTGTCAATCTAGAAAATATAAAAGGCGAGTCCAAGCTTTAACTTTTAGCGGGCACTAATCGCATGAGTAACTTGATAGCACAGAAGTGGGGTATTTTTGTAATATGTCCAATTTAATTTCTTGTAAAACTCCTACCTTAAATAATATAATAGGGCAAAGCTTTTTCCCTCGTTTCAAAAAAAAACTATAGACCGATAGAGAGATAAATATAATGAAATTGTATTAAGTTCAATCACATAAAAAATATATTCGACCACTTTGTTATTTTTTAGGTTGGGTAATTGACATGGTAGGCTAGAATTACTAAAATTGGTAACCTAATAATATACGGTTACCGATACGTCAATTGCCGCATCCAAATTTGGTTCAAAAATCAATGCCAAATTCGTATCTATAAAACAAATCTAGATATTTACCACATCAATTTCCATTTTCGTCTGGTTTAGATATTTTAACATCCATTTTTAATTTGCCGGATACGAACACCGGATAATTTAGATTATTCACTAGCAGTTTGGTAGTTCCCACCCCTATGTACAGTGGGTGATGAGACAATCTTTTCTCGTTATTCCATATCATTCAGAGGAGACAAAAAAAACATTATCATTGCTAAGATATTACTGAGAGAAGACAAACTTCTTATTCCCATTTCTCTCTTCTAACTCAACAATTATCTTACATAACATTGCTAAAACATTACCATTATACATGCCCAGGCCTTCTTCTTGCTGGGATGCTCAGCCAATTCATACTTACCAATCGAAATATGGGGACCTACGGAAGGGAGCCTCTCAATTGAGAGTCTGGAACTCTATCTATGCACTAACCCCTAAAAAATCTTACTAAGCATTTTTTGTTTGAGGTAAAATCTGACTAAGCATTGTACTAGTACAACTTTGCACTTTAGAGATTCTGTCTTTGTCCATGGATGGATACATGAGTTTGGGCAAGGTGCAATCAAACTATTTTGATTTGTACCTGTAATATTTGAAAAAAAAAATTAGTAAGATGGAACTATTGTTGTTTGGCTTGTTGTAATGATCAATAGAGATATTTTGAAGAACCCCAGAAACGATATGATGTTCCAAGCGAAAAGGGAATGACCCAATGTATAGGAAAAACTAGCTGAAAACATACATAAACAGCTATATTTTAATTGAACGGCGGAATCGAAAACCATATGCACATTACTCCCAACCCAAAAGACCAACACAGACAACATCGATGGTGGTGATTATCATCCCCAGCAAAACAACAAACTAGGACCAGCAACTACACTATCACCAAAACACAACATAACAAAATCAACACAACAATACCTGATGGCGGTATTAACAACACATGCACAACACTAATGGCGACAACTATAAGTGCAACCCAGCAACGATTTTCCCCTTACTGCTATGTCGTTTCTTCACCATGGCCACATTCTCAGCAAGCGCATCGATGGCTTTGATCAATGTCTCCCCAAACGGCCTCTCAAACAACTTGGCAAGTGCGTCTGACTTGTCTCGTCACTAGATAAGGTGCCCGCAAGGTCCTCTTGCGCCGCAATGCCTTCGCTTCTCTGCAATGTCTTCTTCAGCTGTATCGCTGTCTATTTCTGAAGGGACAGACTACGAACTGCTTTTTTACTAGCAGCTACGTTGCATTGTGCTTCCAGCTAACTTCCGAAGCAGTCGCTGGATAATGGCCTCTCAAACAACTTCCGAACTGCTTTGATCAATGTCGTCGCAAATGGCCTCTCAAACAACTTGGCAAGTGCATCTGACAGGTCTCGTCACTGGATAAGGTGCCCGCGAGGGCCTCTTGCACCACAATGCCTTCGCTTCTCTGCAATGTCTTCTTCTTCACTTCTGTTGTATCGCTGTCTATTTCTGAAGGGACATACTACAGACTGCTTCTTACTAGCAGCTACGCTGCATTGTGCTTCCAGCTAACTTCAAAAGCAGTTGCTTGGATACGAAAAGAAGCCAAGACAAGACAGCTAGTCTTTATAGGAATATCGCTTCAACTCCGTCCATCTTCTTGACTCTTCTGAAACTTATATACAAAATAAATCTCCAAACGCGCAGTGTCTCCTTTCTTTCAGCATAATTCCAATGTATCCCGAGTCATCCTGACGGGGATCGCAGATGCAATCGTGAAGGGACGGCAGAGAAGTCCGCAGGTTTCTCTGCTAGGATACAACAAACCTATGTCATTGTTGTCTTTTGCACTGGCCTCGACTAATCCTAGGTGGGCCATTAACATGGTACTACAGAACAATAATCTGCAGATTAACGGAACAAGCATTTCATGTCTGAAATTCACAGTTTGGGACCTCGTCATCATGCACTGCATCGCCACAAAGTCAATTTTGGGTTTGAACGTTCTGGTTAGTTTCAGACTTTTAGACAACAGGCAGCCGCAATTCAGCAGCAAGCGGTTTTATCTCTACGGGCTCTCACCTGAGACGACTGTCACTTTGAAGAGGAACTGAAAAAGAAAAAGAATTCTATGTCCCCCCTGTGTCAATCAAACAGAGGTTCATCGATCGATCACCGATTCAGCACGCACGGGCGGCTACGAAGAGCATATCAACGGCGTGTAGGGCCTCCAGCAGATCCGGTCGAGAACGACGACGAGGGCCATGATCACCGCGCAGTCGACGTCGGGCTGCACCACGAGGCTGAACACGTCGTCGCCGAGCGTCAGGGGCGCCTTGCCGGGCCCGGCCTTCTTCCTCGCGATCCTCGCCACCTCCTGGCCGTCGACGCTCCGGCGGATCTTGCAGCTCCTCCTCCGGAAGCATCCCTCGATCCAGAAGCTAGGGGCCTGGGGGCCGGGAGGAGGAGCAGGGTCTGATGCCGGTGAGGTCGTGGTGGTGGTGGTGGCGCAGGATGAGGACATGTACACTTCTGCTTCGCGGTTGCCCTGCAGGACCGAGCATTTCCTAATGGAGAAGAGCTGCTGCGATCTTGCCCGCTTTGTCTGGCCTTCTTCTGGCACTTTGTAGCAGTTCCATTGGTCGTGCATGCTGATGATCTGTTGCAGCACAACAAAACAAAACGATGTCAGCTGTCGCTCCAGATACTTGTCCTGGATTCATTTTGTTTTCTAAGGAACCCCTCTCTGAAATGAGACAGGGAATGGCCAAATGGGTAGAAACAAACATTCTTATTTCGTCAGATTTAGCCCCCTTCAATGTTGGTAAAATCACTGCTGTAACATTAGAAGCTATTGGCAAGAAGGTGCAGGTAGGAGACGAAATTCGATTGTTTCTCCCCATGTTCAGATGTGTTCTCCAAGAGGCACATACATCGAACATGAAGTCGAAACTGAGGCAGCTTGTATCCTAAACAACTATTCGATGCACTACGGCGGCCTGGTAGTCCTGGGCGCAATTCCACAAACACCTTGTAAGCATTCCATCAGATAAGCTTCAGTCGATCTAAATCATTCAAACCCCTAGATGGCTAAACCCCCCGGACCAAGAAATCGTACGATGCTGTTAACGTTGAGTGGATCGGGGCCTGACCTGCGGCCTGAGGGAGAGGAGCGGCGCGCCGTGGCCGTCCATGAGCGTGAGCTCGCCGGCGAAGATCTTCCGGCGGCGGGAGTAGTTGTCGACACGGAAGGCGAGCGCGCCCCCGGCGTCGTAGACGGAGAAGCCGTCCGTGCCCTGGAACCCCATGCTCGACCGCATCCACACCGTGTAGCACTTCGCCGCCGCGGACGCCGACGCCGAGTCCGCCGAAACCGCGGCGCCGCCGCCAGGGCCGTCTCGCAGCAGGAGGCGCCGCCTCGAGGCCTCCGCGTTGGGGTGTATCCGGCTCATGATCCTCGGTCGGTCGATGCGATCGAGATGCGGGCCGGCCGCGGGGGTTTATATACCGCCGCCAGATCAGCTAGCAGGCTGTGGAATGGAATGGAGCGATCGGAACGGAATGTGGCTCGGTGTGTCCGACGTTGCCTTGTGCTAGCGGTGACATGTGAGGGCTGCGTGACGTGGCGTCCCGCCTTTCTGAGTGTGTTGGGCGCATGCGTCGGAAGGTTCTGGAAGCCCCAGTGTTTGGTGTAACCCTAGGCTAGGCTAGGCTAGGCAAGCCTAGGCATAGCTTGGGTAGGAGGGGGAGAACCTTCTAAGAATGTGCCGAGAGTGGCTCTCGATCCACCGTGGATCGCACCTTATCGCCTGTCGGCTGGCTGATCATCTGATGTGGACTATGAAAATGGGGGTACTGCGGTACATGCAAGAATTGGATGTTGAGTCCAAACTCTTAAGTTTTTTTTCGAAATGGGGAATGAAACCCCAGCTTCTGCATTATGATGATGCACACGGTCTTTTATTAAAAGCATTTATGAGTACAAGTTTAAAACATCTCGCTCATAGTTGATACAAGAATCAACCAGCGAAAGAAACTGTGAAAATGGACTACACATCATTGTAGCCGTCTATTGTGCCGCCAGCCAGCCTGGCACAAGATATTCTAAACGACCATCTGGAGTCGTGTGCATCCAGTAGCCATAGCATCCCGATGTCCCTCTGGTGACAGAAGAGCCCACAGCTGAACCCAATGTGACACTATATGGATAACCTGCAAAAAGTGAAAAGAAGGTTTTTTGTTAAAAATAATATCGTTCCTCGCCCTCCATATAGACCACCATAAGGCAGAAAACCCAATACGGATAAACGCCTTAGAATGTCTATCAACTCCATTTAACCAATTACCAAATATATTCGTAATATTGGTTGGAGGTGGAAGATCAAAAGTAAAATTAACCGTGCGCCAAAGTATTTTAGCTAAAGGACAAGTGATGAACAAGTGTTCAATAATCTCCTGGTCTCCACAAAAAACACATTTTGTACACTCATTCCATCGTATTTAGCTAAATTATCCTTAGTAAGCAGCACCTTATTACTCAAAAACCACATAAATATTTTTATCTTAAGGGGGACTCTAACTTTCCATAAGTATTTTCGCAAAAAAGGTGTATGGTCATTCATAAGATCTTCATACATAGATTTCACTGTAAACAAACCATTTCTTGTCAAATTCCAAACAAATTGATCATTTTCATCAGATAAGTTTATCCTCATAAGCTTGCGACATAACTGTAACCATAAAGTTCATTTGTTTCCCACCAACAACCTTCTGAAACTAATATTCAGACGCATTTGCGCTAACACATGAGCTACCGTTACATTCTTATGATGCACAATATTATATAATGATGGATATCGTTGGGCTAAAGATGTTTTTCCTAACCAAGTATCTTCCTAAAAACGAGTATTTACTCCATCACCTACTTTGAAAAAACCTCTACTAAAAAAAATCATCCTTGACCCCCATCAATCCCTTCCAAAAGGGAGAGTCTGTAGGTTTGGCTTTTACCTCAGATAAGGTCTTTTGTCTTAGGTATTTATTCTGTAGCAACTCCTGCCACATCCCTTCCTCATTCAGAAGTTTATGAAGCCACTTACTCAATAAACATCTATTCTTGAGTTCAAGAACCTCAATACCTAGCCCCCTGATGTCTACGCATGCTTCTATTCCTGTAGACAGTGTTGGGCCTCCAAGAGCAGAGGTTTGTAGAACAGCAACAAGTTTCCCTTAAGTGAATCACCCAAGGTTTATCGAACTCAGGGAGGTAGAGGTCAAAGATATCCCTCTCAAGCAACCCCGCAATTACGATACAAGAAGTCTCTTGTGTCCCCAACACACCTAATACACTTGTCAGATGTATAGGTGCACTAGTTCGGCGAAGAGATAGTAAAATACAAGTGATATGGATGAATATGAGTGGTAATAACAATCTGAAATAAATATGGCAGCAAGTAAACATGCAGTAGAACAAGTAAATAAATGGTGATTCGATATTTGGAAACAAGGCCTAGGGATCATACTTTCACTAGTGGACACTCCCAACAATGATCACATAAATAAATAACTTCTCTTCACTTGTGCTACTTTCTCACACTCTCTTGTTGGATAACAACCACCATTCATTGTGTAGGGCTATAAAAGCACACCTCAAGCCGGAGTAAACAAGCTCCACAACTTCATAAAGGAATCACACACGATGCGCACAATGTCACCGTCACATCGTGGAGAGTAATTCCGGAGTTCATATTAAAGTAACCTCTAGAGTGCATAGTAATAGTTAACTTCATAATCTACAAGAGATTACAATCATAACCTACGCCGATGCACACACTGTCAACATTACATCATGGAGGAGGAATAGACTACTTTAATAACATCACTAGAGTAGCACATAGATTAATAGTAATACAAAGCTCATGATCACATAAAGATCACACCATGGGAGAGAGAGATGAACCACATAGCTACCGGTAGAGCCCTCAGCCTCTGGGGAGAACTACTCCCTCCTCATCATGGGAGACGGCGATGGCGATGAAGATGGCGGTGGTGTCAATGGAGATGACTCCGGGGGCAATTCTCGGTCCCGGCGGCGTGCCGGAACGGAGACTCTCGTCCCCCGAAACGGAGTTTCGCGATGGCGGCGGCGTCCCTGGAGCCTTTTTGGAGTTTCGTCAATTGGTGTCGGGTTTTTAGGTCACGAGGGATTATATAGGCGAAGAGGCGGCGCAAGGGGGTGCCTGGGGGCCCACACCACACCTGGGCGCGCCTTTTGGAGATATGCCCAA
>NC_061512.1:129691803-129720257 GCF_022539505.1 Lolium rigidum
AAAGCAATATAAGAGGTTTTAACGGAGACACAAGGTTAATCCACATACGCTTAAAACATATAATTCATTGATCTTATTTTTAACGGTTTAGATTTAAAGACGATACGTGTTACGTAAAAGTTGTCACGTGTAACCTGTCACGGAGTATGCAAACTTAGGTGGGCACGTTCCCATGCATGTCTCACCTAAATTATTTTAAGAGTTAAATCTAAAAGATGCTGTTGGGATTGCACGAGAGATAATAGCCATGTAACATTGCAATCCGGTTTAACACGTTTAACATTGTATAAGTCAGGACCCAGCATTTTACGAGAAATAATAGACGTGTCCGCTAAAAGGGCCTACCGCACAAGATAGGGCCTACCGCACAAGATTAGAAATCGATCATAACGCGTCAAGAAGTATCTCCATAGGACTCTAACGTTTATTTGAAAAAACTGCATACATTAATATTTCTCTCTTACGTAAAATTTGTTTTTAAGTTTGTCTAAATTTAGATGTACGTAAACACTAAATACTGTTTATAAATATTTATATTTAGATAAAATTAAGACAACTTTCATGAAAAAGAGCGAGTAGTTGATTAATGGGATACAGAATTAAATATAAACTATGAATATGTACATATAAGTATTTAGCACACAAGTAAACAATAAAAATATGCGGGTGCAAAAGCAAAGTTTGGAACAAATCCGAACCTGCAAATTTAAAAAATGAGTGGACTCCCGTAAGGAAAATATGAGCGTACAAAGCAAATACTCAAAGAAATCTGACCGGTACCTGAAAAGAAAAACTGATCTGACTGCCGTATTTCACGGGACAGGAATTTACGGATAAGATTTGCCGGTTTAAAACTTCACACTTTTGCCTTTTGCAAAGGAAGAGTCCCGTACAGATAGGAATAGTTTGTGTCTTCCGGCCGACTACCACAACAAAAGTCCATGTGAAAACCAAGAGACATGTGTGGCCTTAAAAAGAAGTACACAAGCTTTGTTCGTTACGTTCAAAAAAGAGGCAAGTTGAAAAGTGGAAAGAATACACTCTAGCTAGCAATATGCATGTCCGCTGAAAATAATAAATATATACATATGCTTATACAATTGAGTATACCGATCGCTATTTTGCGTAGTACGTGAGATGATTGCATGCAACTATTTGCGTACTCGTATATTACAACACAGGCTATTTGAGAAGGGGGTTTTTCACGACAAATATTTTCAGTATCTCGCTAGAAACCTGGTTTCCGGTTAGGGCCCTACCTCACACGGTATTTATTACATGATTTTCTCAAATTTATAGCATTTTACAAATTTTGAACAAATCTATAAATAGGTTTTGATAAATCTCAAGCGATGTTTGGAAGCTATTCTCGAAAACCGAAAATAGCGTTGCATATCTGTATTTCTTTCCTGCCGAGAGGTAAAACATGACATGAGAGCACCTTTTGTGTATTTAAGACGCTATGGAAACCTAACCATGATCTCTTAACACAAATAATATTTTGGTTCGACTCAAATAAAAATCAATTCTAGCTTCCTCCACTTGAGCCTCACACGCACCAGCGCTATGCTCTTCCTGACTCATGACCACTACGCTTTGCAGTTGCATTAATAATATTTTGATGGCAATCAGTTGAACGAACTCTTCCGTATCTTCTTAGATCGTGGCTATCAATGAGAAAATAACAACATCTTTAAATTTTAATTAAATTGGTTTTCACAATTAATTTTTATCATTTATTTATAAAAATAATCATAAGAAAAAACAAGGTCAGAGTGACATGTGTATGATGTGTCCATGACTAAGCCATTGTGTATTTTGTAATGAAGATAGTAAATAGGAGCGTTCCCAAACATTGATTGGAATAAGGACTTTCACTCATGTGCTGACATACCAAAAATATAAGAAATTATGAATGTATTTCTCAAACACATAAAGATGATGCCCTCGCATTTGCGAAACAATATGATCAAGTTTATGATGGCATGTCACTCCAGAAATTATCTTTGTTATCGTTTTACCTGCTCGGGACGAGCAGAACTAAGCTTGGGGATGCTGATACGTCTCCGACGTATCGATAATTTCTTGTGTTCCATGCCACATTATTGATGTTATCTACATGTTTTATGCACACTTTATGTCATATTCGTGCATTTTCTCGGAACTAACCTATTAACAAGATGCCGAAGTGCCGGTTCTCGTTTTCTGCTGTTTTTGGTTTCAGAAATCCTAGTAACGAAATATTCTCGGAATTGGACGAAACGAAGACCCAGTGTTCCTATTTTCACCGGAAGCATCCGAACACCCGAGAGCCGCGCAGGGGGCCCCTGTGGGCCCCGGATGATAGGGTGGCGCGGCCCGGGCCCCGGCCGCGCCAGCCTATGGTGTGGCCACCCCTTCGACCCTCCTGCGCCGCCTCTTCGCCTATATAAAGCCTCCGTCGCGAAAACCCCGATGCGAAGAACCACGATACGGAAAACCTTCCGGAGCCGCCGCCATCGCGAAGCCAAGATCCGGGGACAGGAGTCTTGTTCCGGCACCCTGCCGGAGCGGGGAAGTGCCCCCGGAAGGCTTCTCCATCGACACCGCTGCCATCTCCACCGCCATCTTCATCACCGCTGCTGCTCCCATGAGGAGGGAGTAGTTCTCCATCGAGGCTCGGGGCAGTACCGGTAGCTATGTGGTTCATCTCTCTCCTATGTACTTCAATACAATAATCTCATGAGCTGCCTTACATGATTGAGATTCATATGATGATGCTTGTAATCTAGATGTCATTATGCTAGTCAAGTGAGTTTTACTTATGTGATCTCCGGAGACTCCTTGTCCCACGTGTGTAAAGGTGACAGTGTGTGCACCGTGTGGGTCTCTTAGGCTATATTTCACATAATACTTATTCACTGTTGAATGGCATAGTGAGGTGCTTATTTATATCTCTTTATGATTGCAATGTGTTTGTATCACAATTTATCTATGTGCTACTCTAGCAATGTTATTAAAGTAGTTTTATTCCTCCCGCACGTGTGCAAAGGTGACGAGTGTGTGCACCGTGTTAGTACTTGGTTTATGCTATGATCATGATCTCTTGTAGATTGCGAAGTTAACTATTGCTATGATAATATTGATGTGATCTATTCCTCCTACATATGCATGAAGGTGACAGTGTGCATGCTATGCTAGTACTTGGTTTAGTCTTTTGATCTATTTTACACTAAAGGTTACTAAAATATGAGCATTATTGTGGAGCTTGTTAACTCCGGCATTGAGGGTTCGTGTAATCCTACGCAATGTGTTCATCATCCAACAAAAGTGTAGAGTATGCATTTATCTATTCTGTTATGTGATCAATGTTGAGAGTGTCCACTAGTGAAAGTGTAATCCCTAGGCCTTGTTCCTAGATATCGCTATCGCTGTTTGTTTACTTGTTTTACTTGCGTTACTACTCGCTAGCGTTACTACTGCTTGTTTACTCGTCCTGGGCAAAGCACTTTTCCGGTGCCGTTGCTACTACTTATTCATACCACCCGTATTTCACTATCTCTTCGCCGAACTAGTGCACCTATTAGGTGTGTTGGGGACACAAGAGACTTCTTGCTTTGTGGTTGCGGGGTTGCATGAGAGGGATATCTTTGACCTCTTCCTCCCTGAGTTCGATAAACCTTGGGTATCCACTTAAGGGAAACTTGCTGCTGTTCTACAAACCTCTGCTCTTGGAGGCCCAACACTGTCTACAAGAATAGAAGCTCCCATAGACATCATAATCCATCATCGGTATTGGCATCCCCTTGGTTTGTTCCAAGCTTGGGGGAGTGCCGCGGTATCACATTATCATTACCTTTTACTTTTTACTATCAAGTAGTGTCATATCATGAGTAGGGAAGTTATCGTATGAGATGGGTTGCGAGTGTGGAAGTATCTCTCCTTTAGTTTGTCTATGTATCCCTTGGTGTGAGTTATCGTTATGGAATATTAATGAGAAGTCTTATCATTTACATATTGCACACCTTATTCTAGTTTGCAATTTCTATTATATGATTGATCTTGATTTTAGTATTGGTACCACTTTGGGAGCATTGAGTTAATCTATTTGGTTTTGGCAAACTTAGCAATGGTCAATAGCAACAACACTTTGAGTTTTAGAAGAATAGAGGAAACAAATGTAGAAGATATTATTATCTTTCTTATCAGTTCCTAGCTTAGTATTCTAAAAGTTAAAACTGTTTGTGCTTACAAGTAAGATGCATGATTGTTTCTATCACATGTATATTTGTTTGTTTCCCTCAACTCCTATGCTTGCTATTTAACCTTGCTAGCCAAAGACCTGTACTGAGAGGGAATACTTTTCGTGCATCCAAACCTGAACCCAAACCTATGCCATATGTGTCCACCATACCTACCTACTGCATGGTATTGTCCGCCATTCCAAGTAAATACTTCATGTGCTACCTTTAAACAATTCAAAACTTATTACTTCTTATTTTTGTCAATGTTTTATAGCTCATGAGGAAGTATGTGGTGTTTTATCTTTCAGTCTTGTTAGGCAGCCTCCACTAAAGGACTAGTGGCTTCATCCACTTATCCTATAATTTTGCAATAAGAGCTGGCAACGGGGTTCCCAGCCTCAATTAATCAACTTTCATTAATAATTCTCTTCACATGTTTTGCCCCGATTCATCAGTAAGCAACTTAATTTTGCAATAGACACTCCTCCATGGTATGAGATTGTTGGAAGGCACCCGAGGATTCGGTTAGCCATGGCTTGTGTAAGCAAAGGTTGGGGGGAGTGTCATCTTTAAATAAACTAAAGTACATGTGTAAACAAAAGAGAAGAGGGATGATCTACCTTGCTGGTAGAGATAACGTCCTTCATGGGAGCCGCTCTTTGGGGGTTTGTTTGGCAAGGGGGTTAGAGTACCCGCTACCAGTCGTTGACAACAACAAACACCTCTCAAAACTTTACTTTTATTCTCTTTATATGATTTCAAAACTGAAAAAGCTCTAGCACATGATTTAATCTCTCGCTTCCCTCTGCGAAGGGCCTGTCTTTTACTTTATGTTGAGTCAGTAAACCTATTTCCCTCCATCTCAAGCAAGCATTTGAGTTGTTGTGATTAAACTATTATATTGTGATTTGCTTCATCATGTCTTTACTCTTTCTTGTTTAGTACAAGTTTTACCTGAATGAATATAGCTTTGAAAGTCATCAATGATTAATATGATTGAGTATGCAAGTTTACCATAAGCTTTTAATATGAGAGCGCTGCTCAATAGATAAAGTATAATCCGTTAACCTGTTCTCTGACCAAGAACAAAGTTTGCCATCACCAATTATGATTTCTTATGCACCTTTATTTGTGATTACCTTATACTTGTTTCAAGTTGAGTTATATGAGGAAGTTGCTTACTATAATGTCTTGTGTGAATGAATATGATGCTTCTTGTCCGTATTTTATTTATCGACTCTTCACTCCATAAACATGTGGACCTGTTTACGAGTTCGGTTTCGCTTGGGGACAAGCGAAGTCTAAGCTTGGGGGAGTTGATACGTCCAATTTGCATCACTATTTTATATCATAATTTGCTGTTATTCATTGATATATTTCATATTGGGACACAATACTTATGTTATTTCATCTATTTTGCATGTTTCATGATTATTTGGAGATCGAGCACCGGAGCCGGGATTCTCGCTGGAAAAAGCACCGTCAGGATGCAATATTTCGGAAGATCAACTGTGGAAGGAAGTTTTACGGAAAATCCTATTTTTCCAGATGACGGAGGAAGCCAGAAGGGGGAGCCAGCTGGACCCAGGGTGGGCCCACACCATAGGGTGGCGCGGCCCATGGCCTGGCCGCGCCACCATGTGGTGTGGGGCCCCCTCGGCCTCTTTCTCCTCCTTTTCTTCGTGAAACCCTTCGTCCCGAAGACCTAAGCCACAGAGGAATCCTCACGAAGGGTTACAGCCGCCTCTGCGGGGCGGAGAACACCAGAGAGAAAAGAGCTCTCCGGCGGGCAGGAATCCGCCATCGTCACCGCCATCGAGCTGGACATCATCTCCATCACCATCATCATCATCTCCACCATCATCACCGCCATCTCCACCGCTGGACATCGTCACCGCTATAGCAATTTGGGTTTGATCTTGATTGTTTGATAGGGGAAACTCTCCCGATACTGATTTCTACTTGTTGTTTATGCTATTGAGTGAAACCATTGAACCAAGGTCTATGTTCAGATTGTTATTCATCATCATATCACCTCTGATCATGTTACATATGATGTCTCGTGAGTAGTTCGTTTAGTTCTTGAGGACATGGGTGAAGTCTAATTGTTAGTAGTGAACTATGGTTGAGTAATATTCAATGTTATGATATTTAAGTTGTGGTGTTATTCTTCTAGTGGTGTTGTGTGAACGTCGACTACACGACACTTCACCATTTATGGGCCTAGGGGAATGCATCTTGTACTCGTTTGCCAATTGCGGGGTTGCCGGAGTGACGAAACCTAAACCCCGTTGGTATATCGATGCGGGAGGGATCGCAGGATCTCGCAGTTTAAGGCTGTGGTTAGATTTATCTTAATTACTTTCTTGTAGTTGCGGATGCTTGCAAGGGGTATAATCACAAGTATGTATTAGTCCTAGGAAGGGCGGTACATTAGCATAGGTTCACCCACACAACACTTATCAAAACAATGAAGATTAATCAACTGTATGTAGCGAAAGCACTAGACTAAAATCCCGTGTGTCCTCGAGAACGTTTGGTCATTATAAGTAAACAAACCGGCTTGTCCTTTGTGCTAAAAAGGATTGGGCCACTCGCTGCAATTATTTCTCTCGCATTTTACTTACTTGTACTTTATTCATCTGTTACATCAAAACCCCCGAATACTTGTCTCGTGAGCATTAACAGTGAATCCTTCATCAAAACTGCCTGTCAACACCTTCTGCTCCTCGTTGGGATCGACATTCTTACTTATCGAAGATACTACGATACACCCCCTATACTTGTGGGTCATCAGTTATTGTTGCTGCAATCTTGTTGTGTTTAATGCTTGTCACTAGGGCCCGAGTGGCATGATCTTAGATTTAAGCTCTATACTTATTGCTTAGATTGTATCTACAAGTTGTTTGCACATGTCTATGTCCGGAACCCGAGGCCCCAGAGTGACAGCAACTGGGATAACTGGAGGGGAAGGCGTAGGTATGAGGATCACATGTTTTCACGGAGTGTTAATGCTTTGCTCCGGTGCTCTATTAAAAGGAGTACCTTAATTTCCAGTAGATTCCCTTGAGGCCCGGCTGGTAGGACAAAAGATGTTGTACAAGTTTCTCATTGCGAGCACGTATGACTATATAAGGAAAACATGCCTACATGATTAATAATCTTGATGTTCTGTCTTAATGCTATTTCAATCCTATCAATTGCCCAATTGTAATTTGTTCACCCAACACTTGTTATTGGAGAGTTACCACTAGTGTAGATAGCTGGGAACCCCGGTCCATCTTTCATCATCATATACTCGTTCTATATGTCATTGGAAGTAGTGTCAACTATTTTCTGGTGCCATTGCTCCTGTGTTACTATTACTCGCTCGTCGTTACTCATTGCTCTCATATCACTGCTCGCTTTCACATCACCCCTGTTACTAGTGCTTTTCCAGGTGCAGCTGAATTGGCAACTCAGTTGTTAAGGCTTATAAGTATTCTTTACCTCCCCTTGTGTCGAATCAATAAATTTGGGTTTTACTTCCCACGAAGACCATTGCGATCCCCTATACTTGTGGGTTATCAAGACTATTTTCTGGCGCCGTTGCCGGGGAGGCATAGCTCTACTCATAAGTTCACCTGGGGAGTACACTCTACCTCTCTCTCTGTTTTTTGTTTTATTTTATTTTGTTTTGTTTTTCTTAGTTTACTTTTTTCTAGTTTATTTGTGCTTAGTTTATTTCTGTCTAGTATTATTTTACTTAGTTTACTTTTGTCTAGTTTGTTTTTGTTTTGTTTTACTTTTCTCATATACCCAAAAATCCATAAAAATTTGAAAAACCTAAAAATTAAAAACTGCTATTATGGGAGAACCTACAACCTATTTAGAGCTTATTGAATTATATAATAATTATGGAGAATCAAGAACGGGAAAAGTTATGAGTGTTGTGATAGAAAAATTGAATGCAATTGCTAAAATCTTGCTTAAACGCCATGATATAAACTGTTGCTCTAAACAGGATACTAAACATCTTAAATTTCAATGTGGCTTTAGTGAGGAAGTTTTAATTAATAACTATAATTGGAATAGCCATATTCATTTTGGGTTCGAAGAAGTAGAACAATTTGTTTTGTTTATGGGAGCTTCTGAGATCGAATCCTTCATTGGTAAAAATTATAAAACTTGTGTTGTTTGTAAGGACCTTAAAGATTATGTCTCTTCTATCCTAAATTTTTGCATAGAAAGCTAAAGTGATAATCCATATATCATTGATTATAAAGAGAGACTCATTAATGCACTAGAATGCACTCACAATTTTCAGGAACCAGTGGAAGAAGAAATTGATGAACCTGAAAGCTCATTGGATGAAAAAGAAGAGGAGAGTGATGAACAAAAGGAGGAAGAATGGATTAGCTACCCATGCTAACCTTCTAATGAGAGTAAGTCTTTATCTCTTACACTATTTGATTGTCCTCCATGCTTACCAAAGGAGGATGAATGTTATGTTCCTGTGGATTCTCTTGAAATATTCCCTATGAGTAAAACTTGTGAGAATAATTATGCTACTGTTATCTATGATAATCCATGCTACTTTGATAAATCTTATGATAATGCTTTGTTTGTGCCTGATGTCGAAATGCATTGTACTAAAGAGTTTTGCTTGGCAAATGTTTATGATAAATATCTAGATGATGGTCCTATGTTACTTGATAATATTAATTGTACTACTAATGAAAATGGGGTTGGAGAAGTCTTGACTTTATCTAGGAGTCCCATATCTTTTAAGATTGATCAATCATCTTGTTATATTATTGATAAAAGTGGGTTTGAAAGTTTTAATCCTATTATTTTTGAGCTTGATAAAAATTATGTGTTTGTAAATCATGAAAAAGCATGCTTTATGTGATAGTTATATTGTTGAGTTTGCTCATGAAGCTACTGAAAATTATTATGAGAGAGAAAAATATGTTTGTAGAAATTTGCATGGTACTAAAACACCTCTCTACATGCTGAAAATTTTGAAGTTACTCTTGTTTTATCTTCCTATGCTTGTCACTTTGTTCTTCATGAGTTTATTTGTGTACAAGATTCCTATGCACAGGAAGTGGGTTAGACTTAAATGTGTTTTGAATTTTCTTCTTGATGCTCTCTTTTGCTTCAACTCTTATTTCTTGCGAGTGCATCATTAAAATTGTTGAGCCCATCTTAATGGCTATAAAGAAAGCACTTCTTGGGAGATAACCCATGTCTTTATTTTGCTACTGTTTTGTTGAGTCTTGGAAGTTGTTACTACTGTAGCAACCTCTCCTTATCTTTATTTTATTGCATTTTTGTGCCAAGTGAAGTCTCTAATAGAAGGTTGATGCTAGATTTGGATTTCTGCGCAGAAACAGATTTCTTGCTGTCACGAATTTGGGTAGAATTCTCTGTAGGTAACTCAGAAAAATCTGCCAATTTACGTGAGTGATCCTCAGATATGTACGCAACTTTCATTAGTTTTGAGTTTTATTATTTGAGCAACGGAAGTACCTCTTAAAAATTCGTCTTTACTGGTTGTTCTGTTTTGACAGATTATGTCTCTGTTTTTTGCATTGTCTCTTGTGGACTTTAAGCAAGGCTTTCTAGACTTGGAGAGCTGTAGCTAATGTTTTATTGAGTTCTTGCAATATGTCACTACAGGACTAAAGTGGATTAAAAAAAATTTTAGTACTAACCCCTCTAATGAAGTTTATGAGAAGTTTGGTGTGAAGGAAGTTTTCAAGGGTCAAGAGACGAGGAAGATGATATATGATCAAGAAGAGTGAAAAGTCTAAGCTTGGGGATGCCCCCGTGGTTCATCCCTGCATATTTCAAGAAGACTCAAGAGTCTAAGCTTGGGGATGCCCAAGGCATCCCCTTCTTCATCAACTTATCAGGTTTCTTCTATTGAAACTATATTTTTATTCGGTCACATCTTATGTTCTTTACTTGGAGCGTCTGTGTGTTTTTATTTTTGTTTTTGTTTGAATAAATTCGGATCCTAGCAATCCTTGTTTGGGAGAGAGACACGCTCCGCTTTTTCATATGAACACTGATGTCTACGGGAGCTTCTATTCTTGTAGACAGTGTTGGGCCTCCAAGAGCAGAGGTTTGTAGAACAGCAGCAAGTTTCCCTTAAGTGGATCACCCAAGGTTTATCGATCTCGGGGAGGAAGAGGTCAAAGATATCCCTCTCATGCAACCCTGCAACCACAAAGCAAGAAGTCTCTTGTGTCCCCAACACACCTAATAGGTGCACTAGTTCGGCGAAGAGATAGTGAAATACAGGTGGTATGAATAAGTATGAGCAGTGGCAACGGCACCAGAAAAGTGCTTTGCCCAGGACAGTAAACAAGCAGTAGTAATGCAGCAGTTGAGTAACGCAAGTAAAACAGTAAACAAGCAGCGATAGCAGTATTTAGGAACAAGGCCTAGGGATTAGACTTTCACTAGTGGACACTCTCAACATTGATCACATAACAGAATAGATAAATGCATACTCTACACTCTTTTGTTGGATGATGAACACATTGCGTAGGATTACACGAACCCTCAATGCCGGAGTTAACAAGCTCCACAATTCAATGTTCATATTTAAATAACCTTAGAGTGCAAGAAAGATCAACACGACTAAACCAAGTACTAACACAGCATGCACACTCGTCACCTTCACACTATGTAGGAGGAATAGATCACATCAATACTATCATAATGATAATTAACTCCACAATCTACAAGAGATCATGATCATAGCCTACGCCAAGTACTAACACGGATGCACACACTGTCACCATTACACCGTGCAGGAGGAATAAAACTACTTTAATAACATCACTAGAGTAGCACATAGAATAAATTGTGATACAAAACACATTGCAATCATAAAGAGATATGAATAAGCACTTCACTACGCCATTCAACAGTGAATAAGTATTCCGTGAAATATAGCCTAAGAGACCCACACGGTGCACACACTCGTCACCTTTACACACGTGGGACAAGGAGTCTCCGGAGATCACATGAGTAAAATTCACTTGACTAGCATAACGACATCTAGATTACAAGCATCATCATATGAATCTCAATCATGTAAGGCAGCTCATGAGATTATTGTATTGAAGCAAATAGGAGAGAGATGAACCACATAGCTACCGGTACAGCCCGAGCCTCGATGGAGAACTACTCCCTCCTCATGGGAGCAACAGCGGTGATGAAGATGGCGGTGGAGATGGCAGCGGTGTCGATGGAGAAGCCTTCCGGGGCACTTCCCCGCTCCGGCAGGGTGCCGGAACGCAGACTCCCGTCCCCCGGATCTTGGCTTCGCGATGGCGGCGGCTCCGGAAGGTTTTCCGTATCGTGGTTTTTCGCATCGGGGTTTTCGCGACGGAGGCTTTAAATAGGCGGAAGGGCAGCCTCGGAGGGGGCTCGGGGGGCCACACCATAGGGCGGCGCGGCCCCCCTCCGGCCACGCCGGGTGTGGTGTGGGGCCCCCGGGGCTTCCCTCCGGCGGCTCTCGGGTGTTCCGGAAGGCTCCGGGAAAAATAGGGACCCGGGTCTTGATTTCGTCCAATTCCGAGAATATTTCTTTACTAGGATTTCTGGAACCAAAAACAGCAGAAAACAGAACTGGCTCTTCGGCATCTTGTTAATAGGTTAGTTCCGTAAAATGCACGAATATGACATAAAGTGTGCATAAAACATGTAGGTATCATCAATAATATGGCATGGAACATAAGAAATTATCGATACGTCGAAGACGTATCAAGCATCCCCAAGCTTAGTTCTGCTCGTCCCGAGCAGGTAAAACGATAACAAAGATAATTTCTGAAGTGACATGCCATCATAACCTTGATCATACTATTTGTAAACATATGTAATGAATGCAGCAATCAAAACAATGGTAATGTCATGAGTAAACAAGTGAATCATAAAGCAAAGACTTTTCATGAATAGTACTTCAGGACAAGCATCAATAAGTCTTGCATAAGAGTTAACTCATAAAGCAATAAATCAAAGTAAAGGTATTGAAGCAACACAAAGGAAGATTAAGTTTCAGCGGTTGCTTTCAACTTGTAACATGTATATCTCATGGATAATTGTCAACATAGAGTAATATAACAAGTGCAATATGCAAGTATGTAGGAATCAATGCATAGTTCACACAAGTGTTTGCTTCTTGAGGTGGAGAGAGATAGGTGAACTGACTCAACATAAAAGTAAAAAGAATGGTCCTTCAAAGAGGAAAGCATCGATTGCTATATTTGTGCTAGAGCTTTTATTTTGAAAACATGAAACAATTTTGTCAACGGTAGTAATAAAGCATATGAGTTATGTAAATTATATCTTACAAGTTGCAAGCCTCATGCATAGTATACTAATAGTGCCCGCACCTTGTCCTAATTAGCTTGGACTACCGGATCTTTGCAATGCATATGTTTTAACCAAGTGTCGCAATGGGGTACCTCCATGCCGCCTGTACAAAGGTCTAAGGAGAAAGCTCGCATTTTGGATTTCTCGCTTTTGATTATTCTCAACTTAGACATCCATACCGGGACAACATGGACAACAGATAATGGACTCCTCTTTAATGCATAAGCATGTGGCAACAATTATTATTCTCATATGAGATTGAGGATATATGTCCAAAACTGAAACTTCCACCATGAATCATGGCTTTAGTTAGCGGCCCAATGTTCTTCTCTAACAATATGCATGCTCCAACCATTAAGGTGGTAGATCTCTCTTACTTCAGACAAGACGGACATGCATAGCAACTCACATGATATTCAACAAAGAATAGTTGATGGCGTCCCCGTAAGCATGGTTATCGCACAACAAGCAACTTAATAAGAGATAAAGTGCATAAGTACATATTCAATACCACAATAGTTTTTAAGCTATTTGTCCCATGAGCTATATATTGCAAAGGTGAATGATGGAATTTTAAGGGTAGCACTCAAGCAATTTACTTTGGAATGGCGGATAAATACCATGTAGTAGGTAGGTATGGTGGACACAAATGGCATAGTGGTTGGCTCAAGGATTTTGGATGCATGAGAAGTATTCCCTCTCGATACAAGGTTTAGGCTAGCAAGGTTATTTGAAACAAACACAAGGATGAACGGTTCAGCAAAACTCACATAAAAGAAATATTGTAAACATTATAAGACTCTACACCGTCTTCCTTGTTGTTCAAAACTCAATACTAGATATTATCTAGACTCTAGAGAAACCAAATATGCAAACCAAATTAGCAAGCTCTTAGTTTCTTCATTAATGGGTGCAAAGTATATGATGCAAGAGCTTAAACATGAGCACAACAATTGCCAAGTATAAAATTATCCAAGACATTTTAGAGTTACTACATGTAGTATTTTCCAATTCCAACCATATAACAATTTAACGAAGAAGAAACTTCGCCATGAATACTATGAGTAGAGCCTAAGGACATACTTGTCCATATGCTACAGCGGAGCGTGTCTCTCTCCCATAAATTGAATGCTAGGATCCATTTTATTCCAACAAAACAAAAACAAAAACAAACCGACGCTCCAAGCAAAGTGCATAAGATGTGACGGAATAAAAATATAGTTTCGGGGGAGGAACCTCGATAATGTTGTCGATGAAGAAGGGGATGCCTTGGGCATCCCCAAGCTTAGACGCTTGAGTCTTCTTAGAATATGCAGGGGTGAACCACCGGGGCATCCCCAAGCTTAGAGCTTTCACTCTCCTTGATCATATTGCATCATACTCCTCTCTTGATCCTTGAAAACTTCCTCCACACCAAACTCGAAACAACTCATTAGAGGGTTAGTGCACAATAAAAATTAACATGTTCAGAGGTGACACAATCATTCTTAACACTTCTGGACATTGCATAAAGCTACTGGACATTAATGGATCAAAGAAATTCATCCAACATAGCAAAAGAGGCAACGCGAAATAAAAGGCAGAATCTGTCAAAACAGAACAGTCCGTAAAGATGGATTTTATTAGGGCACCAGACTTGCTCAAATGAAAATGCTCAAATTGAATGAAAGTTGCGTACATATCTGAGGATCCTGCTCGTAAATTGGCTTAATTTTCTGAACTACCTACAGGGAGGTAGACCCAGATTCGTGACAGCAAAGAAATCTGGAACTGCGCAGTAATCCAAATCTAGTACTTACTTTACTATCAAAGACTTTACTTGGCACAACAAAACATAAAACTAAGATAAGGAGAGGTTGCTACAGTAGTAAACAACTTCCAAGACACAAATATAAAACAAAGTACTGTAGCAAAATAACACATGGGTTATCTCCCAAGAAGTTCTTTCTTTATAGCCGTTAAGATGGGCTCAGCGGTTTTAATGATGCACTCGCAAGAAATAGTAGTTGAAGCAAAAGAGAGCATCAAGAAGCAAATTCAAAACACATTTAAGTCTAACATGCTTCCTATGCATAGGAATCTTGTAAATAAACAAGTTCATGAAGAGCAAAGTAACAAGCATAGGAAGATAAAACAAGTGTAGCTTCAAAAATTTCAGCACATAGAGAGGCATTTTAGTAACATGAAAATTTCTACAACCATATTTTCCCCTCTCATAATAACTTTCAAGTAGCAACATGAGCAAACTCAACAATATAACTATCAAATGAAACATTCTTATCATGAGTCTCATGCATAAAATTATTACTCTCCACATAGGCATAATCAATTTTATTAGTTGTAGTGGGAGCAAATTCAACAAAGTAGCTATCATTATTACTCTCATCAAGTGTAGGAGGCATAGTATAATCACAACAAAATTTACTCTCCATAGTAGGTGGCACCAAAAGACCACTATCATTATAATCATCATAAATAGGAGGCAAAGTATCATCAAAGAAATTTTTCTCCTCAATGCTTGGGGGACTAAAAAGATCATGAAAACCAGCTTCCCCAAGCTTAGAACTTTCTATATCATTATCAACAATGGTGTTCAAAGCGTTCATACTAATATTACTACCAGCATGCAAATAAGATTTCATAGGTTTTTTAATTTTCGCATCAAACCATCCATGTCTTAAATCAGGAAATAGAATAAGAAGCTCATTGTTGTCCATTATGCCAAACTAGTGTAAACAAGAAACAAAAGGATGCAATTGCGGGATCTAAAGGAAATAGCTTCGAGCATACACACAACGGCGCCGTGAAAAATACTTTACCCGGGGCCGTAGTATGAGTGCCTTTTACCTTTCCTCCCCGGCAACGGCGCCGTAAAAGTGCTTGATGTCTACGGGAGCTTCTATTCTTGTAGACAGTGTTGGGCCTCCAAGAGCAGAGGTTTGTAGAACGAGCAGCAAGTTTCCCTTAAGTGGATCACCCAAGGTTTATCGATCTCAGGGAGGAAGAGGTCAAAGATATCCCTCTCATGCAACCCTGCAACCACAAAGCAAGAAGTCTCTTGTGTCCCCAACACACCTAATAGGTGCACTACTTCGGCGAAGAGATAGTGAAATACAGGTGGTATGAATAAGTATGAGCAGTAGCAACGGCACCGGAAAAGTGCTTTGCCCGGGACGAGTAAACAAGCAAGTAGTAATGCAGCGAGTAGTAACGCAAAAACAGTAAACAAGCAGCGATAGCAGTATTTAGGAACAAGGCCTAGGGATTAGACTTTCACTAGTGGACACTCTCAACATTGATTTTTTATGTTGGATGATGAACACATTGCGTAGGATTACACGAACCCTCAATGCCGGAGTTAACAAGCTCCACAATTCAATGTTCATATTTAAATAACCTTAGAGTGCAAGAAAGATCAACACGACTAAACCAAGTACTAACACAGCATGCACACTGTCACCTTCACACTATGTAGGAGGAATAGATCACATCAATACTATCATAATGATAATTAACTCCACAATCTACAAGAGATCATGATCATAGCCTACGCCAAGTACTAACACAGATGCACACACTGTCACCATTACACCGTGCAGGAGGAATAAAACTACTTTAATAACATCACTAGAGTAGCACATAGAATAAATTGTGATACAAAACACATTGCAATCATAAAGAGATATGAATAAGCACTTCACTACGCCATTCAACAGTGAATAAGTATTCTGTGAAATATAGCCTAAGAGACCCACACGGTGCACACACTGTCACCTTTACACACGTGGGACAAGGAGTCTCCGGAGATCACATGAGTAAAATTCACTTGACTAGCATAACGACATCTAGATTACAAGCATCATCATATGAATCTCAATCATGTAAGGCAGCTCATGAGATTATTGTATTGAAGCACATAGGAGAGAGATGAACCACATAGCTACCGGTACAGCCCCGAGCCTCGATGGAGAACTACTCCCTCCTCATGGGAGCAACGGCGGTGATGAAGATGGCGGTGGAGATGGCAGCGGTGTCGATGGAGAAGCCTTCCGGGGCACTTCCCCGCTCCGGCAGGGTGCCGGAACGGAGACTCCTGTCCCCGGATCTTGGCTTCGCGATGGCGGCGGCTCCGGAAGGTTTTCCGTATCGTGGTTTTTCGCATCGGGGTTTTCGCGACGGAGGCTTTAAATAGGCGGAAGGGCAGCCTCGGAGGGGGCACGGGGGGCCCACACCATAGGGCGGCGTGGCCCCCCTCCGGCCACGCCGGGTGTGGTGTGGGGCCCCCGGGGCTTCCCTCCGGCGGCTCTCGGGTGTTCTGGAAGGCTCCGGGAAAAATAGGGACCTGGGTCTTGATTTCGTCCAATTCCGAGAATATTTCTTTACTAGGATTTCTGGAACCAAAAACAGCAGAAAACAGGAACTGGCTCTTCGGCATAGGTTAGTTCCAGAAAATGCACGAATATGACATAAAGTGTGCATAAAACATGTAGGTATCATCAATAATATGGCATGGAACATAAGAAATTATCGATACGTCGGAGACGTATCAAACAGTCGTGTTCTTCGCTCTTACTTTTAATGTTCAATGACAAAAGTTGGAAGCTATTGCACTTATTGTTATTTGGTTGGAAATAGAAAATGGCTCATATTGTCTTGGATAATTTGATACTTGGCAATTGTTTTGAGCTCTCAAGTAGATCATGATTAAGCTCTTGCACCATGTAGTTTAAACCTATTAGTGGAGAACTACCGTAGAGCTTGTTGAAATTGGTTTGCATGATTGGTCTCTCTAAGGTCTAGATATTTTCTGGTAGAAGTGTTTGAGCAACAAGAAAGACAATGTAGAGTTTTATAATGCTTGCAATATGTTCCTATGTAAGTTTTGCTGTACCGGTTCATACTTGTGTTTGCTTCAAACAACCTTGCTAGTCAAAGCCTTGTACTGAGAGGGAATGCTTCTCGTGCATCCAAAACCTTGAGCCAAAACCTATGCCATGTGTGTCCACCATACCTACCTATTATGTGGTATTTTTTTGCCATTCCAAGTAAATACTTCATGTGCTACCTTTAAACAATTCAAAAAGTTATCATCTCTTATTTGTGTCAATGTTTTATAGCTCATGAGGAAGTATGTGGTGTTTTATCTTTCAATCTTGTTGGGCAGCTTTCACCAATGGACTAGTGGCTTCATCTGCTTATCCAATAATTTTGCAAAAAGAGCTGGCAACGGGGTTCCCAACCCCAATTAATTAACTTTCATTAATAATTTTCTTCACGTGTTTTGTCCTGATTCATCAGTAAGCAACTTAATTTTGCAAATAGACACTCCTTCATGGTATGTGAATGTTGGAAGACACCCGAGGATTCGGTTAGCCATGGCTTGTGTAAGCAAAAGGTTGGGAGGAGTGTCATCCATAAATAAAACTAAAGTACATGTGTAAACAAAAGAGAAGAGGGATGATCTACCTTGCTTGGTAGAGATAACGTCCTTCATGGGAGCCGCTCTTTGAAAGTCTGTTTGATGAGGGGGTTAGAGTGCCCACTACCATTCGTTGACAACAACAAACACCTCTCAAAACTTTACTTTTATGCTCTCTATATGATTTCAAAACTTAAAAAGCTCTAGCACATGATTTAATCCCCTGCTTCCCTCTGCGAAGGGCCTTTCTTTTACTTTATGTTGAGTCAGTTTACCTACTCCTTTCCATCTTAGAAGCAAACACTTGTGTCAACTGTGCATTGATTCTTACATACTTGCTTATTTGCATTCACCATATTACTTTGTGTTGAAAATTATCCATGAGATATGTATGTTGAAAGTTGAAAGCAACTGCTGAAACTTAAATCTTCCTCTGTGTTGCTTCAATGCCTTTACTTTGAATTTATTGCTTTATGAGTTAACTCTTATGCAAGACTTTTGATGCTTGTCTTGAAAGTACTATTCATGAAACGTTTTGCTATATGTTATCTATTTGGTTAGCAACTATAGATCGTTTCCTTGAGTCACTGCATTCATCTCATATGCTTTGCAATAGTATGATCAAGATTATGTAAGTAGCATGTCACTACAGAAATTATTCTTTTTATCGTTTACCTACTCGAGGGCGAGCAGGAACTAAGCTTGGGGATGCTTGATACGTCTCCAACGTATCTATAATTTCTGATGTTCCATGCTTGTTTTATGACAATACCTACATGTTTTGCTCGCACTTTATAATGATTTCATGCATTTTCCGGAACTAACCTATTAACAAGATGCCGAAGTGTCGGCTCTCGTTTTCTGCTGTTTTTGGTTCCGGAAAGGCTGTTCGGGCAATATTCTCGAATTCGATGAAACAAAGACCCAAGTATCTTATTTTTCCCGGAAGACCCCGGAACACCGAAGGAGAGTCGGAGGCGGGCCGGAGGGCCACCACACCATAAGGCGGCGCGGGCCCAGGCCTGGCCGCGCCAGCCTATGGTGAGGAGGCCCTAGGCGCCCTCCTGCACCGCCTCTTCGCCGATAAGACCCCTTTCGACCTAAAAACGCGATACCAATTGACGAAACTCCAGAAAGACTCCAGGGGCGCCGCCGCCATCGCGAAACTCCGTTTCGGGGAGAGAAGTCTCCGTTCGCGCACCTCGCCGAGACGGGAAAGTGCCCCGGAAGCCATCTCCATCGACGCCACCGCCTCCATCATGCTCCGTGAGTAGTTCCCCCATGGACTACGGGTTCTAGCCGTAGCTAGTTGGTATTCTCTCCCCCATGTACTTCAATACAATGATCTCATGAGCTGCCTTACATGATTGAGATTCATCTCGATGTAATCGGTGTTGTGTTTGTTGGGATCCGATGGATTGTTACATTATGATTAGTCTATCTATAAAGTTTGTGAAGTTATTGTTGCTCGCAATCTTGTTGTGTTTAATGCTTGTCACTAGGGCCCGAGTGGCATGATCTTAGATTTAAGCTCTATACTTATTGCTTATATTGTATCTACAAGTTGTTTGCACATGTCTATGTCCGGAACCCGAGGCCCCGTGAGTGACAAGAATCGGGATAACTGGAGGGGAAGGCGTAGGTATGAGGATCACATGTTTTCACTGAGTGTTAATGCTTTGCTCCGGTGCTCTATTAAAAGAAGTACCTTAATTTCCATTAGATTCCCTTGAGGCCCGGCTGCCACCGGCTGGTAGGACAAAAGATGTTGTACAAGTTTCTCATTGCGAGCACGTATGACTATATGGAAAACATGCCTACATGATTAATAATCTTGATGTTCTGTCTTAATGCTGTTTCAATCCTATCAATTGCCCAACTGTAATTTGTTCACCCAACACTTGTTATTGGAGAGTTACCACTAGTATAGATAGCTGGGAACTCCGGTCCATCTTTCATCATCATATACTCGTTCTATATGTCATTGGAAGTAGTGTCAACTATTTTCTGGTGCCATTGCTCCTGTGTTTCTATTACTTCAGCTGTGTTACTGTTACTACTGCTCTCATATCACTGCTGCTTTCGCATCACCCCTGTTACTAGTGCTTTTCCAGGTGCAGCTGAATTGACAACTCAGTTGTTAAGGCTTATAAGTATTCTTTACCTCCCCTTGTGTCGAATCAATAAATTTGGGTTTTATTTCCCTCGAAGACTGTTGCGATCCCCTATACTTGTGGGTTATCACACACTATCCCCAATTTTTCTGTTGCCGCTGCTCACAACCCAGCCAATTGCCCTTGCAAGACTTCCGCCCAAGCTCCGCCGCTGGTTGGTTGGTTAGTCCAACCTAAACCCTATCTGTGTCTCCATTTACCCCAACTCCTCTGGCCTGATCTTTCTATTGATCCATCCCCTTCCAAAATATGATGTGAATTTTCTAAACATTACCGAGTTTGAAATCCAAATTTCCTTTAAGAATATCGTTCATTATTTAACAACTAGTTTCCAATAACCATGGTTACGGGAAATCCTAGGCCCCCGTGAAAAAAAGAACAATTCCAATTAGCAAATCATTGATCTGAAATAGATGTACATGGGCAGCCTAACAGCAAGATTGGTTAGCTTGATCAACTCGACCTATTTTTGCAGTTTCGTGTAGCCTTGGGCTATTCGACATCAACATTGTGAAGGGGAATTCAGATGTATGAGCATAATGTGGTATACCATTAGACAGCTCATGCTTTAGCTCTAGATGGTCAAAGGTCTTAAAGCATCCACCTCTACATGGAAAGAGCTAGCACTATAGGAGTGGCTTACCCTAGTAAATATTGGCAAAACCTCTAACAATTATTGTTAAGAATTAGATGATTAGAGTTGAACCCATAGTGTGAACAAAGATGGTCCTCTATTGAGATATGTGGCTAGCTTCGTCCGTGCACCTCTGGGTTAGACACGTTTGTATTTTTGCTTAAGATCAATGCATGCGAGCAGGACCATTTATTTTATTTGTGTGATATATATAAATTAACTACCTTTGCCAAGGTTTGTTTGGACGACCGTAAAATAGGAGAGGTGGTACAAAACAAGTTCCAGACGGTGACTATGTTGGCTTCATGCCTGTATTTTCCCAAACCAGAAAAACAGCTACATCATCTTCCATATACCCCCTCCCACGCTGTACCCCGTCGTCCTCTCTCGCTTGCCTGAACCCCTAGAGCATTATGTTGGGTAGTTGGGTGCGGGTTCTGAAAGTATGACAACATTGTGCATCACTCCATGCCACTATTTCACGGCTGCGGGTCTGAAAGTATGACAAAATTATGCTGCAAAAAGAGGTGGAGTAATATATTTTCTCTGTGTCGGGTTGAATGTTGCATGCCCTTATGCATCTCATCATTTCCTCAAGCATGATTTTTTTTCTAGGGACATATATATACTACTAGCTGGTTAATTATCAGTAATCACTGGGAGGAATAATTACCCGTGCAAGCAAGCGTGAAAAGCCCAAGTTGCCGCGAACATAAAATAAAAATCTTGCTTCCTACCTTGGTGGGTGTGGCTGAAGTGGAGTTCCAGTTAGGTCACCACTGTCATCCATGCACGCGTAGCCTCGACGGATCGGTCGACCTGTTGCATCATAAACAGTGGGCGAAATTAAGCATGACTAGATCAGCCTCCTATATTTCTCCTACCTTGTACGGAAAAGTACGTCCTGACAATGAACAACTTGTTTTGGATTACATAAGAAAGGTTATTCGGGGATCCTCCTCAACCTGCAGATTCTGAATTGACCACTAGCTGGGGCTAAACACCCACTGGAGCCTGGAATCCACTACATATATGCTACGCACGTAAGCAGAAAAGGATTATTCTCTCTCATTCTTCTTCTCGACAACAACCAGTCTACGCTATTTATGCAGCCTACATATGCATGCCATGTACTATATGCATTTTATATGAAGAAGCTCTTGTGCAACTTGCATTAAGCTATAATGCGGAATAGCAAGAAAATATCATCCCCGTTTCCCATTAGTTAACAGGGGATAAGGATTTGGAAGCTCCTCGTCTCAGATGTTTAGGACCGCCATATATATGATGTGAATTACTGCATTTTTTACATCGATCAATCATATGTGTAAGGAAGTACATTGTCTGAAATTTGGACCAGCTTATATGATGGTCAAATGAAATGTAGAATCCATGTATGTTGTATGCATGGGTAAGGCAGAGAGAAATACAGAGATGGTATCGATTGTGTGAGGACTTAATTAGGTCTAGGTGAGAAACTGAGAACAGCATCATCAGCTTGTGATCGCTTTCCCTAAATTATTAATACCAACTGGTTTCTAATGCCCCCACTGTTTAACTCACATGCAGGAATCAGGATGGCTAATGGCAAGCAGACAAGGCCCGCTGCGTCACTAATCACCCTGTACAGAAGAAACGACACCGGATTTAGCTGAAGCTACTGACAAGATTAGGTCGAGGAGGAAGGGGTTAACCAGCTATCTAGCAAGCCTTCTCTGACGAATCAGCTGCACGTCCTCTCGTGAAGTCGTGATGCTGCTGCTTTTGCAATGTGATTCTAATCATCACGTCCTTGAACATGATTAGTTTACTAGCGCGCGGGACAACAATTCATGGTGGGTTTGGTGCTCACCGCCTATGTATCGGACCGATTAGGGGAGCTAATTAGATAGGTGCTGAAACGAGTGTTAAACTAATCGTCTGCAAGTTGCAAATTCCAATTACATCATGTGCTGCCTAGTTAATTGACCACTCCTTTGTGGTGGAGAGAGACAGCATGATTAGTGCGACTGCAATGCACTATATGTCGATTTAATTTTGGAAAAGAAATGCAGGCATGCAGTGTCCTTGCAGGTTCGTTCGTGACAGCATGATGAGTGGTTTCAGTGGGCTAAACTTGTTTTGTTTTGGCGTATGTGGGCTAAACTTGCTGAGCGACGCGTTCAGTTGAGGCCCGTTATTCTTCGTCAAATATTCCCACTCGCTGGACTTGATTGCAACTGGACTGGCCAATAGCAAGACTCGACTACTGGCACCTGCAGCGCGCCGCACACGCTCGCGTGCGGTGTCGGCCAGCCCGGTTAGGCGATTTTCTCTTTTTTCTCTTTTGTTTTTTTCTTTTCTTCTTTTTTTCTTTTTTTCTTTTCTGTTTTCTGTTATGTTTTCTTTTTTCTTTTCTGTTTTATTTTTCATTTTTTATTCTCTCGTTTTATTTTTCTGTTCAAAAAAAATTCGAAAATTATCAAATTTGAACGGATTTTTAAATTTCAACAAATTTTAAATTTTGAATGATTTTTTTTATATTTTAACAAATTTTGAAATCTGAACAAATTTTAAATCTTAAATGAATTTTGAAATTTGAAAAAAAAAATCAAGCGATTTTTAAAATTTGAACGAATTTTGATATGAACAAATTTATAATCTTGAACGAATTTTCAAATATTGGACGAATTTTGAAATTTGAACAATTTTAAATTTTGAACAATATTTAAAATTTGTTCTAAATTTTAAAAAATTCATATTTCTAAAAAATATTAGTTTTAAAAAAATCTGTAAAAACAAATATTCCAAAAATAGAGATAAGAAACAAGAGAAAAAAACTACATTACCTATTGGGCCGTGGCCTAGCTAGCAACTTGGGCGTGCGGGAGGGCGTGCGGGAGGGTGTGCGGCATCCCCGCCTCTGCCGACCAGGTCGGTAGAGAGCTCCCTAAAGAATGCCCCCGCTTTTAGCGGGAGCGAACGGTTTCTCCGCTTAGGTTCTTCCTACCGGGCCATTCCAAACGTGGCCCAAAAAACCTACTGCTTTTTTTTTCTTTCCTTCCATTTAGTTTAGATTTCAAAATTCGAACTAAATTCTAAACGGAACAAAATTTAAAATCAAACAAATTTAAAATGGAATAATTTGAAAACTAAGAATTTTAAAATCGAACAAATTTTAGATTTGAACAAATTTCGGATTTGAAAAAAATTCGGATTTGAACAAATTTTGAGTTTGAACAAATTAATAATATGAACATTTTTTAAATCAGAACAAAAAACAAATATGTACAAATTTCGAAATCGGCAAAACCAGCAAAAACCGAAAAGAAACAAACCAGAACAAAAACATGGGAAAGCCCGAAAAAACCGAAAACCAAAGGAGAAAAACCGTACAAGGAAGACGCTAATGGGTCGGTCCACCCCGTCCGCCGCTTTAGGCGGGAGCGAATCGCTCCCGCTATGAGCGTGGAATAGGGATTGCCTCAGTGTGTACCACCCACCGCACATCCCAGATCTGCATGTTGGGCCAGCCCAGTTTCATTTTTTTGGGTTTATGCATTTTTCTTTTTTCATTTCTGCTCCTTCTATTTTATTTTATTTTCATTTTTTTAATCTGAACATTTCATGAAAAGCAAAACAATTCAAGAATCTGAACATTTTATTAAAAAATTCCAAAATTCAAACATTTTTTAAGATTGAACATTTTTCAAATTTTGATTTTCTTTGTAGATTGAACATTTTTCGAAGATTGAACAATTTTTCATAATGAATTTTTTTCAAAATTTGAATATTTTTTGAGATTGAACATTTGAACATTTTTTGAGACAGAGAACATTTTTACAGTTAAACAATTTTCAAATTTGAAAGTTTTTAAAATTTGAACAATTTTAAAATCTAAACTTTTTCTAAAAAAAAGTTAAAAAAAAAAAAGGAAATACAAAAACAAACAAAAAAACAAAGGAAAAGAATAAACCAAAAGTGAAAACTATAAAAACGGAAATGGGTCGGGCCCTATATTCGACCAGGGTATGCGGTGGTTTGTAAGCACTGACAAGGTCAATGTATAGGATATCCCACCCTTTTTTGGGACAAATCCTATGTGCCGACCCATCAGCACTTGCGCCGCGCTGCACACCTCCTAGCGCGTTGTGGGCTAGCCGAGGTAGGCACCAATTTATTTATTTTTAGTTGTTTTTCTTACTGTTTCATCTCTTTTTTATTTTTATTTTATTTCTTCATTTTCATTCGTAAGTTCAAAAAATGTATAAATTTTAACAAGTTTACATTAGAGAATGTTCAAATTTTCAAAATGCAACAAATAAAAATTGTTCAAAATTAAAAATGTTGAGATTCTAACATTATTTAAAATTTTAAAATGTAATTAAATTAATCTCATATGATAAAACCTACTCAAATTTTTTTAAAAAGTAGGATTTTAGAATTTTCTAAATTTTAAAAATTGCTAAAATTTGAAATATATTATTTTGAAATCTTTAAATATTTAAATATGTTCATTTTTTAAAAATAATCCGATTTTTTAAAGAAAGAAACGTAAGAAATAAAAAAGGGAAAATAACAAATACGAAATGTTTTCTAAAATTCAAATTTAAAAAAAAGATAAGTCGAATATTTTCCAATATAATTATTTAAAATTAGAACATTTTTGTAACTTGAACATTTTTCAAGATTGAACATTTTTAAAATTTATGAATTTATTAAATTTGAACAATTTGAAATTTGCACATTTTCAATAATTGAATATTTAAGTTTTATTTTGAATAAAATCAGCGTATTTATCAAATTTGAACATTTTTAGAAATCTAAACATTTTCAAATCTGAAAAGAAACATGAAAAAGAAGGAGAAAAGAAATTGTAAGGGTACATTGCCCCTATGTGTGGTTTTGGTAATTAATGACAACCCCTATGGACTAATGTTTTCATTGAGTTTATATGAAGGAATATTCCATAGGTTCTACTTGTATTCCATGTGTTGGATTCAAGTATGAATGTCATGAAGATAAAGATACACCTTGTATATTGGCATCAAGATCATCGATCAAGATAGTATGATAGAGCATGAGAAGATACAAGGTTGACCAATACGAAGAGTGAAGAATATATTCAAGTTTGGTCAACACATGGAATACAAGTGACCAATACGAAGAATGTGCCACGTGAAGTCATGTGGTATGCCCATGAGAGGATGACGGCAAGTGGTGATCGTCATCTAGGTTGAGTTGAGCAGGTTCAAGTTGATCATCTCGAGAGGATCATATGCTTGAAGCTTGGCGTCCATTTGATGATAATGGACATGTGAAGATGTACATCAATGGAGCTTTCCCATCATAGTGTATGGGGGAGCATTTGTGAGTCTTCACGAAGTAACAATGATCAAGTGTGGCATTCCGGTTTGAGTAGAGATTGAAGAGTTATCATCAAGATCAAGTGGGATGCGCACGGCAAAGGTATGGCCTTGCTAGGTTTTCCTTTTACCGGTCTCAAGGTGGTTGATGGGAGATCGTATTATAGGATAGATAGCCGCACTATCAAGAGGGGCTTTCGGTTGGGTTACTTGATCACATCGTCTTAGGGAGCTCAATCCTTTGCATAATTTTCATATTCCTATTGCTACTTGGTGTTTCTCTGTGTGAGCTCCTTGAGCTTGTTGCTAGCTTTACAACAAGCCCAAGTTCATCGAAAACGGAGTTCGTATGACTCTTCTATGATATTTTAAAGGTTGGGTGATTTTACCAATTACTCTTGATATAAGGTTCTACCTTTTATATTGATGACCCACAAGTATAGGGGATCGCAACAGTCTTCGAGGGAAGTAAAATCCAATTTATTGATTCGACACAAGGGGAGACAAAGAATACTTGAAAGCCTTAACAGCGGAGTTGTCAATTCAGCTGCACTCGAAACAGACTTGCTCGCAAGAGTTTATTAGTAGTAACAGCTTTTATAGCAATGAGCAGTAGCGAAATAACAAGCAGCAGAGTAACAAAGACAGCAGTAGTGATTTTAGTAAACAGCAGGATTAAAATACTGTAGGCACGGAGACGGATGACGGGCGTTGCATGGATGAGAGAAACTCATGTAACAATCATAGCAGGGCATTTGCAGATAATAATAAAACGGTATCCAAGTACTAATCAATCAATAGGCATGTGTTCCAATTATAGTCGTACGTGCTCGCAATGAGAAACTTGCACAACATCTTTTGTCCTACCAGCCGGTGGCAGCCGGGCCTCAAGGGAAACTACTCGGATATTAAGGTACTCCTTTTAATAGAGTACCGGAGCAAAGCATTAACACTCCGTGAACACATGTGATCCTCACATCACTACCATCCCTCCGGTTGTCCCGATTTCGTCACTTCGGGGCCATTGGTTCCGGACAGCGACATGTGTATACAACTTGCAGGTAAGATCATAAACAACGAATATCTTCATTGAATCAATAACATGTTCAGATCTGAGATCATGGCACTCGGGCCCTAGTGACAAGCATTAAGCATAACAAGTTGTAACAATATCGTAAAAGTAACATCTACGGATACTAGGCACTATGCCCTAACAATCTTATGCTATTACATGACCAATCTCATCCAATCCCTTCCATCCCCTTCGGCCTACAGCGGGGGAATTACTCACACATGGATGGGGGAAACATGGCTGGTGATGGAGAGGCGTTGGCGGTGATGATGGCGATGATCTCCTCCAATTCCCCGTCCCGGCGGAGTGCCAGAACGGAGACTTCTGGCTCCCAAGACGGAGTTTCGCGATGTGGCGGCATTCTGGAGGGTTTCTGGCGACTTCGACTTCTCCCCGTGCATTTTTGGGTCGAGGCCAATAAGTAGTCCGAAGGAGGGCGTCGGAGGCCGGCCGAGGGGGCCACACCATAGGGCCGCGCGGGCCCCCCCTAGGCCGTGCCGCCTTATGGTGTGGGGCCCTCGGGCCTCCACTTGATTTGTCCTTCTGGCTCCGTCAGTATTCTGGGAAAATAGGGCCTTCTGTCAAAATCCCGAGGTTTTTCCCGAAAGTTGGATTTCGCACAAAAACGAGACACCAGAACAGTTCTGCTGAAAACAGCGTTAGTCCGTGTTAGTTGCATCCAAAATACACAAATTAGAGGCAAAACACTAGCAAAAGTGTTCGGGAAAGTAGATACGTTTTGGACGTATCAACTCCCCCCAAGCTTAGCTTATTGCTTGTCCTCAAGCAATTCAGTTAACAACTGAGCGATAAAAGAACTTTCACGAACACATTTGTTCATATGATGTATATATTCTCATGATACGGCTAATACTTAAGCAGTTCATAATAAGATACATGCAAATAAGATCATCTAACAGCTATGTCAATCATGGAGAGGTACCAACAATTAATAATAAGCATCATGAATCATGTATATAAGCAGGATTGCAATGTTCATAAGAGAGTATGATAAAGTGGTATCTCGCTTGCTCGTATTTGATCGGCAAAACATAAATGCCCGGGCACCTCTCGGAAGTCATAGAAAGACTAGAAGTAGTGATTGTCAAAGATAAAAGCATCAAAGTTATACCACAATCAATCATATTTTGAGACAAGCATATTATACTAAGAATGACAAGTTGTGCTCTCAAGAAAGTGCTCAAAGAAAGGAT